>NC_091455.1:167755697-168355697 GCF_027789765.1 Dendropsophus ebraccatus
CAGCAGTTGATTGCTTTCAGGCCAGTATTATTGAGGAGAGACAAGTTGAGGAGCAGGAGGAGGCAGCACTTGATTGCTTCCAGGCCAGTATTATTGAGGAGAGACAAGTTGAGGAGCAGGAGGAGGCAGCAGTTGATTGATTCCAGGCCAGTATTATTGAGGAGAGACAAGTTTAGGAGCAGGAGGAGGCAGCAGTTGATTGCTCTCAGGCCAGTATTATTGAGGAGAGACAAGTTGAGAAGCAGGAGGAGGCAGCACTTGATCGCTTCCAGGCCAGTATTATTGAGGAGAGACAAGTTAAGGAGCAGGAGGAGGCAGCAGTTGATTGCTCTCAGGCCAGTATTATTGAGGAGAGACAAGTTTGGGAGCAGGGGGAGGCAGCAGTTGATTGCTCTCAGGCCAGTATTATTGAGGAAAGACAAGTTGAGGAGCAGGAGGAGGCAGCACTTGATTTCTTCCAGGCCAGTATTATTAAAAACAGACAAGTTGAGGAGAAGGAGGAGGCAGCAGTTGATTGCTCTCAAGCCAGTATTTTTAAGGAGAGACTACTTGAGGACCAGGAGGAGGCAGCAGTTGATTTCTCTCAGGCCAGTATTATTGAGGAGAGACTACTTGAGGAGCAGGAGGAGGCAGCAGTTGACTGCTCTCAGGCCAGTTTTATTGAGGAGAGACTACTTGAGGAGCAGGAGGAGGTAACAGTTGATTTCTCTCAGGCCAGTATTATTGAGGAGAGACAAGTTGAGAAGCAGGAGGAGGCAGCACTTGATCGCTTCCAGGCCAGTATTATTGAGGAGAGACAAGTTGAGGAGCAGGAGGAGGCAGCAGTTGATTGCTCTCAGGCCAGTATTATTGAGGAAAGACAAGTTGAGGAGCAGGAGGAGGCAGCACTTGATTTCTTCCAGGCCAGTATTATTAAAAACAGACAAGTTGAGGAGAAGGAGGAGGCAGCAGTTGATTGATCTCAAGCCAGTATTTTTAAGGAGAGACTACTTGATAATAATAATAATAATAATAATAATAATTAAAAAAAAAAAAAATAATAATAATAATAATAATAATAATAATAATAATAATAGGAATACTAATAAAATATAGTGAATACAAGTGCAAAAATAGTGACAAAAAATATTGAAAAAAGTTTAGGAGGAGGATGCGGCAGCACTTGATTGCACACAGGCCACTATTAGTGAGAAGAGACAAGTTGAGGAACAGGAGGAGGCATCAGTAGATTGCTCGCCTCTCAGGCCAGTATTGTTGAGAAGAGACAAGTTGAGGAACAGGATGAGGCAGCAGTAGATTGCTCACCTCTCAGGCCAATATTGTTGAGAAGAGACAATTAGAGGAACAGGAGGAGGCAGCAGTAGATTGCTCACCTCTCAGGCCAGTATTGTTGAGAAGAGACAAGTTGAGGAGCAGGAGGATGCAGCAGTTGATTGCTTTCAGGCCAGTATTATTGAGGAGAGACAAGTTGAGGAGCAGGAGGAGGCAGCACTTGATTGCTTCCAGGCCAGTATTATTGAGGAGAGACTAGTTGAGGAGCAGGAGGAGGCAGCAGTTGATTGCTCTCAGGCCAGTATTATTGAGGAGAGAGAAGTTTAGGAGAAGGAGGAGGCAGCAGTTGATTGCTCTCAGGCCAGTATTATTGAGGAGAGACAAGTTGAGAAGCAGGAGGAGGCAGTACTTGATCGCTTCCAGGCCAGTATTATTGAGGAGAGACAAGTTGAGGAGCAGGAGGAGGCAGCAGTTGATTGCTCTCAAGCCAGTATTATTGAGGAGAGACAAGTTTGGGAGCAGGAGGAGGCAGCAGTTGATTGCTCTCAGGCCAGTATTATTGAGGAAAGACAAGTTGAGGAGCAGGAGGAGGCAGCACTTGATTTCTTCCAGGCCAGTATTATTAAAAACAGACAAGTTGAGGAGAAGGAGGAGGCAGCAGTTGATTGCTCTCAAGCCAGTATTTTTAAGGAGAGACTACTTGAGGAGCAGGAGGAGGCAGCAGTTGATTTCTCTCAGGCCAGTATTATTGAGGAGAGACTACTTGAGGAGCAGGAGGAGGTAGCAGTTGATTTCTCTCAGGCCAGTATTATTGAGGAGAGACTACTTGAGGAGCAGGAGGAGGCAGCAGTTGACTGCTTACAGGCCAGTATTATTAACCCTTTAAGGACATGGCCCATTTTCGTTTTTACGTTTTCGGTTTTTCCTCCTTGTGTTTAAAAGGTCATAGCACTTGCATTTTTCCACCTAGAAACCCACATGACCCCTTATTTTTTGCGTCACTGATTGTACTTTGCAATTAAGGGCTGAATTTTTGCATAAAGTACACTGCGAAACCAGAAAAAAATTCAAAGTGTGGTGAAATTGAAAAAAAAAAACGCATTTCTTTTATTTGGGGGAAATGTGTTTTTACGCCATTCACCCTGGGGTAAAACTGACTTGTTATGCATGTTCCTCAAGTCGTTACGATTAAAACGATATGTAACATGTATAACTTATATTGTATCTGATGGCCTGTAAAAAATTCAAACCGTTGTTAACCAATATACGTTCCTTAAAATCGCTCCATTCCCAGGCTTATAGCGCTTTTATCCTTTAATCTATGGGGCTGTGCGAGGTGTCATTTTTTGCGCCATGATTTGATCTTTCTATCGGTACCTTGATTGCCCATATACGTCTTTTTGATCGCTTTTTATTAAATTTTTTCTGGATTTGATGCGACCAAAAATGCGCAATTTTGCACTTTGGGATTTTTTTGCGCTGACGCCGTTTACCGTACGAGATCAGGAATGTGATTAATTAATAGTTCGGGCGATTACGCACGCGGCGATAGCAAACATGTTTATTTATTTATTTATTTGTTTACTTTTATTTAAAACCTGGGAAAAGGGGGGTGATTCAGACTTTTATTAGGGGAGGGGGCTTTTTACTATTAACAACACTTTTTTTTTTTTTTTTTACACATATACTAGAAGCCCCCCTGGGGGACTTCTAGTATATACACTTGGATCTCTCATTGAGATCTCTGCAGCATAGATATGCTGCAGAGATCCATGAGATCGGCACTCGTTTGCTTTCGGCTGCTGCAGCCGAAAACGAACGAGTGCCGAGCCGAGGACGGCGCCATCTTGGACGCGTCCCCGGCCGGCATCAGTAACGGAGATCGCTCCTCCGGGACAAGGTCCCGGAGGAGCGATCTCCCCCACTAGACACCAGGGAAACGTTGCCTCCGGTAATCGGAGGCAGCTGTCAACTTTGACAGCTGCCTCCGATTAGCTAATTAGCGGGCACGGCGATCAGACCGTGCCCGCTAATAGCAGCGGTCCCGGGCTACTCGCGGCACCCGGGATCGCGGCACTTCAAAGCGGGGCCGCCGCGCGTCCCCGCTTTGAAGTGCAAGTGAGGACATAGGACGTACCGGTACGTCCTATGTCCTTAAGAGGTTAAAAACAAACTTTTTTTATTTTATTTTTTGAAGTTTTTTTTTACTTTTTGGTTGCGGGCGTCTAGATGGGGTTGACGGCACCCAGCAGAGCAAAAACGGACAGCTTTTGTGGGGAGCTGACTTAGCGTCACCTATAACAGCTTATCACAAAAAAACAAGCAAACTTTTTTTTAAAAATGTTAAAGTTTTTTTTTTTCCTTTTTTGGTTGCGACTATACGCGGTTAACGGCACCCAGTAGAGCAGCTACGTCTAGTGTCTCCTCTCAGTCACGGAACAGTAGCTGGTTCAATGCTACGTGTCCTGAGTGACTCTTCTTACTTTTCTCTCCCTATTTCTTTTTTTTTGCTCCCTATCTCTCCCTAGATATCACATTTTTTTTTAGTTAGGTGCCTATCTCTCCCTCTCTCTACCTAACTCTTGATTTCTCAGCCTCTTTCCCTATGTATGGGCTTATCTTCTATATCAAGCTTTCCCTGGATCTTGCGATTTTTTTTTTTTATCTTCCTCTCTCCTGCTTCTCTCACAAACAATATATACTCCTTCTCTATCTCTCCCTGTACTTATCCAGTTGTTTGGCTATCTAATCTATGTGTTTTCGCTCTCTGCCTAACGTGGACCTCCTTTCTCTCTGCCGTCTGGAAACACAATGAGAAACTGCAGCCAGGCTCAAGCACTTCCTGTTCCTGGAGTGACATCACACACCTTGATATTCTCATAAAAACAGGATACAAAGGATTATAGGAGTAATAATCCCTTGTATCCTGTTCTATTTTCTGCTAAAAGTCCAGTTTTGCCACGCCGTTGTGATTTTAACGAGATTCGTAATGAACTTTCTCAAAGTTCGGTTCGGTACCAAACTGAACTTTTTGCAAAGTTCTTAACGGTTCAGTTCACTCATCTCTATTCCTGACCTCCTCTGGGTTACCTTTACACTAGTGGGGATACCATATGTAGTAGAGGGATACGGTCAGGTGATTGTTTTAGTGCAGTAGGATATATAAAGTTTACAGACTTCTGTGCAATAGATTGGTATCATATGGTTCCCCCTGTACATGAGTTGTGCAATTTTTTGGTACCTGTCAGGAATCGAGCCGCGCGCTCGGCTCCTGCCTCTGCCGAGGCGTGCGGCTCAGCTGGGAGAGATGCTGATGGCGTCCGTGGTTACGGGCAGAGCCGGTTGCTGAGGGCGCGCCAACGGCGTCCTTAGCAGCCACTCTGCTGTTTGTGCGCTGCGGCACTTTTTACCTTTAGTCTATTCCTGGTTTTGTTGCGTTCTTTGTTTATGTCTTCTGTGATCCACTCCATGTTTTTCAGTTCTCCCTGCATTTCTTACTGTGACTAATTCACTGATTGTTTCTGCTGTGACACCTGACACCTAGCCAGTTAGCTGTCAGCACATAGCTTCCTGTTCACTATAAATCCCAGCCCCTTCCCTCACTCCAGTGCCTGTGATAGCACATTCTGCCTTGATCTCGCTATTCCCTGACCATATTTGTTTAGTGATTCTGACCTTTGGATTTGTGACCTCAACTTCATTTTAGGATTACGATTTTGTACCTTCTTCTGCCCGATTGTTGCTGAATCTGACCCTTGGCCATTCCATTTTTATGTGAGTCTTGTCTTGTTTCGTGGTTTTCACTTGTAACATCATAGGGAACGCCGCCCAGTTGTCCGCAGCTGTTAAGAGCTGTCGCGGCAAGTAGGTAGGGCCAGCTGGGGCGGGTGCCAGTTGTAGGGCTGCACTCGTCTATGTCCTCACAAATCCCTACCTGACAGTACCTGTGTGTTAGATTGTCCTCTGTGTATAGCTACATGCAACTTTTGAATTCACACAATGTATAAGTTCATTAAACAAGGGCCGTAGTTGCAGGTTTGCAACCACAGCCGTTATCTAATGAATTTGCTGTTTGCTTCAAATGCTATGGAATCCCAGCCGGAGTGTATACAAACTTTATACACTCCGGTCAGGATTCCATGCGGCCTCTCAGAAAACCGACATGTCAGTTTTGTGCGGCTTCTGCATTCCTGCATTCCAATTAAAAGGAAATTAAGTTCATCCGACCGGTACTGCAGTACCGGAAGGGAAGAACTTCACAGACAGAACGGTAGCTGTTTTACAGTGTGTGAACCCAACCTTTAACTCCATGTAATCTTTGTAAAGTTTTTATCAGTAATTCAATAAATCTATACATTTAATTCTTCAGAAAAGACACAGTATCGACACTTCCTATAGTACAAAATACGATATGTGCACAGTGGATACAGACTTAGTTGTTACACTACGGGGTGCTACACTCAATAAATAATGTCCATATATGAATCTTTGAAGAAAGATGACAAGAGGCACTCACCGTTTAGTGTGTCATTTCTTTGTACTCCATAGAAAACAAACAGGTCATGTTAACAGACCACAAGGACACCAGACACCTCAGCCAATTGTGACAGACTCTCTCTCTGGAGAAGCATGTGATACATGTGAAACAGCTGTCACACCTGGGTAAGGTGTCTGGCGTCCTTGTGGTCTGCTAACATGGACTGTTTGTTTTCTATGGAGTACGAAGAAATTACATACTTAGCCGTGAGTGCCTCTCGTCATCTTTTTTCAAAGATACATTTAATTCATACTATTAGTTGTTGTTGTTGTAGATTATACTGTATTTTGGCTGTGGGCAAGCTGTTTGTGGTCTATTATAGGAGGGTGTTCTTTTTTGAAGCATAAAAAAACTGCTTCTAACTTCTCCTCCGGATCTTCAGCTCTTTATACAGAATATTAGGAAGCTACATTTGAATCATTTTTGTAATGTACTGTACATACATAGGTAGATATTAGTGATGAGCGAATAATGTTCGATCGAAAAGATATTTCATCGAATAGTGAGATATTCGAATATTCGATATTCGTACGAATATCCCGCGAATATTCGATAAATATTCGATAAGTGTTCAAATCCCCCAGCTTCCGGTTTCATCCTCCAAATGGTCAAATAGATGTTCTTCACTAATCGAATACTTGTTCCCATAGACTTTAATAGGATCGAATATTCGAACATTCGCGGGATATTCGTACGAATATCGAATATTCGAATATCTCACTATTCGCTCATCACTAGTAGATATTTTATACTTTACAAGAGCTTACAGTATATTAAGATCAGGAATACAGATTTTCAGCGGCTTCCCACCTTCCCCACTGACTACAGGTTGTAGTAAATTGACTACAGTAGTTGATGATCATCCAGCTTCAGAATCTGTTACATTTATGGCAGTCAGCAGCTGTGGAAGTTTTTAACCTCCTGCAATTTATATGCTTTGGCTGAGGTATGTTTAGTAGGACACTGGTATCTAGACATTTTTGTAATATTTATTAAAAAATTATACACTAAGACCTTTTGTATGCAAACCAATTACCTTCTAGTTTTGGAGTTGGCAGAGTGGACTGTATCAAGAATTCAACTCAAACAAGTATAATTATAGAGATCATTGATCTCAGTGGTGAGCATGTACCCACTAAAATATGCTGGGCTTACTTACAATACATGATGTTTTGGGTTTGTTATGTTATTCAACAGCTGCATAGGACACAGTTGAATGTGGACTGTAAAAATGTAATTGCTTCTACAATACTGTACAATGAAAGCAACTAACTGCAATAGAGCTTAAATGGATTTGCTGACATAGTGTATATGAGGCATAAACAACTTGTAAAGCCGGGCCACTCTTCTGCTTTGTGATTTTCTATGCTTGTCCATTGTATTTTCTGGGTTTTCAGTGCATGCGTTCCATTATTCTGGTACACTGACTTATGACAAGGCAAGAAAACAAGCTTCATGTAATGCTTCCGCCATCATTCAGAAAACAACGCACAGAACAAATGTATAAGGGATGCAGTATTTCAATAAAATGAGTGCATCCAGTCTTTTCTTTCTCAGTATTACTTCATGTCTCTCTGACAAAACTAACCAGTTTGAATTTATAACAAATGGAATTTATGCTAAAAAATTACTATTAGGTTCCTAATAGTGATAGCTCTCTGTTACAAAGTATTATTTTTAAAGGGTCTTCTAACCAAGTTGATATCTATTACAAATAGTCTACAACTAAGTACCTAAATATATTTAATCTGTTTATCTATCTATAGCTTATAAACCTATATTGCAAAAATTCTTATTGTGACCATTTCCTGGGGACAATATTTTATCGTTACACTTTAAATAATGTACCAATGGCCATCTTGCAATGATTGACGTCAAAGTATATAAAGAAAATGGCTGTTGTACTCAAAAATGGTTGTTATTTCGCATATCAAATGGTAGCATTCATATATGATAAACTACAAATAGGAATGCCATGTCAATCAGCTACTTTTATGCTCAGCAGGATGTAGTAAAACAGGCATGGACTCGGGATATAATCTTTCTGGTGCGGCCTCATCTGGAGTCCAGTTTTTGAACCAGATTCATAGAAATGATGTACTAGAGGTGGAAAGGGTGCAAAGACGGGCAACTAAACTAATAAGGGGAATGGAGCATCTTAGTTATGAGGATAGATTAAAGCGAATGTACCATCAGTACATAGGCTTTAGGTTTTGCACATGAATAGAACGGCGCAGTGAATAGAATACTGCAGTTCTTTTTTTGAGCAGTGGCCCAGTTCCTGCTCAAGGCACCGGTCTATAGCACCAGCCCAGGATGATTCTAATGGAGCCACTTCACAGAGGGAAAGGCGGTTTCCTCCCACTGGGGGTGGGTCAGGCCAGCTCCAGTGCTTCAGCTCGGGCCGGCTCTCGGTAATAGATCCGTAATAGATAAAAAAAAAAGGCTTGCGGCCCAGCTTCCCCATGACAGCACTGTTCTATTCATGTGCAAAGTTTAAAGTGAATGTACTGATGGTACATTTGCTTTAAGGGAGTTAAATTTGTTTACTCTTGAGAAGAGATGTTTAAGGGGTAATATGCTTAATTTATTTAAATATGTAAATGGACCCAAAAGAAATATGTGGAAAAAAATGTTCCAAGTATAAAAAAAAAAAACCTTAAAAGACAAGAGGGCACTGCCTCCGCCTGGGGAAAAAAGGTTCACTCTCCGTCACAGTCTACCCCAGGATCTGGTCACAGCAAAAAGGGCTTCAAATCAGGCTATGTTTACACAAAGTGTTTCGGTCAGTCTTTTGGTCAGTCTTTTTTCAACCAAAACCAGTATTGGAAGTGACAGGGCAAGGTTATAATGGAAAGATTTGCACAGTTTGGCTATGTTCACACAATGTCAAAAATTTAGAAAAGGCGCCCGATTTTGATATTTAAAAAACGTCAGTTTTTGCCGCAACTTAACTGACTACAATGGCAATGCATTGAAGTCAATGATAAGACGGACATCCAATGGGCACAATGCATTGAAAAGCGGAAGTTTTTACTGTGGACGTCAAAATAATGAACATGATCATTATTTTCGGACGTCTTTTGCAAACAGACGTTTTTATTAGCGTTTTACACACAGTTTTTCTTTTTCCACCGTTCCGTCTCCGTTTTTACTATGAAATTCAATAGACTTTTCAATTAAGCCACACCCAAAGGGCACTTAGTAACCCCAAACTAGAATAATGTACCAACAGCCGTCATTGCACTAAGGGAAGGCCAGACAGCTAAATAACGCCCATTATTTTAGACTCAAATAACGGATGTCATTTTAAACTGAGCTGAAAAAACATTGTGTATGTGCCTTTCTGTGTTTTCAACTTATTCCTGGTTTTGGTTGAAATAGGTTGACCAAGGCTATGTTCCCACAACGTCAAAAATAGAGAAAAGGCGGCCGATTTTGATATTTAAAATAACATCCGTATTTGCCGCAATTTAACTAACTGCAATGGCAATGCATTGAAGTCAATGGGAAGATGAACGTCCAATACACACAATGCATTAAATAACGGACGTTTTTTTCCACCGTTCTTTCTCCGTTTTTACTATTAAATTCAATGGACTTTTTAATTAAGCCGCACCCACAGGCCAATTAGAAACCCCAAACTAGAATAATGTACCAGCAGCCGTCATTGCACTAAGGGAAGGCTAGACAGCTAAATGACGTCCTTTATTTTAGGCTCACAACGGACGTCATTTTAAACGGAGCTGAAAAAAACATTGTGTGAACATAGCCCAAGACTGACAAAACCTAGCCTTTGACAAGTCTGCGCCGCAGGGCATGATATATTAAAATCATGTAGGTAGAGGGGAAACTGTTTGAATGTTTGAGCAGCTGTAATGACAAACATGAATTAAACCATGAATTGACAGGTACACCATAAGGCTGTGTTCACACTGTCTGTATTTCAAAACAACAACGGCCATTGCTATGAAATATGGTCATTGTTTTTACACAGTGTGAACATAACCTAAAGCTTTAGACAATGTTCTTCTTGGGTCCTGGCATTCATGTGGATGTTGCCTTGATATGTATTACCTGAACATTGTTGTAGATCAATTACACCTCTGCATGACAATGGTAATCTCTTAGTACAGGAACAGGATAATGTATCTTATCAAACTGTAAACATATTTGGCAATGGTTTGGCAAATATGACAAGAAATTAAAGTTATTAACTAAGTCTCCAAATCCCCAGATTTTTAATGATCAATCAACTATGGGAGGTGCTAGAAAAATAAGCCTTCTCCTTCTAAGTTACACAACTAAAAGGATCTGCTACTAATATCTTGCAGAATCCATGCTTTTGCTGATCAGAGCTGTTTTTGATGTCATGAGACTATGTTGCAGGTAGTTTAAGGGGGTTACCTTTGCTCTATGGTGTTCTGCGTCCTCCCTGTTATCACCCTCATGCAATGATTGTGATACAGTACTTGCCCAATATCTCTGAAGTTATACTTGTTAATTAACAGCAGGGCAGAAGTAGATAAGGAAAGGTAATACCCCTTTAAATTTTAGATATACATTTTCTATTTAATTCAATTTATCTGTGATCCTCTACTAAGAATTATACATAATTACATTGGAGTAAAAGGTGAATAGTACAGTGCCTAATGGAAATAATTATCAACTTTCAATATGTGTTGGGTGTCAAAGAGATTATTGTTTATAATTGTTCTATTATGTATTGTAGCACTTTGTAAATTTATACCATATGTATGTTCCTGCGGTACACAAGGTTAATGTGTGTCATTGTGAAACATTTAAAAATGCATTAACTTCATTAATACCACCATTAACATATTCATTGACCATAACAAATTAATAAGGTTAAAGTGATTATTAACCATATATCGGCCACGTCTAGCTGACTCTAAGTAAGAGGTTATTTCAGATAAACTGGAAGCAATTATTTATAAATGGCCGCTTGACATCTAACACCACATGTAAGCCTCTTGTGTTTTTCTTTGGTTCTATGCAAAGTAAGTCTTGTAGTAGAATAACAAGGAGCTAAATTTTGTTGGACCAAGACCTCAATCAAGATAGTTAATTGTATTTTGTTGCATTCCCTAGCTGAAATATGTGATGTCCTATGCATCCTGCTGAGTCACCAGAGGTGCTAAATTAATCTAAATGTGTTTGCTGTCTTAGCCATGGTGACCATGGGTCTTATAAATTGCTTCCTGATCCTTTTCACCTGCTTCAGCGGGCGAGTTATTTGAAACATGTTATGCTCTTCAACTAGGTGAATGTTGTAAGGAAATAAAAATTTTGCCTGATCAAGAAGTAAATCAAAATCTCCCAGTTTAACCATCTCATTAATTGCAATCTTACCATTAAGTTGTATAAATTTCAACGGGCTCTTTTTTAAAATTCTCTTCTATTTGTGGGATTTACCAAGACTTTGTATGGTAAGGCTATGTTCACACCTCGTAATGTTTTAGTAAAGAATGGACACTGATTGTAATAAAATGAGTGTCATATATATATATACACTACCGTTCAAAAGTTTGTGGTCACCCAAACAATTTTGTGTTTTCCATGAAAAGTCACACTTATTCACCACCATACGTTGTGAAATGAATAGAAAATTGAGTCAAGACATTGACAAGGTTAGAAATAATGATTTGTATTTGAAGTAACATTGTTTTTACATCAAACTTTGCTTTCGTCAAAGAATCCTCCTTTTTCAGCAATTACAGCATTGCATACCTTTGGCATTCTAGCTGTTAATCTGTTGAGGTAAGCTGGAGAAATTGCACCCCACGCTTCTAGAAGCAGCTCCCACAAGTTGGATTGGTTGGATGGGCACTTCTGGCGTACCATACGGTCAAGCTGCTCCCACAACAGCTCAATGGGGTTCAGATCTGGTGACTGCGCTGGCCACTCCATTACAGATAGAATATCAGCTGCCTGCTTCTGCTGTAAATAGTTCTTGCACAATTTGGAGGTGTGTTTAGGGTCATTGTCCTGTTGTAGGATGAAATTGGCTCCAATCAAGCGCTGTCCACTGGATATGGCATGGCGTTACAAAATTGAGTGATAGCCTTCCTTATTCAGAATCCCTTTTACCCTGTACAAATCTCCCACCTTACCAGCACCAAAGCAACCCCAGACCATCACATTACCTCCACCATGCTTAACAGATGGCATCAGGCATTCTTCCAGCATCTTTTCATTTGTTCTGTGTCTCACAAACGTTCTTCTTTGTGATCCAAACACCTCAAACTTGGATTCATCCGTCCACAACACTTTTTTCCAGTCTTCCTCTGTCCAATGTCTGAGTTCTTTTGCCCATCTTAATCTTTTTCTTTTATTGGCCAGTCTCAGATATGGCTTTTTCTTTGCCACTCTGCCCTGAAGCCCAAAATCCCGCAGCCACCTCTTCACTGTAGATGTTGACACTGGTGTTTTGCAGGTTCTATTTAATGAAGATGCCAGTTGGGGACCTGTGAGGCGTCTGTTTCTCAAACTAGAGACTCTAATGTGCTTATCTTCTTGCTTCTATCTTCTCCACTTCTTTCTCTACTCTGGTTAGAGCCTGGTTGTGCTGTCCTCTGAAGGGAGTAGTACACACTGTTGTAGGAAACTTCAATTTCTTAGCAATTTCTCACATGGAATAGCCTTCATTTCTAAGAACAAGATTAGACTGTCGAGTTTCAGATGAAAGTTCTCTTTTTCTGGCCATTTTGAGTGTTTAATTGATCCCACAAATGTGATGCTCCAGAAACACAATCAATCTGCTCAAAGGAAGGTCAGTTTTGTAGCTTCTGTAATGAGCTAGACTGTTTTCAGATGTGTGAACATGATTGCACAAGGGTTTTCTAATCATCAATTAGCCTTCTGAGCCAATGAGCAAACACATTGTGCCATTAGAACACTGGAGTGATAGTTACTGGAAATGGGCCTCTATACACCTATGTAGATATTGCACCAAAAACCAGACATTTGCAGCTAGAATAGTCATTTAGCAATGTATAGAGTGTATTTGTTTAAAGTTAGGGCTAGTTTAAAGTTATCTTCATTGAAAAGTACAGTGCTTTTCCTTCAAAAATAAGGACATTTCAATGTGACCCCAAACTTTTGAATGGTAGTGTATATATATGCTCGTTTATATACATATATAACGAGCATAATTCGTTCCGGGACGGTGCTTGTAATCCAAATCCACTCTTAAACCAAATCAAATTTTCCCATAAGAAATGATTAAAACTCAGACAATTGGTTCCACACCCCAAAAATAATGATTTATTATTTTGAATAACATGTAAAACAGATGAAACAAACATTCAGAAACAGCTGAATATGTGATATTATAAGTTACTGTACAGTAATGGAGAGGATGGGAAACACAAAGGCTGACAGACTTCAGGGAGCATGAAGGAATGACGAGGCATATGTGGGCAAATACATGTAGCACTCTCTGTCCGGGGAGAGAGGGGTTACAGCTATGAAGAGATTACCTCCACAGTCCTGTCACCTGATGTAAGCCCCAGCCTGAAGTGGATCTGCTATGATTTGGAAGGTGAAGGAGACTTCCTGGTAGACCAGTACAGTGCTGTAGACCCAACTATGCAGAACATGCCCCTCCCCAATTCACGCTCCCACTCGGTAGAGGGAGCTCTTAAACCATAGCATTGCTCCTAAACCAAGTCGTAATTTATGAAAAATGTGAGCTCTTAGACCAAAATACTAACCAAGTTACTCTTAAACCAAGGTACCACTGTGTATACATATATATATATGTATGGTTGTATGCACAGTCACATCCTTGTAATTTTTATAGATCACCTTCATTTTTATAGGCAAAAACAATATAAAATGGGAGGTAAACACTAGGTAATGAAAGCACAAGCACATAAATAAAGGACTATTTTATTTATTGCAAGGTTTTGTGTATAGTCCTTAGGGGCCCCATCAAAAACCTTTAATCTGTCTCCATGTAAAATGAGAGGCACATTAAGGTACTCTATGGGTCCATAAAATTACAGGACCTTACCACACACATCCATAATATGACACTGTGCATGAGCCCCCAAGGAATGCAGGCTTGATATCACATAATAAATACTCAATTTAAAAAAGCAAGTTACATTGAGCATTATCTTGTAAATGCCTAATGTCCTGCAGTCCCTTGTATAATCCTCAAGAGGTAAATATGAGTTGTTTGTTTCCATTCCTTTTTTCCTTTTGTATTAGTTTGCAATGACCTTTAAAACTTTAAGCACAATATCGAAAGCAATGGTAGTTGTTTAGAAAGAGTATAAGGGTACAAACCCACTTGACGTATTTGCTGCGTGAATCAGTCTTAAAAATAAGCAGGCAAAACGCAGGTTGGCTTTATACAATTGTTCTGTGTTAAAATACGCAGTTGCGTATTTTTGAAGCATGAAGCTACATGCGTTTTTCACACAGGTTGTTAACAACTGATGCTTTGCTAACAACAAGCTTCATGCTTCAAAAATACGCAATTGTGTATTTTAACGCAGAACAATCGTATAAAGCCAACCTGTGTTTTGCCTGCTTATTTTTAAGACTGATTCACGCAGCAAAAACGTCAAGTGGGTTTGTACCCTAAAGCAGAATTGAGTGAATGTAAAGGAAACAAAGCTTTCTTATGTGAGTTTTCTACTTTGTAAGAATATTTGGTAGCCCCAATGTGCTAGATTGTAATGCTTCAGAGAGAATTAGTTTGGAAAGTTCAGTAGAAAAGTAATTATAACTAGAGATTAGCAAACATTTCAAAAGTTCAGTTTGGTAGGTTCGCCAAACTATTATGTAAAGGTAGGGTTCATCCCAGACGGAGCAGGCTTTCACCACAGAAGATGCCGAGATGGGATCAGAGGACCAGGCAACACTGGGGGATCACGGACAGGTGAGAATGTTTTTTTTTTTCTCCCACATGACCGGTGCCATCTTCCCGAACCCCTCTGAACCTGGCATGAAGTTTGGTTCGGTAGTTAACTGAACTTTTTGCAAAGTTGAAAACAAATTTGGGTGGTTTGGTTTGGTTCTCTAATTATAACTAGAGAAGAGCGAACTGCTCGGACTATTGGTATGCGCAAGTATGCGGCCGGGATCAAAGGCATGATGAGAGAGCGCCGTCCGCTCATCTCTAATTATAACATAATATCACATTATGGACGTGATAACAGGACTTGTGCTTATCCTGTTTGGCCTATTATATGCAGTGTTGATCGAAACGAAGGTTAAAAAATAAATGAATGTTTCTAAATCTACGGAGGGAAGAAGCCAATTGAGGCCTGACTGATCAAAACTTTTGACATTTCTGTGTGATATATACTTTCTTTTCTTTCTTTTTAACCCTTAGAGGACCCGGCCAATTTCAATTTTTGCATTTTCGTTTTTTCCTCCTTGTGTTTAAAAGGCCATAGCACTTGCATTTTTTCACCTAGAAACCCACATGAGCCCTTATTTTTTGCACCACTAATTGTACTTTACAATGACTTTACAATTTTTTCATAAAGTACACTGCGAAACCAGAAAAAAATTCAAAGTGTGGTGAAATTGAAAAAAAAAAAACTCATTTCTTTTATTTGGGGGGTTTGTGTTTTTACGCCGTTTGCAAATATATGTTCCTTAAAATTGCTCTATTCCCAGGCTTATAGCGTTTTTATCCTTTGGTCTATGCGGCTGTATGAGGTGTCATTTTTTGCGCCATGTGTTCTTTCTATCGATACCTTGATTGCACATATACGACTTTTTGATCGCTTTTTATTACAATTTTTCTGGATTTGATGCGACCAAAAATGCGCAATTTTGCACTTTGGGATTTTTTTGCGCTTACGCCGTTTACCATGCGGGATCAGGAATGTGATTAATTAATAGTTTGGGCGATTACGGACGCGGCGATAGCAAACATGTTTATTTATTTATTTATTTGTTTATTTTTATTTATAACATGGGAAAAGGGGGGTGATTCTGACTTTTATTAGGGGAGGGGGCTTTTTACTTATAACATCACTTTTATTTTTATTTTTACACATATACTAAAAGCCCCCCCATTAGAATCTTTCATTGAGATCTTTGCTGTATATTTATACAGCAAAGATCAATGAGATCGGCACTCGTTTGCTTTCGGCTGCTGCAGCCAAACACAAACGAGTGCCGAGCCGGGGACGGCGCCATCTTGGAGCGGTCCCCGGCCAGCAGCAGGCACAGAGATCGCTCCTCCGGGACAACGTTCCGGAGGAGCGATCGCCCCACTATACCACCACCAATCATCTGCCTCCGATTACCTGATTAGCGGACACGGCGATCACACCGTGCCCGCTAATAGCCGCGATCCCGGGATCACGGCGGCTCAGAGCGCGGCCGCCATGTGGCCCCACTCTGAACGCAAGGACTGTCATTAACCCTTAGGTGACCCTGGGCATACCCAGGGTCGCCTAAGGGTTAATGACAGTGCTGCTTTGAATCATATGTTAAAAAGAGTAAACAATTAAAATCATAATATATTTTTAGCTTATACGGGGTTAAAACTTTTTTGATGTAGACAATTTGCATCAAAATCATGTGCAACACAACTGCAATAGTTATGGAACATATAGTGCAGTTAGGGGGGAGAAAAACATTTTTAACATCATTTGTCACCAGTATGAATTCTTGCTTTTCAGTGATCTTTAACGTTATTGGAAAAGGTTGGGTTGGTTTATATTACATCTCAAAAAGAAATCTTGATTACATTTTGATTAGTTGTTACCTACAAAATGATCAAATTGCCGCCTGCACATTTTCTACCGGACTGACTCTGAATCGCACCATTCTGTTATCTGACACCATGTGAATGTGCCCTGGAGAACCATAGAATTAAGTCATGTGATAAAATATTAAAGTTAAAGTTGCCAACATGAAGCATTTGTACTTTTCATTTTAAATCTCTTGCAAAATGGAAAATGTTATCAAGGAAAAAAGGTCTCCATATAATCATCCAAAGCAGTCAGTCAATGCATTTATATGCATGATGGTGTAAAAAGATAAAAACAAAGCTCTTTAACTCTAATGGGACCTTGGACATGACATGCTGGGGCCAGTGATTGGCTCAGGAGGCATTTTCTGTAGGATCAACATGTCTGAGGAAGCATGAAGCAGTAAAAGTTAGGGATACTATGCATTTTAATGCATTGGATTTACTTTTAGGTTATGTTCACACTCTGTTAAAACAACAGCCATTGTTTGAAAACGGCCACTGTTTAACATGTTCCTCCGACCGATACTGCATTATAGGCTGAAGGAACTGAAGGAACATTATTTAGAGCCCACTGAAAGCTGACAGCCATTTGGATGTGCCTGGAAATCAATTAACCATTGATTTCCATGCACAGTATGGCTGCCACGACAGCCACACAGTGTGTGACGTCAATTATTTCCATTTCCATTATTTCCATTGTTTAATACACTATGTGAACAACGGCCATTGTTTGCCGTTGCTTTACTCAAATTTTTTCTGACGCAAATACATAGTTCGAACATAGCCTTAAAATGTTTTCAGTATTGGAATGCCTCTTTTAAGTCCCAGCAAATTCCAAATCCTATCTACAATATGAAATATCTCAAATTGACAATTTTAAATGAACACCTGGAAAAAGTGTTATGATGTGATAGAAACTACGAGAATTTTTAATTTAGTTATATATTTTGTTTTTTATTTTTCAATGTTAACATAAAACCCCTGTTTTAGTTAACTTGTATAGACCAAGGTTGCATTCACAAGTCCCAAAAAATTGTTCGTGGTCGCCAATTTTAGGTACAATCAAAGTGAATGCAGCCATTCACATGACCGTGCCTTGACCCCACTGTGATCTGCGCCGCAAAAAAATAGGGCACTTCCTAGTGCGGAATGCGGCACTGATCTCTTCCGCGTTGCTGCCCAGCAGCAGAGATTATAGGAGCCCATAATGTGCGCTCCTGTCATCCAATCTGACTACTCACCTACTCCCTTGTGCCGGACAGCTTACATATTCACCAGAAGTGGCCTAGACTATGCTGCCTTCTCCCGGCAGCGTAGTCCAGCCCACTTCCAGTAAGCAGGTCTAGCCGGTCTGCACGGGGGAGTAGGTGAGTTGTCAGATGCGCGGACTGGAGTGCACATTATATGCTCCTGTTATCTCTGCTGCAGGCCGGTGGGGGGGATCCGTGTCGGGCAACAGGGGGGTTGGGGGGTTTTGCACTGCTAGGGGATTCGTGCCGATCACGGCATGCAGGGCCGTATTTACCACTAGGCACCTGTGGTCCGGTGCCTAAGGCAGCACTTTGCAGGGGGGCAACACCAGGAAGCAGGTGGGAAAAAAAAATATTTTTTTGTTTTTATTTTTTTAGTCTCTCTCCTGCCGGTCAGATTTTCCAGTAAATCTGTTGATTTTTGAGGGGGGTGGTGGTGGTGGTGGTGGGGGAGGTATGATTAGGTCTGGATATGGCCTGGGTATGATCAGGATATTGGTCAGGTCTGGTATGGCTGTGACGCCTGGAACTATTACCTACCAATCTACCAATCCTGTGGTGAGAATTCCTTCAGACAATATACAGACTGCTCTTATCATTCACTCAATGTGGAAATTTATGTTTTAACAATGAAAATGAGATTCAGACAATATTTCTATATGTAGAGAAATGCATGTGGCCGAAACGATGCGCCCAAAGATGAGGCGTCTTCAGGTTAAGTGCCTAGGGCAGCAGCAGCTGTTAATACAGCCCTGACGGCATGGATCGTGTGAATGAGGCCTAAGTGCACATTTATTAACTCTAGGTGTAAAACCAATAATAAATTACATTGGCTTTATTGTGTGTACCATAAACATAAAGCCTGTAATATACAAAGAGCTTAGCTCTTTTAAAATGTTCCATCTAATAAAAGTAAACTTTTCTTACGCGGAACTTGCCATTTAATTTAATAGGCTTGAGAAGATCACCAAACACCTATTTATTAAAGTTTGACTTTGTCAATGCAATCGTGTCTGAGAGCGGCATGACATTTCTTCAGATTTAAATCGAATGTGCTCAGCACTCTTCTAGGGATATCTCACTGACATAATGTTCTATGCTTCAAACTCCATTTTAACTCTTCTTCTCAGCTCAAGCAATGTGTTGAGAAATATAAGAGCATGTGTTGTAGTTAAATTGTAATGCATTGTAAAGTTTGTTGAAATTTTAGACATGAACCAAGATGAACTGAAATCTAAACAGATCTAATAGGAAGTGTGCATTCATGGACTGCTTATGAGTCATTTTAGTGTAAGTGCTAGATTAAAGGATAACATTAAGCTTGTCAAAAGATTGATGACCAAGTGTGGGAAAATAGCCCTATTGCCTTTCCTATGTTGGATAAAGTAGTATGGTCAGAGAATTATATACTTCAAGGGGAGGAAGGGCTTCTATGTACTACACAATACCCTAAGTTACTTCCTGCAGTAAGTTGTTGTTTGCTGATGGGTAATGCCACGAGAACATGCTTGTGTAGTTTGTTTGAAAGCATTTTACAAAATTACTATGTACAAATTACACTTGTAAGGTCAGAGGGTGGGACTCATTTGTTGTTCCTGTCTAGGAAAAAAAAAATGGAAACCTCTTCTTCAGTTAAAGAGGCACTGTCACAAAAATACTGCTTCCCTCAAAATAAGACATCCTCCGAAAATAAGGCATAGTAGAGGATTTACAGGATAGCTTAAAATAAGGAAATAAGGCATCCCCTAAAAATAAGGCTTCCTTCAAATCTAAGAAACCTGTCGTTTCCAGGGTTATGTCTGGTTATGCTGGTTTGTGATGACAACTACTGTACTGTATATAATAAATATTCATATGTTTTTTTTGTTCAACAATAAGTGTGAATTCTCCATGGAAAAATAAGACATTCCTTGAAAATAAGACATGGCACATCTTTTGGAGCAAAAATGTATATTTTTATGAATTTATATTTTTGGGAAAACATTTATCATGCCAGAGAGACGTGTCAAAAGTTTTGATCAGTGGGGGTCTGAGTGTTTAGACCGTGACCAATTGATTGAGCGAGGCAAGAAAAGCTCACACTTAGAGTTGTTCTATCTCAGCTCTGTCGCATGATAAGACGGCCACATAATGCAAGTGTATGGAGCACATCTCTTCACACTGACAAAGAGTGGGGCAAGGATTGCGCAGCAGTGTGGTTGTCTCCCTGCTCATTTCTCTGATCAGTCAGGGTCTGATCAATTAGACCCTCACTGATAAAAACTTTTGACATGTCTCCCTGATATACAAAAAATGACCAGCACTTCCAATGACACTATTCACACTAGATGCATGCTGCCATGGCTAAAGTACAATATTTGTACAATATATATGGTATTTCCCTATTTATGTTCCAATACTCGCAACCGAGTGGGACTTAAGGGACTATTTATCAGGAAGGTGTGGTGCTCTCCCCATCATGGAGGCATCCCGTGGCAACAGGCTAGAGATATCTGGCTATCCTGTGTTTTGAGACTCGCAACCGAGACTCCACGCATATTTAAATTTTGGGGGGCATCAGTGGAGACTCTTGATTGAGTACTTCATTGGAGTTTTTTTCACTGTTCTCCTTGAGTTCAATGATTACTGTGTTTTGTTGGTTGATTTGTCATTGCCCCAAGTAGCCAGAATCATACTCCACACAGACGAGGGGCAAATACCCCGAAACGGCTGTCTGTGGATGGAAGCCTGCCTTGGCAAGTCCTTGTCATGATCGCAATACTCGTACCTTGAGTAAGACATTGACAAAAAGGGGCCACCCTGGTATTTCCCTATTTATGTTCCAATACTCGCAACCGAGTGGGACTTAAGGGGCTATTTATCAGGAAGGTGTGGTGCTCTCCCCATCATGGAGGCACCCCGTGGCAACAGGCTAGAGATATCTGGCTATCCCGTGTTTTGAGATTCGCAACCGAGACTCCACGGACTCTTGTTTTGCATATTTAAATTTTGGGGGGCATCAGTGGAGACTCTTGATTGAGTACTTCATTGGAGTTTTTTTCACTGTTCTCCTTGAGTTCAGTGATTACTGTGTTTTGTTGTTTCATGGCTAAAGTACAGACACAAAAACAAAAGAGTGCAACAGCATACTGCAAATGCTAAGACATATGGTTAGCATAGGTATTTAGATTTGTAAAACTGCCATAAGGAAAAAAAAAGAAGAAAATGAGGATCTTAGCAAACAATTTGATCAAATAGAGTGTATTATCCCACCACGTTTTGGTGACCTTAGATGGAGAACCTGCACTGTATACTGGCCTCTCTGGGGCTAGTAGTAAAGGCTGTATTACACAGCCCAATGCGAGCGCTGAGTTAACAGGTCGTCATCCCCACTCGTTGCCTGTGCTATTACATGCACATGCAGCAAGTGGGGATCAGCCGGATGAGCCGTCCAAACGATCCTTAGATCGCTTTCCAGACTGCCGTTGGCAAAATTGTGATCTTTCCACATTTTGAAAGACCACGATCAACCAGCAATGTGCATGTCGGCTGTTCATTGCTTTTCAACATGCGCTATTACAGTGAACAATCATCGGCCTGGGCGGCTGGTAATTGGCCTAAACATTGGGCATGCCGGATCTAACTCATCTGATAATATAGATGGAGCTCAACTGCCTCTTCCTTTAACTGTCCCCTCAGTCCTTGGGGAATGGGAATTCTTAGAAGAATGACCCAGCCCAGGGTAAATTCTTTGTATTGACAATTCACAAAAGAATTGCATTTGTTCAATCAGTTTAAGGTGAGAACACTACAAAATCGAGCTGCAAGAGTGTCCACTCTGAAGTCTGATACCTATATTCAGGAAAATGTGATATTTCTGTCAGTGCTTTAAGGTACATAGTTGATAATTGAATAGGATTAATTACTCCACCCACAATGTTATTGTAATGATATTCAATGAAGTGTTAAATGCAGAACCAGTGTGGCTTTTTCACATAGTGTATTGTAAGACGTCCACCTCAAAAGACTTCCATCGTTCAATACATTGTGGGAAAAAGACGTCCATTATTCCATGGACTTCAATACAATTTATTGCAGTCAATAAAAATTATGTAATAATGGACGCTTTTTACAACAAAAAGCGGACATCTTTTTTTCTTTTTTGGACGTTGTGTGAACAAAATATTAGCCCACATTTAGGTTAGTCATGAATCATTGATGCACATACTTTCCACATATATATTTATCTTGCTGCCTCTAGACACACACTATTATTATTGTCATTCTGTAGTGAGTTCTTTTGTCCGCTTATCCCCTAGGCCAAGAATTGCCAATAACCATTTGGAAAGTGCCCATCTCCTCTGTATGTGTGGCCAACTTGCTAATTTTTCCATTAATTATTTCTTTCATAAACTAAAAAAAAAGCTTTATACCAATAAAAATATATTTAAAGTGGCGATAATCATGCAACCACAATGCAAGAGCCACATGTATGACCCTTGACAGCATCTTAGGGCTACACATTTCATACAGTTTCCTATGTACATCGTTCACTTAAGAGTGGAAGATGCCTATGCCTGTTCAATCTCTATTATGATTATTTCTTTTTTTCCATAGACAAACTTACAATTAACTCACAATCATTCTTAATAATAGACAATAAATTACATAGTCATTGTAAATAATATTTCTGCCCCATCCTTGCTGAGAGCGACATAAAAATATAAGGAGAGAACAAGATCCAATTAAAGAACTTAAAAAAAAACATTTTGATTCTGAGCAGATGTAGTTTTCTATATATAGTTTTTTTTTCCTGATGATTCAAATAAACCAATTTGTTTAATAAGACATTTTCCATAGCCTTGTTTTTCCATGTGTACAGTATTTAAGACATCTACCGTATTCTCCGGCGTATAAGACGACTTTTTAACCCCGAAAAATCTTCGGGGGTCGTCTTATACGCCGGGTATGGTCACCCCATAAGGTCGGGGGGCTCAAAAATGGCCGCATCCCCACTGTATGGGGCGACCATTTAAAAAAAAAAAAAACAGTTAACTCACCCTGGCCCTTCCCGGCCTCTGCATGTCTTTTTCTCGGCTCCCGTTCCCTGGCGGGCGCAGTGTGACGTACACTGGCTGCACCTGCCGGGGGTGTCCGAAGTCCTCCCAAGCAGCCGAGCGTACAATCTGAGACACTCGGCTGCTTGGGAGAGCTTCGGAAGAATGACAGAGGCTTTAGAAGGCTCCGGAAGTACCCGAAGCCTCTGTCATTCTTCCGAAGCTCTACCGAGCAGCAAAGCGTCTCCGATTAGATGCTCAGCTCCTCGGGAGGGCTTTGGGCATCCCTGGCGTAGCTAGTGTACGTCACACTGCCTGTGCCGGGGAACAGGAGCAGAGAAGAAGACGCGCGGAGGCCGGGAATGGGCCCGGGTGAGTTAACTTTAGTTATTTTATTCATTTAGCTGCAGTTAACTCCTGCCTTATCGTAGCAGCGCTGTGGTCAGGCAGGGGTTAACATTTTCTGGCGTATAAGGCGAACCCCTGACAATCTGATTGAAAATGAGGGGTCGTCTTATACGCCCAGTCGCCTTATACGCCGGAAAATTTGATAATTTACCTTCATTTACAATATTTATATATATATATATATGTATATATAAATCTCAGGGAGTGCTTACGTAGGGCCCCTTCACCTCTGCCAATGGGTCACCTTTTACCATGTGACATGGGGCCCTGCACATTTTAAATCTCTGGCCTCACTTAAAGGGATTCTGAATTGTAGCATTATTTAAAAAATGTGCTTAGCCTGCTCTATAATAATAATAATAATAATAATAATAATAATAATAATAATAATAATAATAATAATAATAATCTAACATCAAAGCTCTCACCACTTATCTGTCAGAGTTAGGCCCTTTCCACAGTGCCTTTTCTGTTTGGGGCCAGCACATGCAATGTCTGCTCAGCCAAACAGCATCTGAGGCAGAACCCCACTTAAGGCCCAATTGCACAAAGGGATTATCGGCCATGTATCAGTCATGCACAATATTGGCTGATCGTTGTTTTCAACAGGCTGAAATGGCAAAAATCAGCTTGGCAACGATCTGCTGCTGTCACCCCACGTAATAACGATATTACGATTGCCCGGGCAGCCCCCCCAAATTTCAATCACAATTGTTATTCTTTACGGAGGAACGTTGTATAATGGCATCTTTTGACAAAGGGAATAAAATGTGCCAATTTTATAATGTATCACCTATTATTTAAATATGCAGCATAACAGACTGTGAAATTGGTTATTATGATTGCTAATGGTTATTCAAATGAAGAGAAACCAAAATATATTGATGTTTACAAAATATCCTGATTTAGAAATTCCATGGCGTGATTCGTCTTCAACTTAAGCTACAAGATGTTCATTTTGATGAATTAATATATTATAGGCCAACATATTGTGTTATGAGATTGTCAACAAACCTGTTGTCAATGAGAGGAGACACTTGTGGAGATTGTTTTCGCTGCAATAATATTTACAACTAGCGTGGATGAGAACAGACAAGTGCTTCTTAAAAGCCAACTGTAAAATGTTTTCCCAGGTTATTTACTGTTCCGTGTTTGAAAATATACTGTACTTATTTGATTATTTAATGAATGTTTGGCATTGATTTCCAAGATTTGTTTATTTAAGACCTAAATCTTTAGCCACACGGAAAAGTAATACCATAAAGAAAAAATAAGTAAAAAACACTGAAAGTAGATATATAATAAGGTTATTAAATCACATTAGACAAGGGATGGAGACATTTGTGAAGAGAAAATGTAAGTGACTAAAAATCTTATAGTGCTTTCAGAAACTATCTCTCCTCTTCCCCTATACTCGGCTAATCATGTGTTCCCTATGGGAAAGGCAAAGCTACCACCAGACTGCTTATCACTCCAAGAACAAAAGGAACGGATGGCGTTTTCCATGTGTTTTTTTATTTTTGCCACTTTTCGGGTCGGCGTTTGTACCTAAACATGGACTTCCCCACAGAAGTCTGTGTTTGGATCAAAGTGCCGACCCAAATGCACTCTCTCCAGAAAGGAACACTTTAAGTGAACCATTCCTTGCTTAAGAGGGAGACAGTGTGCTTTATTGGGGGGGGGGGGTCATATAGCCCAGCGGGTGGAAGAATGCCACAGTCTGGTCCCCAGGGGATTAACTTATACCCCTGTGTGCCAAACTGTGATCTGTAGGGGGGTGGGAGGGGGTCCAAGGGGTGACAGTCTGGTCCCCAGGGGATTAAATTAACCCCCTGTGGGACAGACTGTGCTCTGTTATGGGGGCACAGTCAGAACAGGAAGACACATGGTAGTTTTCATATACCTGTGAATGTAGGATGTAGAAAATGAAGTGAAGTACACCAAGCTGTAACACTTCCTCCCTTCCCCTCCCATACCTGACCCTGCTTGGGATTTAACTTCCAGGTGTCAATAAAGCATGGAGGGGGGAGAGACTAGACATTCCAGCTTGCTCATATTCAGGAGCTTGGAAAAGCCTCTGACTCATTGTACCAGAGAATAAAATCATGTCTCTACATCCTGTAGCACAGCTGGATATAGGAAAGGTACCATGTGTCTCCTTGTCCTAACAGCTATATAACAGTGTCAGCAGTTTCGGGCTATGTTCACACTAAGTAAAATAAAGTAAAAAAAAAAAAAAGAGGCATCAGTTTTTCCCTTTAAAAATGCCGTCTGTTATTATTGCATTTTAAATCAACTCAATGGAATGCTTCAAAGTCAATGGAATGACAACCACCCAATGCACACAGTGTATTAAATGTTTGCATGGATGTTAAAATAATGTTTGTGACAATTATTCATGGATGTCTTTTGCAAACAACAGATGTTAATTTTTTTTTTTTAGTTGTTTACACACAGTTTTGAATTTTTTCGCCGTCCTTTGTCCATCTTTACTATAAAAGTTTATCTGTCGTTATAAAAAAAACTTTTGACATGTCATAGAGACATGTGAAAAGTTTGGATTGGTCCAGGTCTGAATGTTCAGACCCATACCGATTGGGAGATAGAGCGGACTTATAATGGGCTCCTATGGAGCCTGACTTTTTTTTTCACTCAACTGAGCACTCAGACCCAGACCAATCCAAACTTTTCCCATGCCTCTATGACATGTCAAAAGTCTCTTATAATGACAGGTACACTTTAAATTAAATAGTCTTTTCAATTAAAGACACACCCAAAGGGCAATCGGTCCACCTGAACTAAAATAATTTTTTAACAGCTGATATTGTAATGACGGGAGTACAAAACGTGAAATGACTGATGTAATTTAGAACTCAAAATGACGGACAACATTTAAAAAAAATGATAAACGGAAAGGAAAAATCATCATGGGAACATAGCCTGGAACATGAATTACAGCTGAAAGATTCCCTTTAACATTAACTGTGTTTAAAATTTAGCAGCTGTTTTAATATCACTTTTATATATTCATTGGTGACTTAATGTCCTCTTAAAATTCTATCTCCAGACGTTGTTTATTGCAGTTGTAAAACATTTATTGTTTCCTTTCAAATCTTTGAAAATAGTTTGTAAATGATGAATTCCATTGTATGGATAAGTGTGTGGTAGTCAGAATAGCTTACTTGACACCTGACAAAATAACGTGTTGTTAACATAAATGAATAGAAGACATACAGTAGACGTTTAGTCAAAGTTGTGACTAATCTGAAGTTACATGTCGAACATTTTGTTTAAAATTTATATTTTATTCAGTGTGAATTAAATGAAGAAATTCCTTACCAGTTTATATATATATTTTTTTTATTAGGTGGTACATGCCAGAGCCCAGCGCTCTCTGCGCTGATGCGTCCCCCGCTACCAACATTTCAACCACCACTGGATATTAAACAGTTCCTTCCATTTTCTTTGGAAGCTGCAGCGGCAATTAACCTCTTCCCAAACATAACTGCAGTAAGTATATAACAAATGTAGAATTTACAGTTTGAAATTAATTCTTGAAATGTTATTGGAATTTACTATGGATACCTATGGATTTTGACAAACTGTATGTTCCCTGTGCCATTCGGAGACAGATGCTAGGAGGGACACTCTAACCATTTGAGCATTAAAAATGTTGTGCCATAAAGCAAAGCTAGTAAAGTGCACCACATTCATATATGTAAAGGAATACAAATGCACTGCTTTTAGTAAAGAAACTCCTATCCAAGGGCTATGTTCATGCATACTATTGTCGTCAGTCTTTTGGTCAGTATTTTTTCAACCAAAACCAGGAGTAGATAAAAAAAAGAGAAACTGTGCAAATCTTTCCATGATATTTTTCCCACTCCTGATTTTGGCTACAAATACTGACAGAAATACAGGCCAAAATACTAGTTACGGGACATTTACTAAGGAGTCTAATGTGTGTGACTATTCTAATGAGGATTGGTGTGTATTTTGTTCCAATATCTTGTGACTGATTTATTAAAATGTAGCACTGCAATAGTGAATGTATGGCTATGTTCACACAATGTCAAAAATGGAGAAAAAGCACCCGATTTTGACATTTTAAAAAACGTCTGTTTTTGCCGCAATTTAATTCACTGCAATAGCAATGCATGGAAGTCAATGGGAAGACGGACGTCCGATGCACACAATGTATTGAATAACAGACGTTTTTGCTGCGGAAGTCAAAATAATGAACATGATCATTATTTTCGGACGTCTTTTGCAAAGAGCGGACGTTTTTTATTAGTAGTTCACACACAGTTTTTCTTTTGTCACTGTTCTTTCTCCGTTTTTTCTATCAAATTCAATGGACTTTTCAATTAAAATACACCCAAAGTCCAATTAGTAATCCCAAAGTAAAATAATGTACCAACAGCCAGACAGCTAAATGATGTCTGTTATTTTAGACTCAAAATAACGGACGTCATTTTAAACAGAGATGAAAAAATGTGTGAACATAGACTATCTAAGGAAAAAGTAGCAGAAAAAGTCACAAAAAAGCAGGCCTACTGACCAGACAAAGGCCTGCACCTGTTAGAGCAACTTTTTAAAAAGTTGCAAATGTTAAATTGGGCGCTAATCCCGGATTATGCAAACTTTTTGGTGAATACTCAAAACAGGCAGATTAAAAAAAAAAAAAAAAAGTTGCAACTAAAAAATATTTGCCCGTCGAATACTTGTTGATAAATAGAACTTAGACCAATAATTTACCTAAAAATAGGTGCATAGCCCTTATTCCCCCCTATGTGTGAACATAGTCCTGTACTGTTTTTGTCTCCCATTGATTTAATCCTGGTTTCTTCCCTGAATCGTAACCTTGCTGTCATGCCACAGTGCACATACTTCTCCACATACTTATCTCTAGGTTAGGGTATTTAGAACGACTTTAAAAAATTAAGCAACAGAGTATCTTTTCTAATAAAGCGTTTAATGTTCCTTTCTCACAAAACAACCTATAACCCATCAGATCTAACAACAGATGAGTGAGCTTAAGAGCTTTACCTCCCAATAAACTAAAACATACATGATGATCAAACAAGTATGTTACCAATACAGTTAAAAAGAGTAGAAGCTCCACCAATGTAGAGAAATCACCATAAAGATATTAAGGTCCAATATATTTCAGTTTTAACAATGTATATCAGAGACTCAGATAACTTGTTGCTCAAGTTGAGCATTTTTTAATGCTCAAGTACTCGACTCAAGTAACAAAGCCTCCTTAGGCCAAGCACATTACATTAATTAATATTAATTACTGTAACATTACGTAATTTCTCAGAGCTCTATTATATGTGTATTAGAGTAGTTACCACATACTAACAATAAATGGGCAGATGTAAAGCTACTTAAAATTAATGCGACTTAAAATAATCAAAATATCGAAAGGATCTCAGTGCTACAAGGCGATAGTGCAAAGCTTTGAGCAACCACATCACTAACTAACCATATAATAGTTACGATTGTATATTTTGTTCAGATACTAGAGTTTTGTACGTTGTGTTTTTACATTAACAGACATTGCAATTCAGGGATAGGCTATGTTCAAACAATGTTTTTTCAGCTCCTTTTAAAATGACGTCTGTTATTTTGAGTCTAAAATAACGGACGTCATTTAGCAGCCTTGCCTCCACTTAGTGCAATGACGGCTGCTGGTATATTATTTTAGTTTGGTTACTAATTGCCCTTTTTGCCCTAGTTGCGGCCTAATTGAAAAGTCCATTGAATTTAATAGTGAAAACTGAGACAGAACGGTGACAAAAGAAATACTGTGTATGAACAACTAATAAAAAACGTCCGCTGTTTGCAAAAGATGACCGAAAATAATGATCATGTTCATTATTTTGACAACTGTGGTAAAAACGTTATTCAATACATTGTGTGCTTTGGACGTCTGTCTTCCCATTGACTTCAATGCTTTGCCATTTAAATTTCAGAATCGTCCGCCTTTTCTCTATTTTTGATGTTGTGTGAACATAGCCATAGGCTATGTTTCCACTAAGTTTTTCTCTGGCTGTTATTTGACATCCAAAACAACAGCCATTGCTTTCGGTCGCAAAGAAACCTCCTTTTTTACATACTCTGGTGTCCACCATAAGGGCCAGTTCACACTGAGCAAGATCGTCGGAATTCTGCAGCGGAAATTTCCGCCGCGGAAACCCACCGTGCTCAGTGTGCTGCTGTAAGTGAATAGAGAGGACGCACGCTTGTCCGCTGCCGCCAACTCCGCTCGAGGAACAGTGAAAGTACAGCAAAAAATATGTGTGAATTACTAAAAATAATGTCTGTTGTTTACAAAATAACATTCTCAAACAATTGTAATAAACATTAATTTGATGAACAATGTCCTTTATTCAATACACTATGGGGGAGATTTATTAAACTGGTGTAAAGTACCAGTTCAAAGAATCTGTGAGGAATGAAAAGTGGAATCTGATTGGTTGCTAGGGGCAACTAAGACATTTCTACTTTACAATAGTTTGATAAATCTCCCCCATAGTGTATCGGGCGGCCGTCACTCAATGTACTTCAACGCATTTAATTGAGTTCAATGATATTTCAGTGGACATTCAGTGGACAAACTGCCTTTTTTTTTTTTACACAGTGTGAACATAGCCGTATGAAACATTGGCAGCCTATACAATGTGGTGTTTGAAGTATTGTAGTTATTTTCTTAAAAACAAAAAACAAAAAACAAACAAACTGGTTTTGAAGAGATATATTGATATCATTGTGACTTATTAATGTATCAGTATTGTATAATAGAAGCAACTCTAAGTTTAGGGTGAGGCAAAATTATATGTTTTCTCTTTAATTCTTTAATCATCTCACACTTCTCATTAGCTTTTTTTTTTTATATATCATTATTATATAATTAAAAACATGTCGGCATTCTAGTCACAAAGGCTTTTCTGGAAGTAATAACTGTGATCTGAATCTGCATCCCATAATGATTAACGTCTTTTAGAGATGAACTGTTGATGTAATAAATTATTGATTATTTTTTTTTAGTTCTTATCATGTGGCTAAGCATCTGATAACACATTCACATACTGTAGTTCATGTTACCACTTAAGGGATTGGGTTTAAAAGTTTAATTAAAGCAATACTATTACTCTTACACCGCCAGAATGTTGGAATGTTGAACAAAAGAATATTTGTCTTTGGTAGGCTGCTAGTATTGGGAAACAATTAAAATGCTGACTCCAAATGACCCCCCCCCCCCCCCCCCCCCCATCCTAGGAAAAGTGAATAGCCCCAGTAATCTTAAACTTTAATCTTATAGGGGCATTGATCAAGGTTTTTGCACCCATTTTTAGGTATATATAAAGTGTTTGTGACATTTTAAAAACATAGTGGTATTTACCAATGAGTATTCACTGGTCGAATATTTATTTTCTGCGATTATTTTACATTTGTCTATTTGTGCATAAAATGTAAAAAAAAAATCTATGTAGAAAAGACTACGTCTGTTCCAGCTAATAGACAAACAATAATTTTCCCCCTAAGTGTTTGTTGGCACATATATGATAGTATATTATTAGTCTCTATTCTTTGGATCCCCATGGAACCTCAGATTCTTCAATTAGGGAATGACATGTCATTTTTTCAGTCGCAAAGTACTTTACTTCAGAGATAACTATTCATACATTCACTATAGATGTTATAACGTCCGTTTTTCAAAAACGTCCGTTTTTCAATGCATGGTGTGCATTGGACGTTTGTCTTCCCATTGACTCCAATGCATTGCCATTGCAGTCAATTAAATTGCGGCAAAAACGGACGTTATTTTAAATAAGAAAATCGTCCGCCTTGTCTCTATTTTTGACGTTGTGGAAACATAGCCTAAAGGTGTTGTCCGACCAACAACACATCCTTTATCCACAGAAAAAGGGTTAAGTGTATGTGTGCTTGATACACAATTAATGGGAGAACACAATCAACTTGAGAACAGGGTTCCCATTGTAGTAGAGTGCTGATCACTCTGCTTCCACTCTATTTACTGCCAAAGGAAATTCTGGAAAAAAGCCATATACAAAACTCAGGGTATAGGGATCGACCCCACCAGTCATAAACTTAATGCATATCCTGTTAAGGGTATAAATATTCGTTGGACAACCTCTTCAAATAAGCACGTAATTACCGCCATGTACATTAGGTATTACTTTACACCTGGTTTGGTGAATATTTAACCAATCATTGCCCTTTGTAAACTACTTTTTTTTTTTATTTGCATATGTTGACATAAATTTAAATATACAGTTTTTATCAGGGCAAAGCTTTACCTTTACCCAGGAAGATTGGGTTTGGCTTTGAGTGAAGTATTGTTTGGATGTAGAGCTTAGATCTATGACAGAAATAGGCTGAATTTATCAGAATTGGAAACGAATGACTTAAATTACCACAATTACCGCACATAGTAGCAGAGACTGACAGAGATCGCTTCTGCAGACCTATAATTACAGCGAGGTATATAAATTACATAACATTGATTTTTTTTCCCCCCATTGTATTAGAATACACATATTTAGCTTTGATATTTTGTTGTGACACCTTATGTCTTCTGATCTAAACTCTTGATTTGTATCTCAAGTATTATACGATACAGTCTTGTCATCATTCCTGTATAATTATTGTTTGTTATTTTGTTTGTCCGTAAGAAGAATGGCATGTTAGATTAGCTATGATCAAATTACATGTTTTACAAGTAATAAAAAAAAAAAAAAAGAATAATAAAATCTCCAATGTACTGTCCCTTCTCAGGACTGAAACTGTATGTTTAGACAAAGCTTGGAAGCAATGTCTCCCGAGTTAATTCAAGGAGCATAGAATTACCAGTTCTTTGCATTGTACACATATCATGTCAGAAGCCTATTCTGTAAAATTAGACCTTGTACTTTACAACATTCTGTAAAAAGAGGATAGCGGCACTCACCACTCTTGTAGTAATTCCAAAGTTCCCACAGACCCACAGGGGGCTGTAGAAGTGCTGGGAGAGCTTGAAACAGCTGTAACCGGCATTTACTAAGGAGTCTAATAACTATTCTAATGGGGATTGGTGTGTATTTTGTTCTAATACCTTGTGACTGATTAATTAACATGTAGCACTGTCATAGTAAATGCATCTAAATAAAAAGGCGCAAAAAAGGCACAACTATGAAAAAATTGCGCAGTTTTATTCACTTGGTTCTGACCAGACGTAACCGTGCGTCTGTTTATGCGACTTTTTAACCCTTTCCCGCACGAGGACATAACTGTACGTCCTCATGCGGGTGCGAGCGTTCAGAGCGGGCGACCCCGCTTTGAACCGCCGCGATCCCGGGTGCCTCATGTAGCCCGGGATCGCGGCTATTAGCGGGCATGGTCCGATCACCGTGCCCGCTAAATAGATAATCGGAGGCAGCTGTCAAAGATGACAGCTGCCTCCGATTACCGGATTAAGCCGTTCCCTGATGTCTAGTGGTGAAGCCGGCCATCCCCTGCTCGGCACTCGTTTGTTTTCGGCTGCAGCAGCCAAAAGCAAACGAGTGCCGATCTCATTGATCTTTGCTGTATAACTATACAGCAAAGATCTCAATGAGAGATCAAAGTGTATATAGTAGAAGTCCCCCAGGGGGGGCTTCTAGTATATGTGTAAAAAAAATAAATAAAGTGTTGTTGTCAATAAAAAGCCCCCTCCCCTAATAAAAGTCTGAATCACCCCCCCTTTTCCCAGGTTATAAATAAATGTAAACAAATAAATAAATAAACAAACATGTTTGGTATCGCCGCGTGCGTAATCGCCCGAACTATTAATTAATCATATTCCTGATCTCGTACGGTAAACGGCGTAAGCACAAAAAATCCCAAAGTGCAAAATTGCGCATTTTTGGTCGTATCAAATCCAGAAAAATTGTAATAAAAAGCGATCAAAAAGTCGTATATGTGCCATCAAGGTACCGATAGAAAGAACACATCATGGCGCAAAAAAATGACTCCTCACACAGCCCCATAGACCAAAGGATAAAAGCGCTGTAAGCCTGGGAATGGTGTGATTTTAAGGAACATATATTTGTTAACAATGGTTTGAATTTTTTACAGGCCATCAGATAAAAGAAAAGTTATACATGTTATATATCATTTTAATTGTAACTACTTGAGGGACATATATAACAAGACAGTTTTTCCATAGGACACATGGCGTAAAAACACAATCCCCCCAAAGAAAAAGAATTGTGTTTCTTTTTTTCCATTTCACTGCGTATATAATTATTTTCTGGTTTCCCAGCATATTTTATGCAAAAGTTCAGCCTTTCATTGCAAAGTACAATTAGTGACGCAAAAAATAGGGGCTCATGTTGGTCTATAGGTGTAAAAATGCAAGTGCTATGGCCTTTTAAGCACAAGGAGGAAAAAACGAAAACGCAAAAACGAAATTTAGCCTGGTCCCGAAGGGGTTAAAAAGTCGCAAATGATAAATTGGGCGCTAATCCCGGGTTATGCAAACTTTTGGGTGAATACTTAAAACAGGCAGATTACAAAAAAGTTGCATCTAAATATATTCACCTGTCGAATACTTGACAGGTGTGAAAAATGCAATTATTCACCAAAAATTAGGCGCAAACCCCTTGATAAATGTCCCCCATTATTTTTCACTGGCGTCTCACCTGCTGTAATAATGTAATAATCTTTTTAACAAATAAAGGAACTTTGGAACTACTACAAGAGTGGTGAGTGCCCCTATCCTCTTATTACAGAATGTTGTGAAGTAAAAGCCTATACTTTACTAGCTGAGCACCTCACAAGAAGTTTGAACTGTTTTATACACTTGCAAATATTAACCCTTTGCATGCTAGCAAAGAGTAAATCTTCCTAGAAAGTAATCTCTGCTGTGCCGATACTTTGTCTTGTTATTGGAGACCTTGTACTTTAGATGACAGAATTTTCTGGCATTTGAAGAAATTGATTTTAAAATTCTAGATGCATTCAGAATGTTTTTTTTTTTATCAAACATCACCTTGTGTTGTTTACCGAAAAGACTTTAATTTTTACCATCTAATTTTGGCAACCCTAATGGTAGAAGAAAATGTCCTACAAAAATCAAAACACTTTTTCCCCTTTGTGTAATTGTTCACTATTGCTCAATGGACTTTCTTCTTTGTATGTTAACGTTAGGCTATGTTCACACTATGTATATTTCAGTCAGTATTGCTGTCCTCATATTGCAACCAAAACCAGGAGTGGATTGAAAACACAGAAAGGCTCTGTCCACACAATGTTGAAATTGAGTGGATGGCCGCCATATAACAGTAAATAACTGCCATTATTTCAATATAACAGCCGTTGTTTTAAAATAACATCAAATATTTGCCATTAAATGGCGGCCATCCACTCAATTTCAACATTGTGTGAACAGATCCTTTCTGTGTTTTTAATCCACTCCTGGTTTTGGTTGCAATATGAGGACCACAATACTGACTGAAATATACGTAGTGTGAACGCAGCCTAAACATGTACAAGAAATAAGGTTGATCCCACGATAATAAGGTAACATCCCACAATATATGAGTAGCTCACAAAATATTGCTCTAGAATAGGGGAGGCCAGATATTCAGTATAGGGTCTATTGATAATGAAGGTTATATCTAGACTGTTAGGGTAACATGCAGTAAGTGAAGATGCAGAAGAAGCAACTGCAGATTTTTGGCATGTACTTGTTTCAGGTTCTCAAATGTGCACATTATTATTGTATGGCACAACCTTGTCTTATTAATACATGACTTTATTGCTTTCACCATGTTCCTTTCTGTATACTAGTATGTATATTAGCCATCAGAAATTGGCCTATTAAAGCTAATCCTATGGATCAAAACTCATCTGATATGCTTTGCCTATGTAGCTTTGTTGGCCTCATAACAGATTCTACTTACCCCACACCATGAAGTCTATTAGTAGATATAGTTAAAGGAGTACTTTGTCAGAAAGAAAAGAACATTTCAAATAAACGGGGGTCAGAAAGTTATACAGATTTGTAAATGATTGTTATTTAAAAATCTCAAGTCTTCCAGTACTTATCAGCTGCTGTATGTCCTGCAAAAAGTGGTATATTCTCTCCAGTCTGACAATTCTATCTGTGACAGGAACTGTCCTATGCAGGCGATGTTTTCTAAGGGGATACGCTGCTGCTCTGGACAGTTTCTGCACCTAATTACCGGAAAGCTTGATATTTTTAAATAGAAGTAAATTACAAATCTATATAACTTTCTAAAACCAGTTAATTTTAAAAAGTTTATTTTTAGCTCGAGTACCACTTTAAAAACAAAACACTACTACACTAACATGGTCATGATTGCACCTGAACAGAGGTGGTCATGCATTTTTTTTTCAATACATAGGAATAACAAGCCTGTAAAGTCACAAAAGAATGGCCAATTTGGTAGACACATAATAGTGGCCAAAACCAATAGACTTTACGTTTGATTATTTTGCCGCCGATTCTAAAAAAAAATATTTAGGTTGGTTCTTTGGTATAGTGAAAGCAAAGGGCCAAGAGTTTGTTCTGTTAATCTTGGTGGTGTAAATATCATGTCAGTAATAATCTGTGCCCCATGTCTCTTCGATCCAACAATAAAAAGAACTAGAAGCAGCTTTGTAATATGCCAAATGAAGAATGGAGTTTATTCACCAATGTTTTCCTTCTAATGCTGCCTCCAGCACTTAATAATAATAATAATAATAATAATAATAATAATAATAATAATAATAATAATAATAATAATAATAATAAAAATGCTTTTATTTGCATTGCGCACACAGATTCCGCAGCACTTCACATAGGTTTTTTTTTGCCAATTATTGCTTCCTGTCCCCGATAGGGCTCACAATCTAAATTCACCTATCTGTATGTTTTTGGGTGTGGGAGGAAACTGGAGTACCCGGAGGCAACCCACACAAACACGGAGAGAACATACAAACTCTTTGCAGATGTTGCCCTTGGTGGGATTTGAACACAGGACCCCAGCACTTGTAAAGTCACCTATCCTACACCTTTTCTTCTAATCCTACATATGTTTTCACTTAAAGGACTACTCTAAGTCAAATTCAAACTTGGGAAGGTCTTCCCTTTTCACAGGTATCACCACTGCTTTCGAGAGGAGATTTGCCCTTTGGCAAGCATTATTGACAAATTTAATGTTTAATGTGGCATTAGAGATGAGCGAATCTCAGGCACACCTGAACCCGAACCCTCTGCATTTGATTACCAGTGACTGAAGGAGTTTGATGTAGCCCTAGGACTTTTTCAGGACTTCCTAGGGCTGTAACCAACTTTTTCAGCCACCGGTAATCAAATGCAGATAGTTTGGGTTTGGACAGACCCAATCATGTTCAAGGTTCACTCATCTGTAATGGCCACCATTAGGCTTATTCGGCCCCTAATATTTAACAATGAGTTTAAGCCTTTGGCTATGTTCACACAACGTCTTTTCCTCTCCTTTTAAAATGACGTCCGTCATTTTGAGTCTAAAATAACGGACGTTATTTAGCAGCCTGACCTCCCCTTAGTGCACTGACGGGTGTTTGTACATTATACTAGTTTAGAATTACTAATTGAACTGTGGCTGTGGCTTAATTGAAAAGTCCATTGAATTCAATAGTAAAAACGAAGACAGAACGGTGACAAAAGGAAAACTGTGTGTGAACTACAAATAAAAAAACGTCCGCTGTTTGCTAAAGACATCCGAAAATAATGATCATGTTCATTATTTTAACGTCCGCATTGTGCATTGGACGTCTGTCTTCCTATTGACTTCAATGCGTTGCATTGCAGTCACTTAAATCTCGGCAAAAAACGGACGTTATTTTAAATATGAAAATCGGACGCTTTTTAATATTTTTGACATTGCGCATTGTGTGAACATAGCCTTATAGTGATATGTAAGAAAATGTTATTTAGTTTTGTCCTGTACTTTGTACTGTAATTCATGGTAGTAAAATCATGGAGCAATAAATAGTTGGCCCAACTAATATCCTCTAGTTCAATGAAAATGTTCTTTCTTAGAGAAGTGTAAAGAACTAAATTTCAAGCTCTTAACAAAAGTCATTGGAGCATGGTGAGTTTTATGTTCGCATTTAATCTTGACTATGCTAATTTTGGAAGATTTTAGCAGTATAAATAATTACTGAATTACATTGAATCAAATGAGTGAGTTCCTGAGGGAATCACTTGGTAGAAAAGAGACACTTAAACTAAGCAAGTCTATTTTGTTAGCTTTGTTGTAGCTTCAGAAGAAAATAAAAAAAACGGTTCTAAGAAGATATTTATAAGCAAGATAACTTTGTTTTGTCTGGTAAGACATTTAGTTTACACATTTTTTAAGATATTTTTTTCCACAATTTTGCTCCTTATTAAAAATTCCAACGTTCCTAGCAGCTATAAAGAAAGCAATGTATAAGCAATGTATGAGTCCAAAACATTTGGAAAGGTATTATGACTTGTTATGATAACCCTCTTATAAAATGTTAAGGATCATGGCAGTGGGGACAGGGAAAACCATGGGTAGCTGGTGAAGTATTGATTGGTTGACTCTACCATTACCAGGGGAAGTCAACAGGTAGGGCTGCACGAACAAACACTGGAGCATTGATGCAGCCCTTCTATTGTCAGCCACATCCAACATACAAGTGGTACCTTAATTTAAGAGTAAATTGGGTTAAGGGCGTTTTGGTTTAAGAGCTCACAGTTTTTCAAAATTGTGACTTGGTTTAAGAGCATTGCTTTGGTTTAAGAGCTCCCTGTACTGGGTGGAAGCATGAGTGGAGAAAGGGCATGGTGGTCTACAGCTCCGTATTTAGACCCAGGAAGTCTCCTTCACCTTCCAAATCATAGCAGATCCACTTCAGGCTGGGGCTTGCATCGGGACAGGACTGTGGAGGTAATCTCTCCATAATTGTAACCCCTCTCTTCCCAGACAGCGAGTGCTGCATGTATGTGCCCACATCTGCCCTGCCCATTCCTTCATACTCCCTGCACTCTCTGTCAGCCCTTGTGTTTCCCATCCTCTCCATTATTGTACAGTAACTGATAATATCATATATTCTGCTGTTTCTGAATGTTTATGCTCGTAATCCAAGGCACCACTGTACTAGGTAATGAAACCTGATTAAAAGGTGTGATCAGCTGACAAATGGGCTTTTGCTAATTCTTTGACTGATTATTGTACCTACTATACAGGGCAATATTATCATGTCTGGCCGTTAAGCTCATAAGGCCTTAACATATGACTGCGGCATCAGACTGCATACAGATATGGCTGCCTTGGTTTACACAGAATGGCAGTGCAGGGCTAAAATGTCAGCCTAGGATGTATACAAAATGAGAAAAATCAGGATAGGATTTACTTAACACACACAACATATAAAAGAGAAGCCATTTTTAGGACATAGGAATACCCCTTTAATTCAAATAATTTATTTATATGATGCTCCTTTTACACCTATATTTTCTTCAATGTGTGTATCATTACATTACATAACATTATTTGCTGTTTTAGATACAGCAGAGTCTTGTTCTTAACAGACAAAAAAAGAGAAAAATGCAACAGCAACCTGCAAATGTCAGGACTTACTGTATATACTCCCTTCCGTCATACACATGATAAAAAACTGCTCTAGAGATTTTTTCAAAGACGAGGTTCTTAGCAAACCATTTGATCAAATAAAATGTACCATCTCACCATGTTAATGTGACCTCAGATAAGAGATGTTTCATACACTACACTGGCCTCTCTTAGGCTTACATTAAGCCTGCAGCTAGGCATGAAGAATCCAACTAAACACCCACAGGAGATGGGTGGAGTGCAAGCCAAAAGGAGGTAGCCATAACCCCCCACATATTTAAAAAAAAAAAAAGGCCAGAAGGGGAGTATATACAGTAAGTCACACTGTGTTTTTGCAATCCGTTTTTTTTTTTTTTGCCAAAAACGGATGTATTTGTGTGCATCAGTTTGATCCGTTTTTCCATTGACTTCCATTGTAAAAAAAAAAAAACGGATCAAAACGTATCCGTTTTTATTAATGGACACAAACGTAGCTGACATTACTTTTGTGTTCGTTAAGAAAATGGATCCATTTTGATCTGTTTTTTTTTTTTTTTTACAATGGAAGTCAATGGAAAAACGGATCAAAACGGATGCACACAAATGCATCCGTTTATTCATCCGTTTTTCATCAGTTTTTTGCAAAAAAAAAAAAAAAAAACGGATGTAAAAAAAGGATTGCAAAAACCCAGTGTGAACCTAGCCTTACTCTTGTATTTTTTTTTTAGTCTTTTCATTTGCCATAGCAGAGTGCAACCTGCACAGTGCGAACAGTGTTGTTGGAGTGCTGGCCTTTTTTTTTTTTTTTTTTTTTTATTATTATTGTGTTGTGTGTGTGTGTGTGTGTGTGTGTGTGTGAGAGAGAGAGAGAGAGAGAGGGGGGGGGGCTACCTCCTTTTGGCTTGCACTTCACCGATCTTCAGAGAGTGTTTTAAACAAAGTTTAGGCTTAATGTAAGTCAAAAAGTCATTGTGTAGGACTATTTCTTTTCTGAGGTCTCCTTAACACAGTGAAATAGTACACTCTATTTGATCAAATGGTTTAGTAAGAATCTATTTAAAAAAAAAAAAAAAAAGAGCAGTTTTTTATCATGTGTTCTCTGCCTCTGAGGGAGTATATAAGCCCTGCCCCATTTAGGTTGCTGTTTTATTTTTCTCTTTTTTACCTGTGTATTAGCCACAGCAATGTGCAACCTGCAAAGTGTGATCAGTGGTGTTGGACTGCTGGCTGTAGTTTGTTTTTATAATCTTGTCTGTAACAGACTGATCTGTGGTTCCAGACAGGAATACATATAGAAACCTCGTAAATAACCAGACAGTGAGACTCTAACCTATATCAAATACTGTTTCTTGATTTAGGGTGCTTTCACACGTACCGGATCCGCAGCAGATACAGTATGTGACCTGGCCCCTTTAACCCCCTGCCGCCCTCTGCCCGCAGCCCCGGGCCGAAGCATACATTACCTGCTCGGCGCCGCGGCTGTGTGAAGCTCCCAGCTCCCCTTGCTCCTCATCAGCCAATCAGTGCATGGCAAATCATGATAGGAATCCTTCACAACTCCAAATTAGTTATGTTGAATAAATCAAATAAAAAGGACCAGAACCCTGGTACACATAATTATATAACTAACCAACATCCTCATTCCAGAGTATCCAAGCTCCTATAAAAGAAAAACTTCAGTCAAGCTGATGGTGAAAACTTCTTTTCTTTTTAAAAAGTAGTTTATATAATAGTTTCTTTTTTTTTACTTATTTAGTTTCCCTTTGACTATAAATCTTATTTTTTGGGGGGGCCCTCCATTTATATAAGTGGTTGCTTTTCCCGCAGAACAAATTTTGACCAAGTATAACTCTAACTTCAGCACTGCCGAACGTTGTATTAAACAGGGACAGAGCTACAGGAGTGGTGCTTTTCCAGTTCTGGTCTGATGCATGTCATTGCTTCTCAGCACCGCTGTAGTGTAATCTTCAGGCAGGAATGACTAAAAAAGGAATCATCATATTGGTGTGAAATAGTTTTAGTTCCAAAAACACCACAATATTTGGCTTTGGGAGAGAAAAAGGAATATTACTTATTGGTGTATATGTGTACAGTTTGACTCTTGCAAAGAAAAACAGAATGATCCTGATCAGACCCCGACCAATCAATACTTTTGACATGTCTCTATGACCTGTCAAAAGATTTCTCTAATACTCTTTAATATTGCTATGCATAGTGATAATGTCAAAAAACAGTTATCTTGGTAAACTTGGAAATGTTGCTGGGTACCCACTATAGTTGCCTTTCTAAACCTATTCAAACCCTGAAAATGTCTTTTATCCACACTGAGGCTGGGTTCACACTACGTATATTTCAGTCAGTATTGTGGTCCTCATATTGCAACCAAAACCAGGAGTGGATTAAAAACACAGAAAAGCTCTGTCCACACAATGTTGAAATTGAGTGGATGGCCGCCATATAACAGCAAATAACTGCCATTATTTCAATACAACAGTCGTTGTTTTAAAATAACAGCAAATATTTGCCATTAAATGGCGGCCATCCACTCAATTTCATCATTGTGTGATCAGATCCTTTCTGTGTTTTTAATCCACTCCTGGTTTTGGTTGCAATATGAGGACCACAATACTGACTGAAATATACGTACAGTATACCTTAAACTGCAGATAGTTCTTTATGCATAGCGTAACTAGAATTTAAATAGAAAATACACACAATCATGTAAAAAGGTACCATATACAGTTATATGCCTTATTTGGCATATTTCCCCTGCACTATACCATAACCATTCTGTACTTGCAAAGTAGACAGTCACATTGCACCACCTCACCCTACTTGGGGAGCACATGACCATTATAGCCGAATTAAAAAAGCGGTTTGTTCAAAAAGAATTCAAAAAGCAATGGTTTAACTAATGCCCCCATATTATTTCTCTGTCCTGGTTATGATTAGGGATGAGTGAACCCTGACTGCATCTTCGCTCAATTAGTATGCCTGTGATGCCTGTGATCCTGGATGCATAGTTGCGCTCCCGGGAATCTGCGGGCAGGATCTTCCAGGGAATTCAAGATACCCGCAGATTCCCGCAGATTCCCGGAGCGCAACTATGCACCGGGGATTGCAGGCATCGCACTGGAGTGAGCGGCTTTCGGACCAAAAGTCCGAAAGTTCCGCTCATCTCTAGTTATGATCCTTTTACACATAAAAAGTTACATATTGTACTCCACTGACTTTCACTTATTCATGAAGAGAATTAAAACGCACCTATAAAAATTGCTATAAGGAAATAAATCTGCTCACTTGAACACCATTGTGTCTATTATTCTTTAGATTTATGAAAATTTTAATAAAAATTATGTAATATCTTTTCTTTTTACTGGCATTGACTTAAATATTCTGAATGCTTGTCAGTCATGCATTTCTCTCAACCCTGGACTGGTGCCCATTTTTCCATTTAGGCTCTTCAGTTAGAGGAACATCTTCATTTAACATTCATTATCTTAACTGCATGATAATATAGGATTAACAGGGGGAATATTCTTTTCTGCGTTAAGATAAGGAAAGTATCATACTGGTTAAATGCTCTAATGTAAATGTAGATGAGAGTGTCAGAGCAAATTTAGAAAGTTCTATTCTGCTGCTTTCGTTGACCAGAGCAGATAGGTTGTCCTGGTGCCCAGAGCATTAGCATATGCTTCACAGGCCTCCGTTCCTAAAGTTCCACATTCACAAAGCCATATGGTTTTGATACAGAAACCACGCAGATGTGTAGCATGGGGTGAAAAAGAGGTCACTCACATCCCAACCAATACTTACCTTTGTAAAGTCAACCCCCCAACTGAATTTCCTAAAAGACGCACGCCTCTTAGTAAATCTTGTGAGACCTGAGCCTGCCACAAGTTGGATGCAAAAAATCTACTAGGTGTAGATTCCTGTTATGGTTAACACCTTTTTCCAGGCATAAACCATGATAGATTAGACGCGAGAAGAGGCCATGCCCCCCCCCCCATGCTACGGAGAAATATCCGTGGAAATATAAGGCACAATATGAGCCCAAATATTTTTTAAAAGTGTGTGCATGAGGCTTCATGGCTACTTTGTAGTAACAAAACTATAAAATTATATAAATGTGTGTAAAATCCAGCAGATTATAAAGGTAACAAGTGACATATTAGTCAATTTAGTTTCCACAGTTGAACTGCTTAGAGCTAGATAAATAAAGCAGCGTGCAAAAGAATGTTTGTGTTGGCACTACCATCCTGAAATGAAAGTGTTAGATTACAAACAAATCAGGAGAAACATGCAGCAAGAACAGAAAAACACCACACACTAAACTAAGCTAAATGGCTTGAGTTTTCACAATGTTTCATAGAAAATAAGTAATAATAAATAAAATGATATTTTTTCAAGATACTCACAGTGGGTGTTTTAGATTTGTTCCGTGTCTGTAACAGTTTTCTTTAAAGCGGACACTGTCAAAGCAGTTTATAATCCCGATTATCACACACGTCCCTTTAAATGCCACACTATAGCGTCACATAAATACATTTAGCCATTAGATTTTTATATAACGTGCAAGGATTTATTCCCATCTGCATCTCCCTTCCCTTCTGTACCAGACTTGTACTGTGCCCACAGACCCAAATGACTTTTATGTGTCTTTATTGCCATCAAAAGTGACAGAACTATGACATACAAACGGAATCCTGAATAGTAGTGTGAATAGTTTCATGTCATTATCAAGGATAAACCTATTTTCCATGATGTATTCTGTCCCTTTAGCTGATGTGCTCACTCATTCATGTAAATAAGGCTTCTATGGTCACTGTGGTTTCAAGAAACTGTGCATAAATGAACAGTACACACGAGTGTAAGAAATTTTATCATATATCTTATTGGAGAAAAATGCCTCTTGCTCCACCTATCAAGTCTCCCCACCCAAAACTTCACTCTGAGAAATACACCATTCTATCTTGTGTCTGACAAAAGAAAGGACTGGCAGTTAGTTTACATGCTGTCCATATAAGTCTTTATGATGGACAAGTCTATATGATGGACAGAATAAAGCCCCTATTACATGGGGCGACTGGAGTAGCAAACGGGCGCTTTCAGTGCTCGTTTGCTCCCTGTTCCCCGCTCACTGCCGCCACTACTGCATACGGCAGCTAACGGGTAAGTGCAAGTGTAAGAGCTGCGGGGGGGCTGCTCGGGTGATTGCTAGATTGTCTGGGCAGCCCATAGCAGATGGCAATGGTCTGCTGCCGCCACTCAACATATTGAAAGACAAAGAACAGCAACGATCAGCCAACATTGTTCCTTCTATTACCTGGGAAGATTTTCAGCCATAACAGCCGATAGTCGATAATCATTCTGTATAATAGGTCCTTAAGGAGGGAGATGAGGGAGAGGGAGAGGAGAGGGGGTTAACAGAGCCAAAAGCTTCAGAGACTGCCAATAGACTACACAAGAATTTACTGTGAGTAATAGATCTCTGCCCACTGATTCCCAGCTTACATTGTTCACTACTGCCCTATAATGCCTTTCATGCTGGTTCTACTTGTATATAGTTGGTATAGAGGTACGGAAGTGCAGAATTCCCTCTTCCTCATGCGTAGTCTATGGGAGACATCATAGCAGCCACTCTAGCACCTACTAAATCAACTGAAAAGTGGTCAGTATTAGTGCTACTCCTCATACACATACACAATAAATATATTTATATACAGTATTTAATTTAAAAAAATATATGATAGCAAGATCTTAAACAAAAATAACAGGTGGATATACTGTATAGGGCCATAGGATGTGCAACTAATGGTCCTTTACAGGATTTTTGTGAGTTTTTTTTTTTTTTAAATACATTGCCAGGCCAGCCTGGGATATAAATCTTACAGTATTGTGATTTTTGTTGGATTCCAGGAATGATTAGCATTTCACTTTGTAGTCTAATTCAGTCAATTTGTATCAGCTTTAGGTTACATTTCATGATGAAAATAAGTCTATAGAATGTATATTACATACACCTTGTATCACTATTAACTTTTCTCTTAAGAAACTGGCAAACCGTACACGCTCTGAGCTATTTCAGTTTTTGGCGACAGCAGTTTCTGCTAATAGACTATCCCCAAAGGGTTTGGTTCACAGCAAGAAATAACTTGTATTGAATTGCAGTGATGTAAAGAAGTGAAGCATGTTTGGTCTGAAAGCATACATCCCGAAAAGTCATGAACTCATGTATTACACAGGTTAGAATTATGGGATTTTTTACTTATTACTGTATATCTAGCACAAAGAATGGAAGTGCTGAAGTCTCTTGGATTAGTAACAGAAAGTGCAGCTGTAACTATACTTAAATTACTTTTATTTTCAGACTATAAAAACCTTTTTTGGCCTTTTTTGAATGCTGAATATTTATTGTTTACTTGCACTTTTATCTGTATGTGCTTGGAAAAATAAATGGAACATACTGTATACTCAGGGGTTTAAAATACGTTGGGCTTACACCTATGGGCACATTGCCAACGTGTGGGCTGTGTTCCGCAAATGGACTGCACATTGGGTGTAAATTGAATTGGAACGGGGCTGTGTATCATGGTGACTGTTGATCCCTAAATGAATTAAATACAGTGAAGCCAAATGTTTAGGAAAGAACCATTCTGTGACAAAAGGACATAGTGTTTCTTAATAATGTTTTTTGTTTTCATCATAGACAAACTAGTACATGAAGCCAGTTTCCTTGTAATTACAGTACTGATCAGTACATTCTCTAAAATCAATTTAACCTAACCAAACCATAGGCTTATGGCCCTATTCCACGGGTCGTTTTAGAGAAGCAAACGAGCGCTATTAGCGCTCGTTTGCTCCTCGTTCCTCGCTCGCTGCCGCCGCTATTCAACGCGGCTGCAGCGAGCGGGTGAGTGCGGGAGGGGCGGCAGGGAGCTGCGGGGGGGCTGCCCGGGGGATCGCTGATCGTCCGGGCAGCCCATAGGATATAGCAGCGTCTGCTGCCGATGCTCCTATTCAACGGAGCGACGGCAGCAGATCGCTGCTATATCAGTCGCTTGTTTTTCAACATGTTGAAAAACAAGCGACTGCAACGATCAGCCGACATGAACGATGTCGGCTGATCGTTGCACTCTATTCCACGGAACGATTATCGTCCGTAGCGGTCGATATCGTCCGAAAACTAACGATAATCGTTCCGTGGAATAGGGCCATTAGGATATGTTCACGCAATGTTTGTTCTATGGCCATCCAAAAAGACAGCTGCAAAACGATGGTGTGTAAACATAGTCTTAAAGTGTCCCTGTCACTTACAAAAACTGATGAGATGTCACAGCAACATGTCAAAAGTTTTGGAAGGCTCAATATGTTTTAAATAGAAGTCATTTATAATTCTGTATAACTTTCTGACATCAGTTGATTAAAAAAAAAATTATCCAGAGTACCCCTTTAAGTCATACCAAGTGCCAAAACTGAGCACAAACAGAGATAGTAGTGCTTGCCAGAGTGTGGTGCCCCTTTCAAGCAGATGATTGACATTCCAATCTTATATTGATGACCTATCCATAGGATAAAGCATCAATTATGAACAGCCAGATAATCCCTTTGACGCAGAGATCATATAGAAAGCAAATGGCTTTAACAGTCAAAAAAGAAAAAAAGAAAAAACTAAGAGAATAGCAAACTATTGTATACTATCTGTTAAAAAAAAAAACAAGCAGAATAACAGGATCTACTTTATTGGGAACTTATTGTATTTGCTATTAGAAAAAAAAAATCTAATAGAAATAATATCGCAGTTTTTCTGTAAAAGCCACAGAACAACGTCCAGACAATTGTTAATAAGAGCCAGGGAGAGATACTCAAAATGATAGCAGAAGACAGTACAACTAAGCTTATCCTATGTATGGCAGAACACATGTTCCAGGTAAAGACAGATCTGCTCCATCCAGCCAAATCAATAAATCAAGTAAAGAACAGCACATACAATTGTAATTACACTCTTTGCTTTCAGATGGTCACAACAAGCTGGGTAGGAAACTACAAACCCACAGACTATTTGGGCTTTTTCTTGAGCAATGAGATAAATAATAGAAAAGGATGGCAAAATATAGAGAAAAAACAATACAAAGTCTTAGAACTCAAGAACATAGGGGAAAGTCTCCAGTACAATTGCAAACTTACTTATACATCACAATGGTTTAAACAAAGGTGCAAAATTCTAGAAATTACATCAACAACTGAAAACAATAAAGGATATAAAAATGAGACAACAGCGAATAGAGATATAAGATTGTGGCTTTGATTTTACTGTGCTGCACATTTACACCTGACCACTAAAAACTGCTGTTTTGCCCTTAATCTTACCCATAAGAAAGGTGGCCAGGGACTGATAGTCTGCAGATAGCTTTACATAACAAAACCTGTTATTGTTTCCTTTTTAATATGCTTTTTAACATGCTGCTGATCCTGCCTGGTCTCCATGTTGGGTACTGCTGCTCCTGCCTGGCCTCCATGTTGGCTACTGCTGATCCTGCCTGGCCTCCATGTTGACTACTGTTGCTCCTGCCTGGCCTCTATGTTGGCTACTGTTGCTCCTGCCTGGCCTCCATGTTGGCTACTGTTGCTCCTGCCTGGCCACCATGTTGGCTGCTGCTGCTCCTGCCTGGCCTCCATGTTGGCTACTGCTGATCCTGCCTGGCCTCCATGTTGGCCACTGCTGCTCCTGCCTGGCCTCCATGTTGGCTACTGATGCTCCTGCCTGCCCTCCATGCTGACTACTGTTGCTCCTGCCTGGCCTTCTTGTTGGCTACTGCTGATCCTGCCTGGCCTCCATGTTGGCTCCTGCTGCTCCATCCTGGCCTCCATGTTGGCTACTGCTGATCCTGCCTGCCCTCCATGTTGACTACTGTTGCTCCTGCTTGGCCTCCATGTTGGCTACTGCTGATCCTGCCTGCCCTCCATGTTGGCTACTGCTGCTCCTGCCTGGCCTCCATGTTGGCTACTGCTGATCCTACCTGGCCTCCATGTTGACTACTGCTGCTCCTGTACTGGCCTCAAATGACTATTGCTGGACCTCCACTGGCCTCCAATGACTACTGCTGCTCCTTCACTGCATTTGTGACCTTTTTCCTACATAGACCCTGTAATGGTGAATTTTCTGCATAAACCCTGTAATGGTGAATATTGAAGTCTAAAAAAAAATGACTTTAAGATATTGAAAAGATAATGATGTTACTGACATGTAGAGCCCTAAATTCAACCAAATACACTACCCCCATATCATATAGATGCTTTAAACTATGAAACTTTCCTGACTTTGGGGGCTGTATATGTGTACAGGACTGCTGCAGTGAGAGCAGTCCAGCACACATCAGTGTGGCTAGGGTCAGAGATAATGACAGGCAGCTGCGATCCCATTCCTGAATAACCTCTTAAAGAGCCAAATATATCAAATAACAGATAGTTAGGCTTTATGTATTGGTCATAAAGAGAAAAAAAACTAGGCAAAATGCTGGAAAACATGAAATAAGCGATAGTCTTTAGCATTAAAATTATTTGATTAGTTTACAATCTCTGCAATCCTTCCTTGGAGACCACTTGCTTCCTTATAATTTAGCAGGACATTTACAAACAATGAGGAAAACTCTGTATGAATGGAATATGATTTATTAGCGCTAATGGCCAGGTCTGGCACGAGGCCCTAAGGACATTTTATAGAACTGTAGAAACACAGATTAACCCCTTGCCTCTTCAGCCTGTTTTGGCCTTAATGCCCAGGGCCTATTTTTCAAATCTGACCTGTCTCTCTTTATGTAGTGATATCTCTGCGATGCTTTTAACTATCGCGGTTATTCTGAGATTGTTTTTTCGTGACATATTCTTCTTCATGTTTGTGGTATACTTTGGTTGATACACTCAGTAGTTTTTTGTAAATAACACAACATTTGCGCAAAAATTTGAAAAATTTACTATCCTTTATATTCAAAATTCTCTTTTTCTGAGAAAAATAGCCATGCCACATGAACTAATAATTAATGCAACATCTACAACATGTCTACTTTATGGTGACGTCATTTGGTGAACGTCCTTTTACTTGTTAGGATGTTAGAGGGCTTCGAAATTTTGCAGCGATTTTTCAAATTTTCAGGAAAATTTCAAATTCAGATTTTATTAGGGACCAGTTCAGTTCTGAAGTGGATTTGTGGGGCCTGTATGTTAGTTACCCCCATAAATCCCTCTACTATAAAAACTGCACCCCTCAAAGTATTCAAAGTAACATTTCATAAGTGTATTAACCCTTTAGGTGTTTCACAGAAATTTAAGCAAGTTGGTGGGGAAATTTAAAATTTTCATTTTTTTTGGCAGATATTCCATTTTAATCAATTTTTTCCCTCTAACACAGCAAATACTAACTGAGAAATACCACTCACTATTTATTCCCCTTATTCCAATGTTTCTATAAATCCCCCATATGTGGCTGCTGTGCGTCACCTGACTCAACCACAGGCCGCAGACATGACAGAAGCCCTGTGTATTTTTGGGGTCTTTTCTTATTTCAGGTTTTTTATAGCCATTATATCATGTCACAGAGGCCTTGCGGTGCCAAAATATTTGTGTAAGACAGGTTGATGTTTCCATCGATACCATTCTGGGGGACATGTGACACCCTCATCATTTTTTATTAAATTTTTTATGAGGTGGTACGAATAAAAAAAACACAATTTAGCAGCAGTTTTTCTCCATTTTTTTGCATGACGTTTACTATACATCACATATGACATGTTATAGTTGTCCGTCAGGTCGGTACGATTACATTGATATCCATTGTATATAGCTTTTGTTATAGTTTATGGCATTTATACTATATATACTGTTTGTGTCTTGCATATTGTAAGACCTGTATTATTAAACTTTTTTCACCAATGGAGTTATGTAAGGGCTTCTTTTTTGCGGCACAAGCTGACACTTTTAGTGGTAAACCTTTTGGGTAAATGTGTGCTATTGATAGCTTTTTTCTATATTTTTTAGGGGGCGGGATTAACAAAAAAATGTCATTTTGGTTAGTTTTTTATTTATTTTGTTAATGGCAATAATCGGGCGGTATAATTAACGTAACGGGTTAATAGACGGGGTGATTACGGCCGCGGCGATACCAAATATGTGTACTTTATTTATAGGGGATCATTTATAAAGGGGGATGGGGAATATGTATATTTATTTGTTTATTTTAATTATTTATTTATTTAATTCATGTAGTTAATTATTTATTTATTGGTTTAATTAATTAATTTATTAATGTATTTATGTTTCTGTGTGAGTTTTGTGTTTTTTACTTTTCAGGTACATATATACAGTATAATGCACTACAGCACGTGATGAGTGCTGTAATTCACTATACTGTATATTGAATGAATGAATGAATGAGCAGTCAGTGTTACACACTGACTACTCATTCAAACGATCAGACTCCTGCTACAGTGCAAGGGCCTGATCGTTATATATCATAGTAACCCAGACGCACCGGGAAGCGTCTGGGTTACTATGGTAACCCCTCCGAAGCCGTGCGATTGCTCGTGCGGCTCCGGGGGAGGGGGGGTTGCGGAGGAGTCTGAAGCCCACAGGAGGGCGATCAGTGCTGGAGGGACGGATCGGGGGTGGGGGGGGAACAGGCCGGGGAGAGGATCAGGGTCCAGATCGGAGGAGGGGACGGAGGAACACAGGGAAGGTGAGCACGGGGAGGACAAGGAGCACGGGGGAGGGGGGCTGGGTAATGCACATCCGGGGGGGGGGGAGTGATCCGGGGGGGTGAAACTGGCCGGGGGGAGAATCAGGCAGTGTCGGCAGGAGGAGGCAGCATGCCGCAGCCTCCTCCTGCCGCCCGATCTTTATATTAAGCCACAAATCTCCCCATAGACGCTGCGGTCACATCGACCGCGGCGTCTATGGGGTTAACTGCCCGGGGGGAGCGCGGCTTCCCTCCGGGCAGTGGTAGCAGGAGGAGGTTGTGTGACACAGCCTCCTCCTGCTGCCCGATCGCAATTAGGGACAGAGGGGGGAGGCAGGGAAGCCATGACGTTCCTGGAACGTCATGTTGCATTAACTACCTGCTTTACATGACGTTCCAGGAACGTCATTTTGCGGCAAGGGGTTAAATTATAGATCGTCGGGTTTCAAGCAGCTGACCCCAGTCTTTTCCATGAGTAAACCAAGTCAGCATATTCACAACCAATTAAACTGTAAAAATAAACCAAATGCGCTCCTTATGGTTTTAGTAATAAAATAAGCAATACTACAGATACAGATAGCCAATGAGTTGTTGTGAGTGCTGCTGTATGTAGATGAGATATCAGTGTCACTAAGTGGATAACCCTATATTATTATTATTATTATTATTATTATTATTATTATTTTATTTTTTGGAAAACAGAGAACAATGAACACTGGATAACATTGCCACACCAGACCTGACCAATACCGCCATACTGTGACTGGATAACACCGCCATATTAGACCTGACCAATACCGCCATACTGTGACTGGATAACACTGCCACACCAGACCTGACCAATACCGCCATACTGTGACTGGATAACACCGCAACACCAGACCTGACCAATACCGCCATACTGTGACTGGATAACACTGCCAAACCAGACCTGACCAATACCTTCATACTGTGACTGGATAACACTGTCATAACACACCTGACCAATACCACCATACTGTGACTGGATACCCACAAAGAGACAAAGAGCTAGACAAATATTAAGTGCACTCCACCATATAATAAATACATAAAGATATATGTCCAGAAAAATATATATGTAATTTTTATTAGTTGAAAATACTCATATAAGACACTCACAAAAAAAAAAAACCCACTACACAATACACTTAAAAACATTTAAAAATTCCAATAAGGAACATACAAGTCTACGGTCTACCCACACAATCAATAAAGGGTATCAGACCTACGGGGAGTAGCAAACAAATAATATTGTCAACATGACCCAAAAATGAATCAAAAATATCGGCAAAGCAACAAACCAAAATGCCAAACCATAAAAGATATATAGATGTATGAGGCTAAGAAATTTTTTTAAAAAATATATATCACCCAGCGCAACACAGGCAGAAAATGTATATATCTCGGTGCCTGGATGGATACAGGGTCATGGAGCTGCTACCCCCGGCAAAGAACCCCACGCGTATCGTCACCCTCCGGTGACTTCGTCAGGAGTAAATACTGTGTGTCACAGTGTCCTTAAATACTTTAGTGAAGCTGAGTGTATATGCAATACAGCTGCTAAATTAAATAATCGCGGCTACCTGGTGGTGTTGTGCTGTGTCGATGACCCGTCAGACATGGCCGCTCTTGGCGTCCTCAGGCGGCTAATGCGCATGTCCATGCGCTCAATATCATGTGTTCATGACGTCACCCGAGTCCGTCATGTGTTCATGACATGACCCGAGTCTGTAGGATCAGGGCATCACGTGACCTCCCATATGACAAGTCACGTGTCTCCCATGTGATACAATGTTTACAGAAATACAATGAATTAACCATCGTCATGCTATGACGTGACTCAAAACGTCAAATGACCCCCATAATAGAGACAATACGGCCAATATGTAACGTAGAGTTCACGCTAACAAAAAAACTTTTTGCAAGAAGAAAAATAAAGTAAAATAAAAGAAAAAGCTAGCTTATTTAAAATCACCAATATTAGCACCTTGGTGACCAGGTTCAAAGCACGGGTAAACATAAAAAATATAAATGAATATATAAATCACCCAATGTGAAGTGCTGATACATGACCTAACTAGTTATTAGTATTATAGAATGTGAACACCCAACCTACCCATGATTGTACTTGTATTGATATTGTTTTCAATAATCTGTTATTATTTTATTCTATTTTATATTTATTGTTATTTAATTATTTATTTTATTTTTTATATATATTTTATATTATTTTTTATTTTTTATTCTTTATTTTTTATTTTATATTTTTATATATATTTTTATTTATATTTAATATTGTTTATTCATTTATTTTTTATTTTTTATTTTTTATTATTATTTTATGTTATTTATTATTTATCATTTATTCCCTTATTATTGATTTATTTAGTGATTTATACCTATTGCTATCCCAATGTAGTTTATTTATGATAGCATGTGGTATCCTGTATATGAAATATAGTAAATTATTGATTATTATTTATTTATTTATATCACTATTCACAGAAATTGATTTATTATTTAGCATTTATTTATATAAATATAAAAGTGTAAACATAATTAAATAAACACATAAAAAACACAGTAAGATGAAATGACACAACACATATATAAATAACCCACCAAGTTGAAAATTCACCTGTTTAGTTAGAACCTGGCCACCGGTGAAAACAAAAATGATTAACTAAACCAGAATGGGTAGAGCATAATTAACCACAGAGAAAGAAGAAGGAAATACACATAGAGCCAAACTGGCCACAATATGTCTAGAATACGGAAGCATCAGATGGAGGATCATGCCAAAATACACATCATACGGCCAACAAAGGACCATACGGTCCTACAGAGTTGGAAGTCCCATTATCTTAGACATCAAAAAGGTCCATGTCTGCATGATCAGATAGATAAATCCAGTTCAATTGACTCAGTCCCTTCAAGAACCATTAAGAAGAAATCATAACTCAATAGGTAAGTAATTTCCTTGATTTTAGGGAATAGCGGAACAAACGATCTTGACGGGCCAGCGATGATTGGTGGATCCACGGGCAATCATTGTACAAGAATCAGGCATCCAAAGTTAGAATTCACAAGCACCTCCAAGCATCCCGGAACAATCCCCACACTAGATATAAAACAAAAGGTAAGTGCCATTTATAAAAAGCAAGAACGAGTTTCACACCGGTGGGGGAAGGGAAAAAGAGAGGGGAGGGGGGGAGAAAAAAAAAAAAAAAAAAAAAAAAAAAAGGGGGGGGGGAAAACCGTGTAATGCACACCCACACAAAACCAATCTGAACATAAAAATGAGTGAAAAAGTATCTGTCATGAATTAAGTAAAAATTCTAAATGCAAATTATGTGAAATAAACGTATTCCTTTCTAAAGTGAAATACTTAAACATTAATTATATAAGAAGCTGGCTGGCAAAGTGATGCCACCAGCTTAGATGTGAAACAAACTAATATGAAAATTAGATGGTATGAAAATTAGAAAATAAATAAGTGTAAACATTAAGTGTACAAACAACGTGTGTGTCGTGAAATAAGGCCAGTCAAAATGCATTGTGTTACCACATAAAATAAAAAGCCACATCACCAATCCCTACTCCTCCCCTGAATCCCATCCCCTCAAATTTACTCACCGAGGAATCCCGTAAACTGAAGTTCTTCATTTAGTCCATTTGGAGCAACAGATCTCAGATTAAATATCCACTTTGATTCCAACCTTAGTAGGGAGTCCTTGATTTCTCCGCCTCTGATATTTGTTTGTAGCTTCTCCAAGCCAAAGACTCTGGTACCGTCAATCCTCCCGTTATGCTGTTTCAGATAATGCGATGCCACCGAAGTCAAGAGTTTACCCAAGTTGGTATCCCTACGAGCCAGTGCAATATCAGAAGCATGCCTTTGGATCCTCTTTCGCAGTTGCTGGGTAGTCTGCCCAATATACACCTTCGAACATGGGCAGAGAATTGCATACACTACATTTTTCGTTTTGCAGTTAATATACTGCCTAAGATTGTAGCTCTCATTGGTGTATGGGTTAGAGAATGTTCTGGCAGGAACCATCAGGCGACAGGTGACACACTCGCCACAAGGGAAAGAACCACAGTACGGTTGTCCCCTCCCTAATTTTCTTGTCGGTCTCTGGAAATGGCTTCTTGTAAGCTTGTCCCTTAGCGTGGGTGCTCTCTTTGCCACCAGGAGAGGCCTAGCAGGTAACATGGTGGAGATTCTGTTATCCGTTTGTAATATCCCCCAGTTTCTTGTCAATATATTACGAACATCCGCCCATTGGTTGTTATATGTGGCAATAAATCTTAGTTGATCATCATTTTTTCTCGGATTAGGTTGCAGGAGCTCACTTCTGGATCTCCTTCTTGTTTTCTCAAAGGCAGTGGAGATCACTCTTTGGGGATAACCCCTATCTCTGAATCTCTTTGTCAGATCCATGGCTTGTTTCCGAAAGTCTCCAGATTCCGTACAATTTCTCTTCACCCGGTGGAATTGCCCCACTGGAATCCCCTTCAAAGTGTGTTTTGGATGGAAAGATGTATAATGAAGCAGATTATTCGTGGCTGTCTTCTTCCGATATAGATTCGTCAGAATGCGATTCCCCTGTAATCTCAATTCCAGGTCCAAGAAATCAACTGTGGATCGAGAGATGCAGGATGTCAAGTGAATATTCAAATTATTGCTATTAAGGCAAGATATAAATTCTTGACATTCCTCAACCGTCCCCGACCAAAAGAATATAACATCGTCGATGAAACGGTACCAACGTATCACTTTACTGAAATACGGCGAGGGGTACACGTGCTCCCGCTCCCACCAACCTAAAAATAGGTTGGCGTAGGACGGGGCGCACCGTGCACCCATCGCCGTACCAGAGACCTGAAGGAAAAATTGTCCATCAAACAAGAAAAAATTGTGCCTAAGTACAAAATTAAGCAGACAAAACAAGAACGAGTCCAGTCCCTCCTCTGACCCAACCCTGAGGCTCAGAAAATACTTTACTGCCTCCGTTCCTAAATCATGAGAGATATTGGAGTACAAAGACTCAACATCACATGTCACCATTAGAACTTGATCAGGTAGTGTGGTATCATCCAAAATTTGGATGAGATGGCTGGAATCTCTCAGGTAGGAGGGAAGTGTTGTGACTAGTGGTTGGAGAAAATAGTCCAAAAAAACACAAGCCTTCTCACACAGACTGCCTATGCCAGAAATAATTGGCCTACCCGGTGGATTAGAAATGTTTTTATGGACTTTAGGCAGCATGTAGAATGTGGGCGTGCGTGGACAAGGTACCTGCATGAAGTACTAATACTAATCCACCGGGTAGGCCAATTATTTCTGGCATAGGCAGTCTGTGTGAGAAGGCTTGTGTTTTTTTGGACTATTTTCTCCAACCACTAGTCACAACACTTCCCTCCTACCTGAGAGATTCCAGCCATCTCATCCAAATTTTGGATGATACCACACTACCTGATCAAGTTCTAATGGTGACATGTGATGTTGAGTCTTTGTACTCCAATATCTCTCATGATTTAGGAACGGAGGCAGTAAAGTATTTTCTGAGCCTCAGGGTTGGGTCAGAGGAGGGACTGGACTCGTTCTTGTTTTGTCTGCTTAATTTTGTACTTAGGCACAATTTTTTCTTGTTTGATGGACAATTTTTCCTTCAGGTCTCTGGTACGGCGATGGGTGCACGGTGCGCCCCGTCCTACGCCAACCTATTTTTAGGTTGGTGGGAGCGGGAGCACGTGTACCCCTCGCCGTATTTCAGTAAAGTGATACGTTGGTACCGTTTCATCGACGATGTTATATTCTTTTGGTCGGGGACGGTTGAGGAATGTCAAGAATTTATATCTTGCCTTAATAGCAATAATTTGAATATTCACTTGACATCCTGCATCTCTCGATCCACAGTTGATTTCTTGGACCTGGAATTGAGATTACAGGGGAATCGCATTCTGACGAATCTATATCGGAAGAAGACAGCCACGAATAATCTGCTTCATTATACATCTTTCCATCCAAAACACACTTTGAAGGGGATTCCAGTGGGGCAATTCCACCGGGTGAAGAGAAATTGTACGGAATCTGGAGACTTTCGGAAACAAGCCATGGATCTGACAAAGAGATTCAGAGATAGGGGTTATCCCCAAAGAGTGATCTCCACTGCCTTTGAGAAAACAAGAAGGAGATCCAGAAGTGAGCTCCTGCAACCTAATCCGAGAAAAAATGATGATCAACTAAGATTTATTGCCACATATAACAACCAATGGGCGGATGTTCGTAATATATTGACAAGAAACTGGGGGATATTACAAACGGATAACAGAATCTCCACCATGTTACCTGCTAGGCCTCTCCTGGTGGCAAAGAGAGCACCCACGCTAAGGGACAAGCTTACAAGAAGCCATTTCCAGAGACCGACAAGAAAATTAGGGAGGGGACAACCGTACTGTGGTTCTTTCCCTTGTGGCGAGTGTGTCACCTGTCGCCTGATGGTTCCTGCCAGAACATTCTCTAACCCATACACCAATGAGAGCTACAATCTTAGGCAGTATATTAACTGCAAAACGAAAAATGTAGTGTATGCAATTCTCTGCCCATGTTCGAAGGTGTATATTGGGCAGACTACCCAGCAACTGCGAAAGAGGATCCAAAGGCATGCTTCTGATATTGCACTGGCTCGTAGGGATACCAACTTGGGTAAACTCTTGACTTCGGTGGCATCGCATTATCTGAAACAGCATAACGGGAGGATTGACGGTACCAGAGTCTTTGGCTTGGAGAAGCTACAAACAAATATCAGAGGCGGAGAAATCAAGGACTCCCTACTAAGGTTGGAATCAAAGTGGATATTTAATCTGAGATCTGTTGCTCCAAATGGACTAAATGAAGAACTTCAGTTTACGGGATTCCTCGGTGAGTAAATTTGAGGGGATGGGATTCAGGGGAGGAGTAGGGATTGGTGATGTGGCTTTTTATTTTATGTGGTAACACAATGCATTTTGACTGGCCTTATTTCACGACACACACGTTGTTTGTACACTTAATGTTTACACTTATTTATTTTCTAATTTTCATACCATCTAATTTTCATATTAGTTTGTTTCACATCTAAGCTGGTGGCATCACTTTGCCAGCCAGCTTCTTATATAATTAATGTTTAAGTATTTCACTTTAGAAAGGAATACGTTTATTTCACATAATTTGCATTTAGAATTTTTACTTAATTCATGACAGATACTTTTTCACTCATTTTTATGTTCAGATTGGTTTTGTGTGGGTGTGCATTACCCGGTTTTCCCCCCCCCCCCCTTTTTTTTTTTTTTTTTTTTTTTTTTTTCTCCCCCCCTCCCCTCTCTTTTTCCCTTCCCCCACCGGTGTGAAACTCGTTCTTGCTTTTTATAAATGGCACTTACCTTTTGTTTTATATCTAGTGTGGGGATTGTTCCGGGATGCTTGGAGGTGCTTGTGAATTCTAACTTTGGATGCCTGATTCTTGTACAATGATTGCCCGTGGATCCACCAATCATCGCTGGCCCGTCAAGATCGTTTGTTCCGCTATTCCCTAAAATCAAGGAAATTACTTACCTATTGAGTTATGATTTCTTCTTAATGGTTCTTGAAGGGACTGAGTCAATTGAACTGGATTTATCTATCTGATCATGCAGACATGGACCTTTTTGATGTCTAAGATAATGGGACTTCCAACTCTGTAGGACCGTATGGTCCTTTGTTGGCCGTATGATGTGTATTTTGGCATGATCCTCCATCTGATGCTTCCGTATTCTAGACATATTGTGGCCAGTTTGGCTCTATGTGTATTTCCTTCTTCTTTCTCTGTGGTTAATTATGCTCTACCCATTCTGGTTTAGTTAATCATTTTTGTTTTCACCGGTGGCCAGGTTCTAACTAAACGGGTGAATTTTCAACTTGGTGGGTTATTTATATATGTGTTGTGTCATTTCATCTTACTGTGTTTTTTATGTGTTTATTTAATTATGTTTACACTTTTATATTTATATAAATAAATGCTAAATAATAAATCAATTTCTGTGAATAGTGATATAAATAAATAAATAATAATCAATAATTTACTATATTTCATATACAGGATACCACATGCTATCATAAATAAACTACATTGGGATAGCAATAGGTATAAATCACTAAATAAATCAATAATAAGGGAATAAATGATAAATAATAAATAACATAAAATAATAATAAAAAATAAAAAATAAATGAATAAACAATATTAAATATAAATAAAAATATATATAAAAATATAAAATAAAAAATAAAGAATAAAAAATAAAAAATAATATAAAATATATATAAAAAATAAAATAAATAATTAAATAACAATAAATATAAAATAGAATAAAATAATAACAGATTATTGAAAACAATATCAATACAAGTACAATCATGGGTAGGTTGGGTGTTCACATTCTATAATACTAATAACTAGTTAGGTCATGTATCAGCACTTCACATTGGGTGATTTATATATTCATTTATATTTTTTATGTTTACCCGTGCTTTGAACCTGGTCACCAAGGTGCTAATATTGGTGATTTTAAATAAGCTAGCTTTTTCTTTTATTTTACTTTATTTTTCTTCTTGCAAAAAGTTTTTTTGTTAGCGTGAACTCTACGTTACATATTGGCCGTATTGTCTCTATTATGGGGGTCATTTGACGTTTTGAGTCACGTCATAGCATGACGATGGTTAATTCATTGTATTTCTGTAAACATTGTATCACATGGGAGACATGTGACTTGTCATATGGGAGGTCACGTGATGCCCTGATCCTACAGACTCGGGTCATGTCATGAACACATGACGGACTCGGGTGACGTCATGAACACATGACATTGAGCGCATGGACATGCGCATTAGCCGCCTGAGGACGCCAAGAGCGGCCATGTCTGACGGGTCATCGACACAGCACAACACCACCAGGTAGCCGCGATTATTTAATTTAGCAGCTGTATTGCATATACACTCAGCTTCACTAAAGTATTTAAGGACACTGTGACACACAGTATTTACTCCTGACGAAGTCACCGGAGGGTGACGATACGCGTGGGGTTCTTTGCCGGGGGTAGCAGCTCCATGACCCTGTATCCATCCAGGCACCGAGATATATACATTTTCTGCCTGTGTTGCGCTGGGTGATATATATTTTTTAAAAAAATTTCTTAGCCTCATACATCTATATATCTTTTATGGTTTGGCATTTTGGTTTGTTGCTTTGCCGATATTTTTGATTCATTTTTGGGTCATGTTGACAATATTATTTGTTTGCTACTCCCCGTAGGTCTGATACCCTTTATTGATTGTGTGGGTAGACCGTAGACTTGTATGTTCCTTATTGGAATTTTTAAATGTTTTTAAGTGTATTGTGTAGTGGGTTTTTTTTTGTGAGTGTCTTATATGAGTATTTTCAACTAATAAAAATTACATATATATTTTTCTGGACATATATCTTTATGTATTTATTATATGGTGGAGTGCACTTAATATTTGTCTAGCTCTTTGTCTCTTTGTGGGTTAACATTATTGCTATCTAGACATTGAGTGGCACCCCCGTTATTTCACACAGTACTTGGTTGAGCCACCTGTTGTTTCTTATGCTCAATATACTGTGACTGGATAACACTGACATACCAGACCTGACCAATACCGCCATACTGTGACTGGGTAACACCTCCATACCAGACCGGACCAATACCACCATACTGTGACTGGATAACACCGCCATACCAGACCTGACCAATACCGCCATACTGTGACTGGGTAACACCTCCATACCAGACCTGACCAATACCCCCACACTGTGACTGGATAACACTGCCACACCAGACCTGACCAATACCGCCTTACTGTGACTGGATAACACTGTCATATCAGACCTGACCAATACCACCATACTGTGACTGGATAACACCGCCACACCAGACCTGACCAATAATACCATACTGTAACTGGATAACACTGCCATACCAGACCCGACCAATACCACCATACTGTGACTGGATAACACCGTCATACCATACCAAATAACACCGCCACACTAGACCTGACCAATACCGCCACACTGTGACTGGATAACACTGTCATATCAGACCTGACCAATACCGCAATACTGTGACTGGATAACACCGCCACACCAGACCTGACCAATACCACCATACTGTGACTGGATAACACCGCCCTACCACACCTGACCAATACCGCCACACTGTGACTGGATAACACTGCCATACCAGACCTTACCAATACCACCATACTGTGACTGGATAACACCGCCATACCACACCTGACCAATACTGCCACACTGTGACTGGATAACACTGCCATACCAGACCTGACTAATACCGCCATACTGTGACTGGATAACACTGCCAGACCTGACAAATACCACCATACTCTGACTGGATAACACTGCCACAGCACCTCCTTCAACTCTATACTACAGGTATACAGAACCCCAAACTATACACTACAGGTATTCAGGACACCAAAACTATACACTACAGGTATACAGGAACTCCACCAACTATATACTACAGGTATACAGGACCCTCAAACTATATACTTCAGGTATACAAGACCTCCACCAACTCTATACTACAGGTATACAGCACCTCCACCAACTCTATACTACAGGTATACAGGACCCCCTATACACACTGACACTTTATACCCAGGCATATCGTGGTAAATACTTGAAATCAAAGTATTTTAGGAGTGATACCTTTATTGGCCAACAAAAAGTTGTTAGAGCTGTGAGCTTTCGGGATTCACAAGATCCCTTCGTCAGACAAGTTCACAAATGAATAACTTACAGAAAAAGCACAACATTTTAGGGATGTTACAAGCAAGAAGGGAATTCCTCCTGGAATATAAGCAGAAGGAGGAGAACAGCCGGGTGCCATTGGTGGTCACTTATAACCCTAATATGAAGATCCTAAAAAAGATTGCTGCTGAACTACAACCAATATTCCAGAGGGACAACAGACTGAAAGAGATTTTCCCAGAATTACCACTTCTTTCATTCAAACAACCCCCGAATTTAAGAAACCTCCTTGTAAAAAGCGCTCTGACATCTACAACAGAGACTGGCACCTTCCCCTGCAACAACAGAAAATGCAGCACATGTCCCCACATATTGCAAACAAACACAATCCGCATCCCCAACACACAGCGAGACTACACAATCACCAATGGTTTCCTATGTACATCCTCCAATGTCGTCTACATGATAAAGTGTACACGATGCCCCACAGGGATTTACATTGGGGAAACAAAACAGAAACTACAAACTAGAATGAACTTACATAGACATACAATAAAAAGAAGTCTCAACACCCCTGTAGGCCAACATTTCTCAGGACTGGACCATAGAATAACAGATTTAAGGGTTATGGTCCTCAAAGGTCACTTCCAGAGTGACAGAGAGAGGAAAGTGTGGGAATTCAAATTGATAAAAACATTCCAGTCATTAACACATGGATTAAACCTGGCACCTGGATTTATGACCCACTACATGGAAACACTCCACAGATAAGACTGAACTGACCAACAATCTTGGACTTCCAAATAACCTTTAATTTACAACAAGTCCTTTTTATTGCCCTGGCTTATCTACGTGATGTATATACCCCCTCACCCCCCCCCCCCCATTCACAGATGTCTCTCCCTTCTTGCTTGTAACATCCCTAAAATGTTGTGCTGTTTCTGTAAGTCATTCATTTGTGAACTTGTCTGACGAAGGGATCTTGTGAATCCCGAAAGCTCACAGCTCGAACTATTTTTTGTTGGCCAATAAAGGTATCACTCCTAAAATACTTTGATTTCAAGTATTTACCACGATATTCTAGTTATCTAATAAAAGGGAGAGCAACTTTTTTTTAAGATAGCAATCTGCGCCTTTATCTTCAGGGCCCATGTATAGTGTTGCACACGGGAAATGTCTGATCCTGCATGAAACTACAGCAGTTAAGTTGATAGACAGACCTATACCTTTAAAGGTTATGTATTCTCAGGGGAGATTATGTGGGGGCTACTATCAAAACATCATATCAAACCTAAAGCAGAATTTTCTAAAACTAGTTTAAGGCGTGTGCTAAAGGCAGGTTGAGGTTCTGATTTAAGGGGCATTACTTCAGCCAGGGCTTCATTGTGCTATACTGTCCCTTTAAATAAGAATTCAAAGGGCAGAAAGAGAACTGAATCACTTATCTTTTCATTAACATAAACAACTCTATGAAACATACATCTAAAAACTCTACACTTTGTCTCAGGAAACAATGTTAGGCTATTTTCACACAACGTATGTGTTGTAGAAATCACGGCCGTTGTTGCAACACGTCCTATGTGAAAGTATAGAATCCAAGCCGGAGTGTATACACATAGGGAGACATTTATTAGGTCTGGCGTTTTCTGTGTCGGACTTAAAAATGTCCCCGCAGCTCCGACAGTACGGAGATTTATGTAGAGGTACACTGCCTCTACAAAAATCCTGTGCGGGCAAGTGTGCGCACCAGGAAGCCTACGCCAGCTCAGAGCTGGAGTAGCTATCCAGACTATTTTATTGCGAATAAATTGATGAATTGAGACGACTCTGAGTCCGCACCCCCCATTTATTAATTCAGCGGCCACAGCGGCCACAGAAATACCCGTCAGCTCACACAATGGAGCAGTGGGGAATTCTGATGCGGGCGCGCACTGATGCACCCGCATCAGGATACAGCGGCAGTAAAAATCATCCAGATGGTACTGCAGTACCGGCCAGGATGATCTTTTCTTACACTGGCTTTTCCGTGACGCGGCCGGTCTCATACAAAGTGTGAACATAGCCTTACTTTGTATTTTCCTACAGACATCCTCTTCAGATTCAGTATTCTCAAAAGAGCACTTGCTGGCTTCAAAAACTGCACATACAATCACTGTTATTTTAATTCACTTTTTACAAATTCTTATCTGCATTTAGATAAGAAAGAGTACTCTAAAATGTTTAACACTGCGTCTACAGAAATGGGATTTCTGACTCTCTTACTGTCTTATTATTACACGGCAGAGCTGTAGCGCAGTTTACATAATGCATATCTAGCTGATACAAATAAGCACAATAATTTGTCAGCCAATGCACATACATCTAAGATTATTCACTTGGGTCTTTCAAATTCTTATAAAAATGGAGATTACTTATTTTGATTCAAATTTCAGCCATTGCATAGAATGGAAGAAGCAGAAGCTGTAAATTGAAGCTATCTTTGTTCATTCAAATATGAATAGTTCCTATATATATTTCCTCTGCTGGTTTTAATTCTAGTTGTCTGTGTTGTCTTCAAACATTATTTTGCTTTGGCTTAGAGAAGTGCATTTAGAAACGTAAGCTGCTTATGCATAATAAAGTTTTCTTGGTTTTCTTATCATCTTCGTCAGGATGGGCTCACAATGTGATGTGTCTCCAATGACTTAGCATTCTTGGGGGAGTGGGAGGGTGAAAGATGGTCATTTTTGATGATTTATTATGGAGGACCACTTTATCTTCCTGGGGACATATGTTCTCAGTTGAGCACCCTCGATTATGGAGGATTGAAATGTGGGGATAGTTAAAGGGGATGGCTGTTTTATAGTAAAAAAAAAATTGTGTATTCACATTACTTACTGACAGCAGCTCCCTGTGTACCTCACAGAGCTAAAATCAGACTTCCCTCCTCCAGACTGTGCTGCCCTACTGTGGAGGTGCCCCGCTTCCAGTGTCCTCCATAGGCATATACAGGCTCAGCGGTGGACACTGGGGATGGGGCATGGTCACATGCTCCTCCATGTCGGCCATCTTATGGAAAAACTCCTTATAGAGAAGGGCAGTCCAGCCTGGAAGTGGGGAGGGGATTTTAGCTCTCTGAGGTACACAGGGAGCTGCTGTAAATACTTTGAGTACACTTACTAATGCTGTACACTAAACTATTTTATTATAAAGTGGCCAACAATAATTATCAGCTTTAGACATGTCATTTGCACAGTCTATAGCTCAATTCTTGCCTTAATGAGCGAATCATTAAGCCAAGATAAAAAAATTAAAAAAATTTACTGTTAAAAATATAACACAATGTAGGGAACAGTCAATGTGGTAAATGATGAATATTACAGAAAGCTAAAGACAAAAATGAGCCATAACATAAACATAGATGTTCTCTTATACATACTAAGGCTAGGTTCACACTACGTATATGTCCGGCCGTATATTTTTCGCGGCCGGACATATACGTATGAAACTCCGGCCGGGACTTTACGCAAGTTGCGGCCGGATACGTACGGACCGCGAACTTACGCCCGTAGCGTACTTACGCTTCCCGAGCGCTCTTCGTAGCGATCTAACAGCGGTCTTTTACTTGGAAATCTTCGCCTAGCCCCGGACACCCCACAGAACCTTTTGGATCGGAACAAAAAGCTGGCAAAATGAAGAAATCACCACTACGTACGGGACCGCATGTTACGATATGGGCGTAAGTTACGGCATTTCCGTCCGGAAACAATGGTCTGGTTAATTTTTTACGGCGCCGCACGATCCGGGCGTAAGTTCGTACGTAGTGTGAACTGTGCAGCCGTACATCGTATACTTTCCATTGTACGCAAAGTACGTAAGTTTCCGGCCGCTTATTCACGGAACGCGCTACGGCCGGAAACTTACATAGTGTGAACGTAGCCTATTAGTCTATCCTAAAGGCTAATCTTTTGTTTTATAGTTACAGTACTTAATTTTCCACATATTTTTTGTCTAAAAATCATGGACACTATAAAAAATAATTCCATAATAAATCACAACAATTATACTTTATGTAATCTATACCTTTTGCTAAGAATACCAATATAAATATACAAACTGAATTCACTGTGAAGTGCAAATGATGATAATTACACCTTATTTTTAGGGACTGAGTAGGAATTTATGAATGATTGACAATCATGCTGCTCATACAACCAGGCCTCAGTGAATATGGGCTTATGTAATGCACAGGAGTTGGAGTGTGATATTTTAAATACTCTAAAATAGCATGGGATATTGTAGCGATGTTATACTGCTACAGTAGTAGGATCTGCGTTTCAGGTTATGCTGATACCTGTAGTCAGCTAGAGTGTAAGAATCTGTGTATAAAAAAGTAAATGATTGCCTTCCTGTTAAGTAACTCCACTCGCTCTAGCAACACAATATACCACAAGGTGTGCTCACTGCCATTGACTCAATATGAAATCCCAGGTGAATATAATCCACTCACCCTCCACGATTATGTCCTTTTAGTCCTCATATGCAGACCAGTCTTGGCCCGCCATTGCAATATTCAAGTTGCAATGGGGGGGGGGGGGGGGGGGGGGGAAGGGGGCGGCGTCACCGGCCGGGACGTGTATCTATGGCAAGAAAGACATACCCACATAGGAAAAATGTGAAATTAGAATAGGGTACAAGCTGCATATCTAGGTACTCAATAAGCTCCTAAAATCTGGTTACAGATAGAATAATTGACCAATAGTAAAAATAATTAAATAATGGAATAATATCTGCATGGTTATGCAATAGATTTGGACAGGACAACAGCAATAAGGATTTCCTAAGAAATTAAACTAGAAAAAATAGATCAAAATTGTGTCTGAAGGTAAAATTTCTGGGGTATGGCCAATGACTGTGTCGAAGAATATATATGTCATGGATCTTTCATAAACCAGATATAGGCAGATTGGATCGCAGTTTATGGAGGGAAGGATTGTGAAAACTTTTCCACACTTTAAGGCTATGTTCACACTGCGTATGTTTCCGGCCATAGTGTGAACCGCGAATATACGCACATAGTTTTGAGGTTGATGCGTTTGCTTGAAAGTATACGATATACGCCCGCACAGTGCACACTACGTATGAGCTTATGACCGGATCGTATACGGTGCCGTGAAAAATGAACAAGACCATTGTTTGAGGGCGGAAATGTTGAAACTCACGGCCGTGGACTTCCACCCGTAAGGGTACTTATTTCAGCCAAATTGAACTTGAGTTTTCGATCCAAAAGGTTCTGTGTGGTTTACGGGGCTGGGCGAAGATTTCCAAGTAAATGACTTGTTTCAGATCGCTTCGAAACCAGCTAGGGAAGCATAACTGTACTACGGGCGTATGTTCGCGGTTCGTACGCATCCGGTCGCATATCTATTTTTCCCACGCCTGTAGTTTCAGCCGCACATGTACTGTGGCGTATGAAATGCGTCCGGACTCATACGCAGTGTGAACTTAGCCTTAATAAGTAATTCACACGTATCAGGTTTAAGATTTCCTTATGCTTAAATAACACTAATATATTTAGGATTATATGTGAAAAAGCTTATCATATTGCATTTTACAGTATAATGTAATATTATTCGACACCTTTGAGAGATTACAATAGAAAATTAGGCTGGGAAAGTATAGATGATATTTAATATTTAGATAAGTCTCATTTCCGATGTAACAGATGTGTTTCTTACGCATAAATGGGATTCACTTGTGGAAATTTGAGGAGGAAATGAAGTCTGCATTAATAATCGACAGTAGAGTGAATGGCAGGTGTCAGACAGTTGCTGAAAAGAATAGAAAGCTGGAATGCATAAAATCATAGCTGATCAAGATACAAGCATTGCTTTACCTCTGTGTAAGATAATATGCAGACTTCCCAATACGGGCTGTTGTTCAAAATGCCATAAAAGAAGTCCAGCCATTGAAAAACTTTCCCATGTTCCTAAATCCCCATGTGTAATATTTTGTGACATCTGGATATGCAAAGCCCAACGATATACTATTTATACTATTCTGCCTACTAAAGCACACACAGGAACTTTTTTTTCCCACAATAAAGATCTTGTAGAGTGGATTACATGGTTATATAACCCTCTTACCTTGCTGTCTTCTCTTAGTCTCTGTCTTAGTCTCTTAGTCTTAGTCTCTGTTAGTCTTCAATCCAGTTACTCTAGTTAGCAAAAAATAAATATTTCCAAATTACTGTATACATTGGAAACATACATTACTAAGATATTATTCAGCACAGAATTTAGTATTAAGTTACAAAAAATTCCCCACCTTGGTAGCCTTTATCCCGTTCATAGGAGATAGCATTTTGAGTTAAGAATACTACTTTAAAGTGTTACTGTCATTTCAAATGACTTGTGACATGTCATAAGACCTGTGGAAGGTTATTAATCTCAGTGGGTTTACCAACGAGGCCCACTCTCATCTGGAGATACTGTACAATGGGTTGACCAAAGATCCAATTGGCCAAGGATCTTACTTCGCTCCTTAGACTATAATATGGCAAAATAGTCAGATTTGATTGAAAGCTGGGGAGAGACGCATGCTGACCCGCTCTTTCCCCAGTTGTATCACAGGATCTCAGTGGGTCATAGCAGTGAGGCCCACCATTATTAACCCTTAGAGGACCAGGCCAATTAAAATTTTTGCGTTTTCGATTTTCCCTCCTTGTGCTTAAAAGGCCATAGCACTTGCATTTTTTCACCTAAAAACCCACATGAGTCCTTATTTTTTGCACCACTAATTATACTTTGCAATGACAGGCTGAATTTTTTCATAAAGTACACTGCGAAACCAGAAAGAAAATTCAATGTGTGGTGAAATTGAAAAAAAAAAAAGGCATTTCTTTTATTTGGGGGGTTTTCGTTTTAACGCCGTTCACCCTGGGCTAAAACTGACATGTGATATATGTTCCACAGGTCGTTACAATTACAATGATATGTAACATGTATAACTTTCATTGTATCTGATGGCCTGTAAAAAATTCAAACCATTGTTGACAAATATATATTCCTTAAAATCACTCCATTCCCAGGCTTATAGCGCTTTTATCCTTTGGTCTATGGGGCTGTGTGAGGTGTCACTTTTTGTGCCATGATGTGTTCTTTCTATTGGCACCTGGGATTTTTTTGCGCATGGGAAAAGGAGGGTGATTCTGACTTTTATTAGGTGAGGGGGCTTTTTATTATTTATTATTTTATTTTATTTTTTACACTTTTTTTTTCTTTTACACTTATACTAGAAGCCTCCATGGGGGACTTCTAGTATATACACTCTCATCTCTCATTGAGATCTATGCTGCATAGATATGCAGCATAGATCGATCAGATAGGCACATTGATTGCTTCCGGCTGCTGCAGCTGGAAGCAATCGAGTGCCAAGCAGGGATCAGCGCCATTACAGCGCTGACCCTGGAAGGAGTAAGATGTGTGGATCGCTCCTCTGATTCACCCCACTAGACGCCAGGGTACGGCTGCATCAAGTAATCGGATGCAGCTGTTAACTTTGACAGCTGCATCCGATTACTTTGTTAGCGGGCACGGCGATCGGACCATGCCCGCTAATAGCCGCGGTCCCGGGCTATGAGCGGCACCCAGGACCGCGGCGGTTCAGAGCGTGGCCGCCGCGCGGCCCCGCTCTGAACACATGGAGGTGGCCCTGGATGTACGGGTACGTCCAGGGTCGCCTAAGGGTTAATGTCTGATTATTACACATACTCAATCTGTTGCATATTTCACTCTGTAGAGTTGATGGTGATCATTGTATCTACGTAGATACAGTTAAATCCACAGCTTTAAATACTCAGAATTATATCTGTAGCAGATTACATACATATGAACTTACCCTAAAGGTGGACATTTACTTTAACCTGCATGTAACAATCATTGCACTATTGTAACATTTTTATGACATTGATTATTGGAAACTAAATAACAATAAACTTGCTGGAGAAAAAAACCTTAAAATAATTATATGTTTTCTGTTATTCTGGCTAGATCCAGACATTACAAAGAAACCTTCAACCATTATAATGCAAATACAGATGTATCCAAGATTACCAAATCTTGGATTAAGGATTACAATATCTCATGAAACAATTTCTCAATGTATAAAAGATGACATGCTAGCAAAACCCTCATCAGGCAGCTGTTCACCTCACAACCAGTGGGTGACTACTTGTAGATACATATAGTATACACATCTGCAGCAAGAGTATTGCAAAATCATGTTTTTTGTTAGTCATCTTATAACACACTTGATCTATAGGAGTGATGAAAAAAAATAAGAAAGATCACATCTGCATATAACTTGTATATTAGCTTTCCAGAACTGCAAAGAAGAGTTAGTTGGTTCTTTGAGATAAAAAGAGACAACCTCTTTAAAGTGAATGTACCACTGGTGGATCGCTTTTCTGATATTTACATGGATAGAGCGGCACCGGCACAGGGATGCTAATGCCGCTGTCCTTTTTTGTACCACCTGTCGGTTCCCGCATGTGGTGACGTTCTATTCACGGGCACCAGCCAGGGGTGAAGCACTGGAGGCAGGCCAGACCACCCCCAGTAAGAGGAAACCCCCACCTCTCTATGACGCGGTTCCATTAATTCTAATAGAGCTGCGTCATAGAGGAGCGGGGCTTTCCGCCCACTGAGGGCGGGCCTGTCCATTTCCAGTGCTTCACCCCTGGCTCGTGCCCAGGAACAGAATGGCATTGCATGTGGGAACCGGGTCGCGGTTCAAAAAAAGGACTGGCATCTCCGCACCGGCTCCGTTCTGTCCACATAAATAACAGAAAAGCGAAGTACCGGTGTAACATTTGCTTTAAGCTCAACCCAATATTTATATGTATTAATTGCTAATATGAAAGAAGAATGCGCTATAGATATTACAATGAAAGCAAATGTTAGGAAATTTAACCTGTTGTGAGGAATAGCTTGATCTGAGTAGACCCCAAAAGTACAATAAGTCTACATGCACCAGATGTGCTAGTGATCTTTCCTTGGGTTTAATATTGCTTTACGATTCATGTCATTAATTTTCTCATTTGTGTATAATTTCCAGACGTAAAATACACTTGTGTACTAAAGGATACACTGTAGTACTGTTTTCAAGATTTACAGTACCATTATGAGCCAGTTCATTCAGCTCCTGTTTATGTTTATGTTTATTCTTTCTTTTCTCATTATATGATATATGAAATCAAAATCTTTTATACTATAGCTTAACAAAATGTGTGTTTATTCACATTTATTGCACCTTAAATGCAAAAAAGAAATTTAGTCAAAATTATCATCTGACATATTATCTATACATGTGAGCATGGAACTCCTCTGATCTGAGATCTATCTCAGAACCTGCAGACCATTTGGCATTGCTTAGAGATTTCTGTTACTCAAAATTTAACTCAGAATTTTAAGTAAACTGTTTTGTCAGATTTCCAGTAATAAAATCTTGGGATGCAGTCATGTAGAAAATGTTTCATAAAATCTTATATTCTTCTTTATACTTTTTTACAAGAAATGAAATAGGCCATGTAACAGAAAGTCTTATTACTTTGTCAGATTCCAAGTATCTATATGTTAGTTGAAATAAACAAAAGAAACAACTGAGTTATTACAGTAAATGACTTATCAAAATTGAGAGCCTCCCCAAGGAAACAAAAGGATAACTGTTAAGGGAATCAGCTTAAACTGAAGCCCTATGTGAATAAAGAAGAGAGTAAGACAGTGGAAGTTGGAATAAGTACAGGACAGGTACTAGTGTTAGCGGATAGTACTATTTTTTGGTCCTAGTGGAAAGTTAGCAAACAAAAAGGATAGAAAAGGGACATTAGATTTATCTTTAAAAGAGAACTCAGGCCAAAGGGAAAAAAAAATCAGGGAGGGCAGGTGGCGGTGGGAACATACAGTAATCATTAAATAATACTTACCTGTCCCAGTGTTATCACAGCTCAGCACCACCTCTCACTGTCACCCTAATTTCCTGTGTTCCTCTGCTGTCATTCCCCACCAGGAACTACCCCCTCGGTGGGTCAGTGACTGCAGAGGTTTTGTTGAGTGAAGTTGTGATGTCACAGAACTGAGAGATCCAGGTGACTGGAAGGTGAGCAGTGGAGCTGCACTATGGGAGCACCAGAACAGGTAAGTATCACTTCACATTCTGCCCACCCTGGTTTTTAACTTTCCCTGGAGCAAAATGCTTTTCAGTAACTTTTTAATAGAAATAAACATTGTGAAGACTGTATCAAGAAACATATGGACAATTCAGAATATACTGTCCAGAACAAAAAGTCCTAGAGTCTTCACAAAGACCAGTTTATTGATATTCCCCGTTTCAGACTACTATGTTGGAACCCAAGGGTCTAAAGGTACTGGTTGACCTGTAGAGGTAACCTTGTGTCGCATCATAAACAAAAAAAGATTTTTCAACTTTTATACATCCACAAAAACAAAAACTTTTATTTAGTTGCCAGAAGTGTTTTCTCTCAAAAATGATCTTTACAGACTCTTGGGTATAAATATAATTTATTGTCTAATCTTCTAGTCAACGTAAATTCACAAGTAATTGATAAATTATGCTTATGCAAATGTCAATAAACTGTCTTATCATGAGAGATTAATTATGCATTGTAAAATCTTTCAAAGCAGAACTGTCATTTCCTTGGTAATAATAACCTATTAAGGACATCACTCCTCTTTCATATGTCTCCAGCTGTGTGTGTGTGTGTGTGTGTGTGTGTGTGCGTGTATATATATATATATATATATATATATTTTATTTTTTTTTCAGTTTGTGGGTGGCTAAATGCAAAAGTAATGCAAAGTAAAACAACTACAATAAGACAGAGAAGGAATGGGGGGACACAGACTGTGAGCCCTAAACTTGCCCCACCATCTGGCCCTGCCTACTTGCCTGAGACAGCCCTTGGTGGCTGCAAGCAACTGGTTGACAGTCCCTAGCCTGTAACCAAGGTGTAGAAAATAAAACGGAAAGAAAAAAAAGACAAACACTAATAGCTAGTCATAAGGGCCAGGGTTAATCCAAATGGGCAACGTGGTAGAAAGACAGGATCCAAATAGAGAGGTTAGAGCTACAAAAGCCAAGATCAGAAAAACAGCAAAAGGGCAACAGAAAATATTGAAGCAATGGTCACACTTATAAAAAGACTAATAGCCAGCATAGATCAGAGGGCAGACCAACACTTTATAGGAGATCAGGAGCCCGGTCCAGAACATGATTGCCCCCCTGATCTCCAACAAGACACCTGTGATCACACCATACTGACTGGCAGGGACACCTGTAAGTCAAGACTCTTATAGCAGCAGTATATCTGCATGTCAAGAGATGGACCCTCCCGCCGGTCAGGCGCACCTGCATCGCTCCAGGTTACTAGGAATGCCATTGGATATCCATGAGGTCATCAGGTGGGAAGTGCCATATAAAAGACACGGAGCGCGCTCCTGCGGCATGCCCATTGTGAAAAAATTGGTAAATGGGTCATCCCAAGAGCTTGGCACTCTTGAGAGTTCCAGCCAACCAACATCAGAAATTAGTATATAATTTGATCAAACCATATTGCTTCATGTACCACGTGCATGTCCTCTGATACACGAGTCCATATGCTAAACAACACTGTGCCGGTCAGCAGACGCCGACCCCGCAAAGCAAGCGCAAGCAGGGAAGGGAGGCCACAGAATTGCCCTGCAACCCAACTGTCACAGGATCTAACCCCAAAGGCCTCCCCAAACCCTGCAGGTGCCTCCGGTGGAGAAGGTGACTGCCAAGCAACACAAGTGTGAACAAGTGTGTAAAATTACATTTTTATCTTTTCATTTTTTTTTTTAGAAGTTTGTATGAAGTGAGGCTCCTTTATAGTCTTATTACAGACCAGATATGGTCTAGAGCTTGTACCTGTTTTATCTTGGTTTTTCAGTATTAGATGATTATTCTGCAATATTGTATGGACATTAAAGGTTGGCTTAAAAAATCATAGGGTGATGTCACACCACATTATCTTACTAAATTGATCCTACTTTTAAGCCAATTTGTCATTAGTAAAAACTTTTGACATGTCACAGAGACTGGGATCGGGGGTCTGAGTGATCAGACCCTTGCCGATGAGTAGACCAAGCCGGGAGAAGTCTGCATGCAGCATGTTCCCTCCCGACTGGGTATCATGTGACCGAGATGGCAGCATAATGTATGATTATGGAGCCATCTAGCTCACACAAACACAAAGCAGAGAGAGGAATGCATGCTGAACACTCAGACCCCGACTGATCAACCTTTTGACATGTCTCTGTGACACACTATACCAGAGGTCCAGCAGCACCAAATAAGTAGGTGTGGGATGTACACCAGAGAGTCTCCAAAACCAGAGTCCATACATAAAATGTGAAATACTCCAACAGCATCCAGTATTGTTAAGTTTATTCATCAGGCATAAACAGGAGCAATGTTTCGACCCAACAGCGTCTTTGTTAAGAGTGTATGGTGTTGGATTAATTCACATTTCAGGTCTCTGTCACATGTCAAATGTTTTTTTTTTCTAAGGACAGGTACACTTAAAGTGAATTATATTGTGGACATTAAATAGTAACAAAGATAGTTACTATTCCTATTAGCCCCTGTCTAATTTCTAAACACACACACACAATATATACCTATCAGATCATACAAATTCCAGGCAGATGTTTTTCTTGGTAAGCCTAAGTCTCAAACCCTAATTTTGCTAAGCAACAATGTTAACCACTAAGACTTTCTTTGTTAATTTTAGCTTAGCCTTAGTTAAAAGCTATGCTATAAATAATCATGTGGCTGAACTGAACAAATAGCAGGAATTGTGGTGAACGTAGTCATCAATGTAAAGGCAAGACAGGTTTTTGGTTTAAACAGACCGCAGCAAATTTAGAACAAAGTGCTGCATTTCTGTTGGCTAATTTAATTTGTCTTAGATGAGTTGCCATCTAAGACTAATGAGTCCCATTTGCCCAATTATGCTTAAAAAGAAAGACAAATGCATTACTAGTATAAGTGCTAAATCAAGACTCCAATTTAGGTGTAAGATATAAGCCCTCTTATCCATTGAATATTCAAAAACATTAGCTCTGCAAAGTCTTCTGCTGAATCAAATAAAGAATTTTAGATTATTGCTCTCATTGGGAACTATTATGCCTGTCAGTTTTGTAGTAATATTACTGTACGCGTGACCTTAGTAATCATTTCCTAGTACTACTGTATGTATGTAATTTTTTTTTTATTTCCCATTTGTGGTTAAAATGTGTACTTGAGTTAGGAGATACAAAATTTCCATTCCATTGTTGAATAATGGAGGAAAAGGAAGACAAAAATGGAGGCACTTTTTTCTAATTCCATCCTTAAGAAATGATCATAAAATATAATTAAAGACAAAAGAGTATTTTTTAATATCTCTATCTCTATTTTTAGACCCAAATGAACAGGCCTGTTTGAATTTTTAATAGGATTGTCCAGTCTTACCTGTTCTGCTCCACTTCTGTATCATGTATCATGTATTATCATGAAACTGCACAATGTTCAAAAGTTGCACAACTTCACCACAACAGTGCAGCTATTAGACATTGCTTATCGGTGTGGTTTTACCCAAACGCAGCGAAACCAACTTGGTTCTTGTTTTAGGAGATATGATTCTGAGATGTGCTGAGGTTAGAAGTGGAGTTTTGGGGAACAGAAGAGGCAAGACCATTTCTCTTCCCTCGACAAACCCTTTAAAGGTTTCCTTCCACTCTGCTTATGCTGCAGGCTGCTTTGTGAAAGCTCCGACAGGCAAGCAGTCGACAGAACTGCCGGAAGCATCTTAGACATGCATTGTAATACACTTCCAATGCTGTCTATGGCAATTCTGGCAGTCTTATCGACCACTCGCATCAAAAGTGGACTGCGTACCTGCTGGAGTTTTGACAAGTTAGCCTGCTAAACAAGTAGGATAGTAGTTATCCTTTTAAGCGGTTGTTAAGGGAGGAGAAAAGGTTTTTCTGTTCCTCAAAACTCAACTTCCACCAGCTCTCTTTTAACAATCCGTGTCAGGAATTGTTTCTGACACGGACAAATGTGGCAGCGGAGAGCACCGTGTTAGACTGGTAATAATACACCACTTCCTGCGCACCATGTCAGACTGGAAATAATAAACCACTTCCTGCGCAACATGATAAGTACTGGAGGATATGTTGTTGCTGTTTTTTTTTTTTTTTTTTTTAGATAGAAATCATTTTCAAATCTGTACAACTTTCTGACACCAGTTGCTTTGAAACCTTTTTTTCTCCCTCCGCATTACCCCTTTAAGATCAAGTATGTTATTTGTGTAACCTCAGACACAGCTTGGACCCACTGAAAAATCATTCGGTACATACAGTAGTTAGGAGTTGTAAACTTTATTATAAGCAAATTTTACTATGTATTCTCAGTTCATTGTCCTTTTTTAGTTTTCTGATTGTTGTATTTCGCTATTTGCTTTTAGCATGTATTCAGCAGTTTTTAGGCAGCAGTCAAAAGCAGGAACTTAGATCACTTCTTCAGTCTTGCTAATGCGCTTAAGCAGCCATTTTGTAAAATGGATTGAGAACGGTCATTAAAAAAAAAAAAATGTAGTTGCTTAATGATCTATTGGCTTCATTTTACCTGCTCATGGCATTCTCATCAGGTCCTTTAAAACGAGCTTTAAATCTGAAAACACATTTGCAATGAATGCATGCTACACTGCTACTTGTGTCGTCATTTAAAACCCTCTGCCCCTTTGTGCATAACATCTAGTTCTATCAGTGCGGTTTAATAGCTTGTTCTTCCCAACTCAACGTTTTTGTTAAAGTGGGTATTTAATTTAAATGGCATGCTTGTTACTATTAATTTGCTGCAGCATGAAACAAACGGCTTGACATTAAAGATTTTAGTGATTGTAGAACGAGAGTTCACTGATTGTAGTGCCAGCTGCCAGTCGCCTATTTACAGCTGTAATGACCCTAGCGTTGAGACTGGTGTTTGCATGACTGGCCTGTAATGATAATGCCTATTGCAAATCTTTAGTATTTTTATTCCATAGCTTTTTTTGTTTTTTTTGTTTAAATGACTCCTCTATAAAGAAATATGTTAATTAGTAACCAATAGATATAAAGATTGTCAGGGACAGTCCATTAATCCAATTTACCTCTAGAGTGTTGAGCTGAGTTTCCAGTAATGCAGCATTCAGGATAGATTATAAATGTAATTTTTTGCATCATTAACTTGCTTGATTAATCTGAAACAGTAAAAGCCAAATTAGAGAAAAGCATGGCTTGCAGACATTTCCAAAAGCCTTGTGTTTTTATCTAGTCGGGAAGCTCCGAATGAAACATAATGAATATGTACAGTACATTTCCCTGTTTATCTGAACAGTATGATATTTGTCATATCGCATGCTTTCTTCAAAAAAATTAGCTGTGCCCTGCTTCTTCCTATTTTATGTGTTTTATGTTTCCGTTTTGATTAGCGCAATTATAGAGTATTTGCATAGTAATTGGGCATCATTAGCACTGTTCGCATGCAGCTTATGGTGCATTAAAGTAAGTACTTTTTGTGATTTTGCCCTTCATCGAGCTGCATGCTTTTAAAGACTTGGCTCCTTTCGCTAGACTATGTAATTTGGATTTATAAAATCCTGGTTGAAAAGGTTGTTGTATTGAGCATCTATCAAGAACGGACACTCTCTGGGAAATTTTAGAATAGAAAATTGTTACTGGATTGTAACACAGCAATTTTTTTAAAATCATAGTTAGAGTATCTGTTTGTAATTGTAAAATCATTTAGCCACTTGATTTCCTTTCTGAGCCACAGTAAATTGTAGTATTATTTGTTGTTTTCTAGCTATACAAACTGGTGTTATATTCCAGGCTTTGAAAGTTGACAATACCGCAATCAAAGACTAAAAAGAAATAGTTATGTAAAGCTGGCAAAGTTCTCATAAATCTTCCGATAAACCTGAAGAATACAGATGTATGTATAAACCACTGTAGTTTTAAGGTTTAAAGTTCTATGTATACAATAATAATCCATAAGGAGTCTAGCAGTCACATTAATAATCTGAAACCATTCTATGTCAAAAGATGGAAATATAGCTTTCCTATGTTTTGTAAGGGGCACTAGGGGAACCATTAAGGTCATATTACACAGCCCAACCTCCACTTTTAGAAAGAGCTGATCTGGTAACTAAGCCAAACGATTCCAGACAACACTTCCATGCAGCACTTGGTAATGCTGCCTAGAATCTTTTTGCTGTTATTGGAGTGACTTTGGACCTAATCTTAGGGGCCCCAGGGCCTGGATCGTAGACAGGGACAGACAGACAGTGTGAGCCTTGAGCTAGGCTGTAAGCGACAACTTAACATCGGTCCCTATGCTGAGTAAGAATGAGAGGGACAAACACAATAAAGAATGGTCAGGCAGATATAGGTCAAATCTGAGATAGAAGAACAGGACAAAAACAATCGGCAAAAACAAAGGTTGGAAAGAAAGGCAAAAGAGGTTAGAATTCCAAGTAATCCAATCCAAAATAAACGCCAGTTCAAGCTATAAGAGGCTAGCACAAGCAAGGTCCCACAGCACAAGTAGACTTCTTATAAGATGCCAAGTCCCAGTCTAGAGTGTGGTTAGACCAGCCAAACAGCACTCAGACTGACAAGGAATAGAAATAAGTGGTGAAGCCAACTCTGCATCACCACTCATATTAAACTATCTGCAGCCTAGGACTAGGTTAGCAAAATCCTAGATGAGAGTGATAGAAACCTGTCAATCACCCTACAGCAAGAGCTAGAATAATGTTTCTAGTACATGGAGTGATAATCTGCCCGATCAAACCGATTCTTTAGATTAACAATCCATTTAATAAAGAAAAAGATCAGCCGAGGAGGTTAATGTTGGTCAATTGTTGTTTAAACCTGCTAAAAAAGCTTCATCTTCCGGCTGTGCATAGCTACGTGCAGTGGTGCGTGGCCGACGGTTCATTACACTGTAAAAAATAATAAAATTCATACTTACCTATTCTCCCCCAGTATCTTCCAGCTTTTCCCCACTCACTGATGCTTTTGGCATAGTCTCTCCAGTGACAGGCTGTTCAGCCAATCACTGGACATCAGTGGTGGCCCATCTTGTCCAGTGATTGGCTGAGCAGCCTGTCAATGAAGGGACAAGTAAGTTTAAACTTTATTTTTTTTATTAATAAAAAACAAACGCTGCAAGGACACCGCTAACAATGTCCATGAAGCCCTTGCTGCATCACGCCATGTATGGGCTTGGTAAGCGAGTACCGATCTAGAGTGCTGCTCGCTAAGTTGGAAAAGTGAGGCCATCTAATACAGCCCTAAGACAAAGGAAAACAAAAAAATTCTGTAACTGAGTCATGGCCAAAAGTGCAGTCTTGGCTTAATTTTAGGAGAAGAGGTCTGAGGTCTGAATAGGCACGGACATGACATCCAGGCCCTAGAGGGTGAACATTCTGATGTGACATACTGTATACATACCTTAACTGCTTTTAACTCATGTTTTTTTCAGTGATCTGCTTGATCAGTGCTTATTTTACCGAGCCTATTTCACGGATCGATAATCGTGCGGCCAAGGCTGCACAAACATCAATTGCGATGTTTATGCAGCCATTTTCTTTAATCAGCCTTTGGCTGCACATCTCTTGCATAGAGTGATATGCGGATGGTGGCAGCTTATTTTTTGAAATGCTTAAAGGCAAGTGTTTGCTTGCTCATTGGCTGATCGCTGTCTCTAATACACAGGAAGATATCAGCATAATTTCGAAGATCTCTCCGTGTAATAGGGCTGAATTGGCCAAAGATTTGAGAGGTTTGTCCACTTTTAAAGCGACTCTGTACCCACAATCTGTCCCCCCCAAACCACTTGTACCTCCGGATAGCTGCTTTTAATCCAAGATCTGTCCTGAGGTCCGTTCAGCAGGGGATGCAGTTATTGTCGTAAAAACAACTTTTAATCCAGCAGCGCTGTGTCTAACGGCCGGGGCTTACATTTGTATATGCATTAGGCTGGCACACCCTCTCTGTCCTTCCTTTCCACCCTCCTCAACATTTACTGCTGTTTGAGCTTTGCACAGGTGTATTAACGATCCAGCCCATGTTCATTATACAAACAGGTGGGGAATAGGGAGCAATCTGCCTGGAGCATTCTTAATGCTGAGGAGGGTGGGGAGGACAGACAGAGAGGGTGTGCCAGCCTAATGCATATACAAATGTAAGCCCCGGCCGTTAGACACAGCGCTGCTGGATTAAAAGTGATTTTATGACAATAACTGCATCCCCTGCTGAACGGACCCATGGACAGATCTTGGATTAAAAGCAGCTATCCGAAGGTACAAGTGGTTTGGAGGGGTCAGATTGTGGGTATAGGGTCTCTTTAACAAATTGTTTTTGTTTTGTTGTTTTGTAAAACTGCTGTAATCAAACCTTTGCTGCACAGTACAAACTTGGTAGACCCATGGCGCTCTCAAAATCCAGTAGAGAGAGCTTATACCTTTTATTCAGCGCAAAGAGACTCTTGGTCCCGCATAGACTATATCCTGGTGTCACAAAATCTGTATGCAAGAGTTGCACATGCAAACATAGAATCACTAGTGATCTCAGACCATTCTCCTGTAGAGCTAACGTTAGTAGAACAGTTCCCTAAAGGAACAGATATCCTGTGGCGCTTCCCCTCCTCGCTCAGCACGGACGAGTCCTTTGTCTCTTTCCTAAAGGGTTGGTGGATGTCATATGCTGCTGATAACAACACTCATAGAGATGACCCGGCCCTCTTTTGGGATACAGCAAAAGCGGTCATACGGGGAAATATTATAGCTTATATGACAGCCAAAAAAAAGGAGATACAGAAAAACTATGACAGTAATAGTACACTTCTCAGAACCTGTTATACTACTTTTTTACAGAACCCGAGCTCGGCCACCAAAGAGGCTTGGATACAGGCCAAGCGTGTCTTTGACGACTGGGCAGCGCGGAGGGAGAGCTTTTTCCAGTCCGAACTTGAAGCCACCCTACATAAATATGGGAACAAGGCGGGTAAGTTACTTGCCAATCTAGCCAAGGGTCGCACCCCACTTAAACACATCTCAGCCCTTAAAGACGATCACAACCGTATTCTTACCAGCCCAAAACTCATCAGTGATTATCTCGCCCAATACTACACTACTCTTTATTTAGATCCATCTAATTCAGATATGGCCAACACTCTTCTGTCGAAGGTTTCCCTCCCGACTATTTCCCAAGACCAGCTTGACCAACTCAATGCCCCTATTACCCCACAAGTTGTCGGAGAGGCAATTAAAACCCTTAAGAATTCCAAAGCCCCTGGCCCTGATGGGTATACCAGGGAATTTTTTAAGATATTAAATGAACAGATATCCACCACCCTGTCCGACGTATATACTGACACCTTATCTGATAAAGGCCTACCCTCTACCGCAGACATGTCATACGTCATACTATTACCCAAGCCGGGAAAGGATTCTCTCCTACCTGGATCCTACAGTCCTATCTCACTTATAAACGTCGATGCCAAACTAATCTCCAAAATAATGGCGGACAGGCTGTTGGATATCTTGCCTTCCCTTATCTCCTTTTAACAGGTGGGTTTAATCTGTAACCGCTCAGCTGTTACTAACCTCCATACTGTTCTTACGGTGCTCGATAGAGTGCGTCTCCTCCCCCAGCCAGGGGAAGGTATTAGACGCCATAGGTATCAGGGGGGCCTTTAGGAACCTATTTTTCTCATATTTATTCTGCTCCCAAAGCCAGGATATATACTCCAGGTTTTTTGTCCCCAGTCATACCACTGTGTAAAGGCACAAGACAGGGCTGTCTGCTCTTGCCACTGCTTTTTGACCTAGCTCTGGAGCCTCTTGCAAGGTACCTCAGTTCGGGAGCAGTCTTACCCGGCATTTCTGTAGGTGAAGTGGCGGCGCGGGCAGCCCTCTTTGCTGATGATATAATTCTTTTTTCTGACAACCCTGTCCGTGAAGTACTGAACCTGATTAAAACCTTGGACGACTTTGGAGCTTACTCTAGCTACAAAGTCAACATGGCCAAGTCGGAAATCCTCCCTCTCTTTAATCCCTCCCCCTCCCAAATGGCAAATCTAACACAATTGGGGGGTTAACGGTAGCTAAAAAGTCCATTACCTATCTAGGTATCACTATAGGCAAAGACCCCCACTCTCTATACTACCTTAATTATCCGCCTTTAATCTCCAAAATACAAGCAGATCTGTTTAGATGGATTTCCCTTCCTCTATCCCTCATGGGTAGATGTCATCTCATAAAAATGTCTTGTTTCTCCCGTTTACTTTATCCCCTACAAACAATCCCTATTCTTTTAAGACACTTAGATGTTAAAGTATTGACATCTTCCTTTACTAGATTTATTTGGGCTGGTAAGAAACCACGGATATCCCTGACTAGACTTCAACAGTCTAAGGATTTAGGCGGGGTAAACTTGCCAAACATAAGGGGCTATAACTTGGCTTGCTTATTTCGACACGTGCTAGATTGGCAACATAACACGGACACACTCTAATACACCTCTGGAACGACAATTGTTTGCTCCTTGGAATCCAATGGCTATTCTCCAATGCCCTCTCTCCGCGCTGCCAAGGGCTTTGAAGCTATCAATTGTGATAAGAGACACAGTCTTGGCCTGGAAGCACATCAGCCTGGCCTACAACAGGCCCTTTACATGCTCAAAACATTTTCCGCTATGGAATGCACCTGATTTTCCGCCTGGCGTTCATAGCAGACTTCTGGCTACCTGGAAAAGCAAGGGAATACGGGTCCTGAGTGACCTTCTTCACACAACAGAACATAGATGGCTAACTATAAATGAGCTGTCGGCTAAGTTTGACATCCCACCTACTGACTTCCTATCCTTCCAACAAATTAAATCTTATTACCGCGCTAAACTCATAAATACAAGAGTGGAAGCCCCCCAGAATGATTTTGATAACTTGTTGCTTAACCCCCCTGGTAACTCCATATCATGTCTCTATAAGAAATTGTTCCCATATCTGTCTCCTAATCCCAAATCCCCGTCTGGAAAGTACTGGAATCTCACATTACAGAACTAAAAATATCTTAGTAGGACTACAGGCCTTCCGCAAATGGATTGTGAACGAGCAATGGAGAGAGCTCCAGCTTAAGCTCATACATAATGCTATATATGCCTTCACTTTCCCACCCTCAGTTCTGCTACCTGATCGTAAACCAGTATGTCCCAAATGCTCAACTCCCAAAACTGACCTTTTTCATGGACTCTGGTCCTGTCCGCGATTGGAGGCATATTGGAGAGATGTATATAATCTTATACAAGAATTGACCCCTTCTACACACACAATGTCCCCAGTAGAGGCTCTTTTTCATGTTGGTTTAGCAGAGGATGGAGGCGAAGAATCCTACAAATATATTCCTCTATTCGCACACTATATCTTAATAGTAGCTAAGAGGTGTATAATGTTAGAGTGGATACGTTCATCCCCCCCAGTCATGTCATTAATAAACTATGTGACCTGTTCTATGTCGAACGTAGATTGGCTATGAGAAACAAAGAATCTCTCACAGGTCCTCTTTTCCGCAAATGGAAACCTTTCCTTACCAAATATATTTCCACAACTGAATTGCCCTCTATAATCACACCTTTCACCGAATCCACCTGGTATTTGACGGAGGATTTGAAGGGGACTTTGGGAATCCTTAAAATATGGGCTCCCACGGCCTCCCTCACTCCCTCCCTCCTTTACTCCCCCACCTGAGGGGCGCCTCCCTCCGCACTCATCATGACCAGCGTCAATTGCCATTGCAGGCTCACATAATGATTCTTCGGTGCTAACGCTTATGTCGTTGTGTATGTTAATAATCTAACCCCAGTGACTAGGACACAGGACACCACCAGGATGCTATTTGTTATGCAAGTTTATTGTTTATGTTTATTGTTTATTTTTTGGTTTTATTATTGCTGTAATTCTGCCTAATGTACATGCTCGTGATTGGGAGGTGATGGGCTACCACATTATACCTGCTGCTCTCTATCCATCATAACAGGACAGATAGCCTAATAGTCCACCGAGCTAGCGCCTGCTTCACTCTCTATGAACAGATGGACACTATTGTTCGCGACTATTGGGCTCTTGCTACTCACTCTCCTCTTGGTAAACTATGCTGGACTCATTGTACGGCGGGAAAGATTGTATCTGCATGTAGCCTTTATGCCCGTCCTCCCATTTTATTCTGTTTGAATTGCAGCTTTGGTTTGCTGCATACCTTCCTTTTCATTGTGTATGATTATAAAATTGAATAAATCGTTTACAAAAAAAAAACTGCTGTAATATGTCAGATGTGGTAGTGCCCAAGTCCCTATGTATCCAGAAGAGGGGAAATAAGGCATTACACAGTACCTATTAAAATCAATGGGCTGTAAAGCACAGATGTGCTGGGTCCTCAAGGGTGAGACATATCTGTTACTTTAGTAGTTACTTTATGTTCTTACTGATCGATGAAGACTTGCATCTATTAATTAAAAATGTTCTCCTTTTAATTACATGAAGGTTAGTATGTGTATTCCTATGTGTTCTCTTGAGATTCCTCTTGCGCAATAATATTAAAAGTAGGGCAGTTTTTTTTCCTTTAAAATCAGCCCCAAACTATATGATGTTTAGATTAGAGTTTAGAATCCTTTATTTAATATGTACACTGCCTTCAGAATAAGGTACAGGATCTGGAACTGATTTTCAAATACTTAAAGCAAATGCAATGCCCAAAAGACCTAAAAACAAAAATAACCAAATTGATTTGACTTCAAGAATAAATGCACATCTGCTTGTAAAACTTGTACATGACAAGATCCGATCAGCATGTTGACAGAAGAAGACATTGTTTCTTTGTACTGCTTCTTTATACAGATTCTTGTTTCATTGACGGATTCTTGTGATTTTTAACCTCTTGTAAAAAAAATTTATGTTGCATTCAGTTACATGTATTAGGTTTTCCCACTGGCAGCTGGAATTTGCACATACGCTACTATTTCCTGTTTTCTGCAGTTTACTCTTCATAGTTTTTATATAGTCTGGAATGGGATTGGGAGAATCTTCAGATTATTAGAAGGCAGGGGGTTTGAGTAATAGATGGCAGCCCTAATGTACTGTGAGAGGCCTAGGTAACAGATAAGGCTAGAAATGCATTTGCCCTTTCAGTGTCTAGAGAAAAGGACTGTAATCCATTACTTCCTTAAGAGAGGGGAAAGGGAATGATAAAAAGTAAGTAAAAAAAACTAACAACATATTTAACTTTCTTATGCTCCACCAATAGTATTATAGAGCCTGCTATGTGACCAAGACAGGAACTTTCCAGAGCAGGAGAGGTTTTCTATGGGGATTCATAGAAAATCGAGACAGAGTTCCTGTCTCTGCAAGAGATGTCAGCAGAGAGCACTGTGTCAGACTGAAAAGAAAACAACATTAACTGCATGACATGCAGCAGCTAATAAGTATGGGAAGACTTGAGATTTTTTTAATAGAAGGAAATCACAAATCTATATAACTTTTTTTTTTTATAATAAAAGTCAATGGAAAAACAGATCAAAATGGATGTACACAAATGTATATTTTTTTTTCCTTGCATAAAACGGATGGGAAAAAAAGATTGCAAAAACGCAGTGAGAACCCAGCCTTACAAAAAATATACTTTACAGTGCATTTGATAGCAATATTTTAAAAGAAAGCATTTTTTTTTTTTTTTACTTAAAGAAAACTTATTCGTGCCATGGAATAGAATTTGGACGATACCCTCAGCCATTACAAGACAAGCTGACGAATAGCAATATTCTCTGCTGAAGGTTACAGTGATACCTGAAGTCACTTGAGATGGATGTGGTCAGCACTAATCATGTGTTTACATGGTCAGAGCACAGAAAATGTAACTTCTAAAGTCCTTCTCCTGTATAAACTTGCTCTACTAACTCTATTAGAGATGTTAAAGAATGATAATAAGGTAGCTGTATCCTAGGTTAACACAAAGTTAAAACAGAAGGATTACCAAAACCTCACGTTAGTTAAAATTGAATGCAAATCATATTCAGATAAGCTGAAGTACATGCTGTTTGTAATCCTCTTCCTTTCTCTCTCACTAAAAAGCTTAATTTGAAATGCTCATTTTGCATTTCATTTACATGTAATTATGTTAGGAATCTGTCAGGCAGCCAAGAAAGACGATGATGACGATGATGATGATGATAATGAAGATATTAGCAATGACGATGACAGTGATAATGTGCGTGTACTAACATTTACTCTGTATTTACAGAGTTACATCTGTTATTGTAGAGAGGCAAATCTCTACTCTCTGAATATGATTTTGGTTAGTTGCCTCTATATAAGTATGGTGCCATCATTTCACTGGAAGACTCAAAGCTTCCTGCCACTTAAAGTAGCATTTTGGATAAAACTTACAGACTATGTTTTACAGTGTATATGGCCTGAGTGGCTGGTTCTCTTTATTTGGGCACTGTCATTTCAAGCTACTTCCCTCTATTTGATAGCTATTGTGAACCCTAACATATTTGTCAACAACTTCATTTATACGTGGGCACTAGGTGTCTCACTTCTCTGCAATCCAATGTCGACTATCTGTTGGCAGAGAAAATGCATCTCTAGTAACAGACAGAACAGGAGAAAACACAGGAAGTGGGGGAGGGTTTAGCATGTGCTATCAGAGGAGAGAGAGAGAAATCCTGAGAAACCCTGGCCTGTGTTCCTGCAAGCTAAGCTAGGTTGCCTGCTGAAGATTGTCCACATTGTTCCTCAACGGCATATCACAGTTTCCCGCTTATTTATAAATTACAAAGAGGGTATTTTACTCCGGAGGACCATGTTCTGCATTATATGCCCAACCTGTTGATGTGAATGGGCACTGTGTAATGCTTTGTTTTTTTCTATAGTGGTGCTGTTGTAAAAAGGTTTAATTAAAAAAAAAAAAAGGTATCCCACATAGCAGACAGGAATATATGCTTTGATTGGCCAGAGTACTGCTAGCAGACAGCCTAGCTTTGGTCCCAACACTTGAAATAAAGAGAATGATAAAGAGCTATGTACTATGGAGAGAACTCTCTGAACTTTTTTTAAAGAGCACTAAAATCACCATGTTTACCACTCTAAAGGGGTTAATCTCATAAAACTAGTTTTTAAAAATGTTTTTAAATAAGTGTATAAGTTGGGTTAAGGATGTTGATTTAAAGTTGTCCACTTTGAATGATTTAACCACAAGGAGAGCTGGGACCTCCAATGACCAATGACTAACCCATGGTATATAGTATTGTAACTTTTTCTTTATTCCTCTGTTAAAATATATATTTTTTTAATTCCCCTTTAAGACCACAAGTAGAGATTTACTGTTATAAAAAGATATATAAATCTCTCTGTATAATTTCTTTGAAGGTATAAATTGCACTTGACAGAACCATTTTTTGTTCACATGATATAAATTTAACTCAGTTGGAGTCAATATAAATTTGATCTCTTGCCTCCGAGTACATTATCATTCTCAGGATTCTGTGTTTCTTCTTTATGGGAAGAAGATAAACATTCTAATGAAATGATACTTCTTTTTAGATGGTTATATAACCTAATAGAAAAGGACATTTAGCTTTAATCATCGAGCTAGTGTGATCTTAATGGAACTAAATTGATTATCTGATTAAAGGGGTTGACATTACACACTATTAAAGGTAGTGCATAAAACTGGTATCGAGCATTTAAAATATGAGCTACAGCCAGATGATCAAATGAAATCCTATAATATTTTATGGTTATAGGAAAGAACTCAAAAATTTCCCTAAAGAACACAATATAATCCAAACTTTCTTCTGTAATTTGATCTTTAGCCCTATTATGCATTCCTTCAATTGGCATCGCAAATTTCAAAATCACACATCCTTTAGTCTAAAGCACAAAGGGGAAATTTTACATTAGGGCACATTAACACACAGTATTTTTGCTCAGTATTTTGCAACCAAAACCAGGAGTGCGTTGAAAACACAGAAAGGCTATGTTCACACACTGTTGAAATTTAGTGGCATCTAATGACAAATAATTACCATTATTTTTAAACAATGGCCACTGTTTTGAAAAAGAAAAACATTATTTATTGTTAAATGGCGGCCATCCACTAAATTTTAACAGTGTGTGAAAGTAGCCTTTCTGTGTTTTCAATCGATACCTGGTTTTGGTTGCAAAATACTGACCAAAATACCGATCCAAAATACTATGTGTGAATATAGCCTAAGGGAGAATTTGTGGCATACTCAGTAGATAAATCTTTATGTACATAAAGCAGTGAAAGAAATTGAAGCTTAAAGGGAAAAAGAAGAATCTAATCTGCTGATATGACCCTATAGCGCAAAGGGCACTGAGAATGAAGGTAATTTTTTTACCTTGATCCTCAGTGCCATTTTTGGAAAATTTGTGATTTATGCAATATGTAAATGAGGAAGTTTGGTGCACTGGTAGCGGGGCTATCGCCCTCAGTGCATTGATTCACCCTGGCCAGTCTACCTCTTTAAATGAATATTCATCTATTCCTTAAAAGGGGTGTACTAAGTGGGCCAGGGTGGAAGTCACTTCCCCAGTGCACCAAATTGCTTCATTTACATATCTAAGCTGGGTTCACACACTGTATACTTCAGGCAGTATTTGGTCCTCAAGTCAGGTCCTCATAGCAACCAAAACCAGGAGTGGATTGAAAACACAGAAAGGCTCTGTTCACACAATGTTGAAATTGAGTGGATGGCCGTCATATAACGGTAAATAACTGCCATTATTTCAATATAACAGCCGTTGTTTTAAAATAACAGCAAAAATTTGCCATTAAATGACGGCCATCCACTCAATTACAACATTATGTGAACATAGCCTTTCTGTGTTTTCAATCCACTCCTGGTTTTGGTTGCTATACAGCCTCACAAATACAGCCTCAAATATACATAGTGTGAACCCAGCCCTAAAGTGCAAAGTATCAGAAAACTGTGCCGAGGATCAAAGTAAAAAATTTACACTCATCTTTAACGTTGTGTGTGCTATGGAGGCATATCAGCAGCTTAGATGCTACCCTTTAGGCATCTTCATGGACATCTCCAGGGTACGTTTGTTCTATTAACAGTTGTATCACAAACTTTTTATGATAAATGTAGTTTTTTGTGACATTGTAAGAGCACTGGGAACTGTGGGAAGATACCAATAGCTTTTGTGTAGGTTATGATGTAAAATTATAAACGTTTTTGAGCAATCGCTTATCTGCTGAAAATGTTTTGACTTTTCCACTGCTTTGCACAAAAATGTGCGCGCTTTGTGCAAAAATTTACAATGTTGTCTAAAAATGAGCAACTTTTTACACTGGTTTTCTCATTATAACATTGATAACTTTACATCCAAATTGTCATTATATACAAAGACCAAAATTATTATGTTGTGTTAATATTGTGATGGCTATAAGGTAATATTATATTATTAATATCATATGTAATGATGATGCTTCACTTCCTAATACATGCATTGTAATTATATTATTTGGTTGGATTGTTTTACCTGATCAGTGTTGCATCTCAAGCAATGATCATTTCTTTCTTAATGAGCATAAATTACAATATGTTCCCTTGTTGTTCACAAAATAACAATTGAAAATAACTATTAAAAGGTTTAGTTAAAGCCAGCATTCGCATTAAATGTTTTCATTAGTTAACTAAATATAATAGGTATTAGAACGTGCTGCACAGCGTATCACTTTTCAGCAAAGTACAAAATCAACAGACAGAAACATAGATAGCCTAAAGGCTAAGTAAGAAACATTGTTACATTGGAGAATTCTCAAAGGTCAAATTGGGCTATTGCTAAGATAACTAAGTCTTATGTCTTGAATACAGTACACAAGTGTTTTAGTAAAGACCACCATATATAACTTCATACATCTTAAGCTATCTCAAAAAGTGGATCCTACCACTGATAATTATCATGTTTTGTTATTTGTTATGCACCATTTAACTCTTTTTTTCTGATTATATTTGAATTGTTGAATTGGGCAAAGCACAAAAAAAATAAAAAGATATTTTATTTTAAGTTAATTTCATGGCTGTAGCTAGTCCAAGTGGATGTCAAGAGCAAACACTAGAGTTTGTCCTGCAGTGGGCTGATTCATTAATAAATGCTAGACCTGGGGGGGGGGGGTATTAATAAGGACTGTGTGAGGGGCCAGTCTTGATAGATTCCCGCTATATATTTAAACAAATCTCGGTTTTAAATTGTATCCCAAAATCATCTAGATTTCCAGAAGCCACTTAGTATCGCCTAGCTGCAATGACATTCCATATACCACATGTGTTGTGCTTATGTGTTTATGTGCTTACGTGCACAATTTATCTCTGCTCTCCTTGGAACAAAACAGAAAGGTCTAAGAATTGTTGAAAATAATAGACTTAAAAAAAAATTATTTATTTATTTTTAGCCTATGCGACTCTGATATTTATACTTCAAATTGTTTTATAAGTTCAATTGAATGGTAAACTTTACAAAAATAACCTGCATTTTAAATTATATTTATTTTATTGAAAAAAGGTGAAATCTGATACAGTCTCATGTGTATGGAGTTGGAATATTGTGAGCAAATAAAGTCAGTTGATTTCAGTATGTCCAGTAACTTGATTAGATCAACATGTACAATAGTTCAATTATGTTTTCATTTGGAGACAAAACTTAAATTCTCAGAATAATTTCGTCATTTCAAAGAACAACAATCATTCCCAACCAAATTTTTCTTTGCTCTGTTCCTGGAAAACATTCAGCTATACATCTTCAGTTTTTTTTCTCGATGTTAACGGTTTTCTGACTTTCATGATCTATTTTTCACTTGAGTCTTTGTTTCTCTTTATGTCACATTACTTCTCAGCCCTTTATGGTGAAATGAAAAGTGCTCATGCTGAGCTGAGATGTGTGGAAGCAATTAGCTGGCATAACTACTTGATTTTTCAAGCATGGCCAAAGTTTTGGGGTTAATTTATGACTAAGCCTTCATGCTCTGTTACACGTGTCATTTTTTATATAATCTGTGTGAGTAGTAGAGTTTGACTTGTGTATGAGAATCTTCCCTATCAGCGCTTTACTAGTACGCATCATCCAAGTTCGGCTCTCTATCATCAGTCCTGTTCTTTGGCACCTCTTCGTCGCAGACAAATAGCCATTCAAAGTGATATGGGAGTTTTTATTGTCAAAATATACTTTATGGATTGATTTGTTACTAGAGATGACTAACTTTAGTGTCTGTTCTTTCAGCTGCATAATTTCAAAAGCTGTACCTGCTCCTTACTTTGTTGTGAAATAAAACTGCCTGACGTTAAATTATATAGCCATTAGTTGACATTCCTAAAAAAAATTTTCAAGGATTTATGTCTCTGTCTAAACATCTTAAGCTGTAAGGAAACTAATATAGCCGGCGGCAGTGACGAGAATATATATTAATGTGGTATATACAGTATAACAATATTTTCACTCAAGGCTTTGACTCTTTCTTGCTTTATTCTTCAGTTACATTAATTGCTAAGAGTTTCAATTATCGTTTAATCATTAATTTAAAAAAGTGTTACTTTTTTAATTGTATGTATACGTTCTTGCTGCAGATTCACCGACTGTGAGGGGCTTTAGAGGCACTGCAGTTTAAACGGTTCTGCACACATCAGTGTATCCATAGCTGACCATAATTGACAGGCACCTGTGATCCCACAGCTGCCTGTCATAAACCCCTTGATGACAGCACCTGTCTCTGACTGATCAGGACCCCTTCAGCCATGCTGCGGAGGTCCTGATCACTTGTACCAATGGGGGGTAAGGACACTTACCTCCGTTCTGTTGAATCAGCATTCTGTAGACAGAGTTTGCGCTCAGGCGGACTCTATGTACAGATCGCCAATAGTACTAATCTATGCTATGCTATGGCATAGCATAGATCAGTATATGCAATCTTATGATTGCATGTTTAATTGTAAAATAAAAGTGTAAAAAAAGTGTAATTAAAATAAAGTTTCTAAAAGTTTTTTTTTTTTTAAAAACCTTATAAATCCCTCAATAAAAGTTTAAAACACCTCCTTGACCATTATAAAAATAAAAATGTTTTTAAAAAAATAAACTAACATATTGCATATCCTAGCATGTGGAATTGTCAGATCTATGAAAATATAACAATATTGTTCCCGCACGGTGAACTGCGTCAATGGGAGGAAAAGAAAAACAGGATTTTATTTTTAAATTATATATCACAAAAAAGTATAAAGTGCGATCAAAATTTTTCTTTTACACCAATATGATACTAATAAAAACTAGAGATCATGGCGCAAAAAATAATACGTGGAAATAATAGGTGGAAAAATGACAGTGCTTTGACTCTTAGAAGCATTGCATTAATTAGACCCGGACACCAATGACCTCAGTCATGAAGGGGTTAAAGAAGTATTCAACTTTTTTTTATTTTATCAGTCTTGTTTCTTTTATTTCGTATTCTAACCCCCCAACCCACCCACCCTAATTTTGAAAACTGCAAAACTAATTATAAATCTAATCTGATAATTCAGTTATTATTTTGCTTATTTAGCCTAATTGTTAATAAATATCCATTGACAATATTCAGCACCAGATGGTCAGCTGAAATATAAAGCTTTTGCTTCAGTAATTTTTGATAAACTGCTTACTAATAAACAATTTATCTCTATTTTATCCAACAGTATACCTAGGCAAGCTGCACAGTAATGTTTTTCTACTAATCTTCTTTTTATCTTTTGTGCAGTAGAGCAATGAAGATTGTGTTTCTGATATGATTATCTACTTAGAGTATACTTGGCAAAAATACAGATAGCATTAATCAGCATAGAAGGATTACTTGGTATAGTTTTTAGTGGCTTACTGTTCTATTTACAGTGTGAAAGCAAATAAGCCTATTAGTGTATTTCTGTGTACATTTTTCAATTATACTAAACAACATTATGTGCCAGTTTTTTGTATTGTTTATTCGGTTGCCCATCAATTATACTATAAATCGTATGCAATTATTTAAATGTACTTTTGCTTCTGGTACATCATTCACCATATAGTAAATATTATTCTTTCACAATATTATTTGCCTAATTGGCTTTGTGTATCTGTAATTTCTGTGTAGCCGTCTATGTGTTTCAAACTTAACCATCTTACTATGTGTATCTAAACTATTTAAGATTGAAACTGGGAATTTTAATCTGTTTATGCCTAGCCCATTTTACTACATCACATAAAGGATAAAGAATAAGACTCCCTATAGTAAGCAAGTACAGATCTGTAAATTTCTATTCTTTATTTTAGATGGTTATTGTGTATTAAAGGGCAGAAAAAAATGTCCTAATGCTTTAAGCTGCAAATTCTCCTTGGTTCCATACATTTTAGAGCCAAGGAAGTAGCAGGTTTTAGTATGTAGTTGCTTTATCTCCTGTAAATAATCCAAACATGTGAAGCATGGCATACCCACGCTGACTTGTCCAGGCTACATGGACCCTTAAGGTCTCCATAGACTTTAGTTTTTGTTGGTAGAGATAAGAGATGGTGATGATGGTGGAGATAGAGGTTGGACATGGTGAGAAATCACTGCCTGACCCCCTTTGTACTAGGAGAGATAACAAACAGTGAGAGCTCTTTGGCTGCGATTTACCCCTCCTCTCCACACTGGAACACTGGACTGCTGATCGTTCCTGTGTATGGAGAGAATGGAAGAAGTAACTAACTGCTGGTGGATCACTTGGCCATTAGTTTGTAAAGGTGTACGGACAAATTTAGTCATATCACAGTGGTAATAATAACAAGTATTGATTGAAAGAATCTCAGGTCCAATCATCTGAGAGATCAGGCTATAGTTGTAGTGAAAAAGTCTGAGAATAAGAACAATTTCCCTCTAAGAGTAGCTGCATACACAACGGATTCGCAACGGATCCCGGTTGGATGTCCCACTCAGCCAATCAGAGCGCTGCGCCGCCGCAACGCACTGATTGGCTGAACGGGACGTCCAGACGCCAGGAGCCCCCGAAGCAAGCCAGAGTGTGGAGCAGGTACAGTAAGCTCTGGCCAGCGGGGGGTTAACAGGCGGCACTGCATGTTTTCTCATTCAAAATAAATGACAAGGGGTGTATATTCGCAGTGTAAAATTCACTGCAGATCTGTTACATGTGAAGCTACCCTTAAGCTATTAATGTAGATACATATGGCAAGATACAAAAACTTAAGTGCTGGATAATGACAATATTAATGTTTGAATACAGGGTAAATACCATTGTCATCAATAATAAAGAATCTTTAACATTAGTTGAACAAAGGAAACCATAGTGGATGTAAGCTATTACAATGTCACATCATAAAATATGTGTTTAGTTGTGAAGCAAGGGTCTAATTGCTTATTCCTACCTTGATTAATGCATGTATTATAGTGAAAGAGAGAGGGAGAGGCGCCTTCTGGTGTAGTATGTACAGTTACCGACAATCATACAGGAGATAGCACTCCGGAAGGTGATATACAATCACCTATTGTGGTTGTGCAAAATTATAGGCACAACACTATATCCAGCCTGTAAGTGAAGTCTTCCATCGCAGCTTGTCAGAGGGGTACCACCAAACTTGTGTAAGTGCAACAGACAAAATACGTTGGTCCGAATCTAATCAGCTTGAGAATTCTCTAATCAGCACAAGCACAGGAGGGAAAAAGGAAAATATGGTGTGACCGTGGCCACAGAGAACACCACAGGTAACATATAATGGTACTAACAATAAAATTATTTATTTTAAATCGCAATGCTTTTTGGCCCTTGCATAACAATAGAGCCCTTTCAAGCATACATCTTCATGTTCCAACCACCTTTAAATAATACAGCACCATATGACAAGCTGATCCCTGCCAGGTCAAAGTTCATACAACAGGTGCACACTAATTTTAAACAAAAGGAGTATCTTTTATTCCCAACGTGTTACCATCATAAACATTGCCTGTTCACATTGTGTGCAGTATTTTCTATGCAACATCTAAGTATTGCACTTACTATTAGTAACATATTCACACTCATAGGTCGCATCGTTCTAAATGAATCCACTAGGCTATTATGATTCTTATGATGCATGCATGAAAATGCCAGATAGATAGATAGATAGATAGGAGATAGATAGATATATAGGAGATAGATAGATAGATAGATAGATAGATAGATAGATAGGAGATAGATAGATAGATAGATAGATAGATAGATAGATAGATAGATAGATAGGAGATAGATAGGAGATAGGAGATAGATAGATAGATAGATAGATAGATAGATAGATAGATAGGAGATAGATAGATAGATAGATAGATAGATAGATAGATAGATAGATAGATAGGAGATAGATAGATAGATAGATAGATAGATAGATAGATAGATAGGAGATAGATAGATAGGAGATAGATAGATATATAGATAGATAGATAGATAGATAGATAGATAGATAGATAGATAATGCTCAGTTCAGGTGTGTTTCTCATCTTGAAGTATAAACTATAGAAGCAGCTTATGCTGCTTCAGGAATCATGTGATCCAGTGGTATAAAGGTGAGAGGAATTTAATCACTGACGGACTAAGTCTGATCTTTTAGCTCTTGGCAGAAAATAATTAGACGTCTTCATAACCCGATATGCCATGTGTGATGCGAATCTTTGCAGTCTAAAATAAAACACTAGTCCAGGTACTGTCAAATAATAACCCAACTCCATATGTGAATGCAAAAAAACTCTTGTAAAGGAGAAGGCAGAAGGCTGTTACATAAGCAAAATATAGGACGCAATGTATACTAAATCGATATTATTGTACAATTAAACATGTTATGGCTATGTTCACACAACGTCAACAGCGGATGTTTTTTTTTTTGTATTTCACACACAGTTTTCCTTTTGTCACTGTTCTGTCTCCGTTTTTGCTATTAAATTGAATGGACTTTTCAATTAAGCCGCATTCAACGGCCGATTAGTAACCAAACTAGAATAATGTACAAACACCCGTCAGTGCTGCTAAATAACATCCGTTATTTTAGACTCAAAATGACGGACGTCATTTTAAACGGTGATAAAAAGACGTTTTGTGTATATAGCCTATAATTGTTACAATGTTGTTGTTTTTTTTGTGTGAAATAAGCTCTAACAGTACAGTGTAATGCCTGTAAAATGCATTGCTCTAAACCCCATTCATGTGCAGAGAATAAGGCAGAAAATGCAATCTATAGCATACATTATCTGTTGTTTCCTGTCCCTGCAGGAATTGTTGACACATGGCATGCATGTCTATTTATAATGATATAGTCCTTAGCAATCGTTTTACAGCCTACAGTAAAAAGGGAATATTATTAACCTAAATAAAAGACATAAGGGTTAAAGAGGGCCTGTGGTCTGTATAATAAATTAAGTTATTGGGTGTATTTGGTTTATTATCTACAATAGTACTATCTTCTGGAATAGTCAAATGGAGAACTTCATTATATAAAGGGATGTGAATAAGGTTGTGGTGGTGGTGGGTGTTAAATGAAGCTGAGGGACACATATAAGGCTCAGGGCTGTACATACATGGTGAATAAAACACCCCCTAAACCTTGCATTTATATGAATCTGACTATTCATATAAAAAATATAGATAGTTAACCAAATAGTAAACCCTATATACTGTATCTCAGAAACGGGGGGTGGGGGGGGGATTTGGGAGTAGCAACAAAATAAAAACAGCATTGGAATCACAGCACAAAAAGATATACTGTCTCTTTAATGGCAATATAAAAAATATTTCTACTTCTGCAGTACTATTTCTATGTCTACTGCACTTTCCAAGTTCAGCAACTCTTACACTGACAATAGCAAACAACTGTGGACAGCTGGCAAAGTTAAATGTAGTGGGCAAGTTTGCTAGGAAAACTTGGTATTTTAACTTTCCATATCCAGATATATAGACTTGATATATGGTTGATAGTTTTACACACAATACTCTGATTTAGTGTTAGAGATGTAGCTGAAAGTATACCTGACATTTCAGTTTTCTTTTCTGTATCAGTTATGTGTGTATGTGAGGAGTGGCACTATTTGTGTCCAGTACAAAACTTGCAAATTGCATTTTCAACAGTTTTCCATTCTTCAGGCTTCATTTTTAATTTATACAGTAGTTGTCCCTCAGATTATGGGTGGAATCTAGCCTCTATGATGTCTCAAATACATTGCACATACTGTACATAAAAAAAGAGATCCTCACCTATTTCTATAGCACACCCTCAGAAGCAGTGTCTTTTAGGACATTACAGGGCAGAACTAAGCAGTTTAAGCTGTAAATAAAGCATTTAAAATAGCTGTAACATTTACTATTTTTTTCTGTGTTTGGCTATGTTCACACAACGTTTTTTTCAGCTCCATTTAAAATGACGTCAGCCATTTTGAGTCTAAACTAACGGACGTTATTTAGCTGTCTGGTCACCCCTTAGTGCAATGACTGGTGTTTGTACATTATTCTAGTTTGGGGTTACTAATTGGCCTTTGGGTGTGGCTTAATTGAAAAGTCCATTGAATTTAATAGTAAAAACGGAGAAGGAACGGTGGAAAAAGAAAAACTGGGTGTGAACAACTAATAAAAAAAGTCTGCTGTTTGTAAAATAACGTCCGAAAATAACGATCGTGTTCATTATTTTGACGTCCGCTGTAAAAATGTCGTTATTCAATGCATTGTGTGCATTGGAGGTCTGTCTTGCTATTGACTTCAATGCATTGCCATAGCAGTCAGTTATATTGCGGCAAAAACTGACTTTTTTTAAATATCAAAATCAGGCGCCTTTTCTCAATTTCCGACGTTGTGTGAACATAGCCTTTTTTCTTTTATCTTAGTGTCGTTAGCCTTTCCCCTTCTTTTGACTATCTGCTCCATAGAATTTTATGGGCAGCTGTAAACTGATATTTCAATAAACTGATCTGTCTTGAGACAAACTTTAGACATTTATGCAAAGTGAATGATGGATGAATTGTGGGGGTGGGCTAAGGAACCTGCTAAGTGGAGAAAGACATACATTATCTATATTTGCTTAAACTATTGATACAGTATATGTAAAGTTTTCCAAAACAGTATATGTTTAAAACTACTTGGTCCCATGTAGAAGATGTGTACCTTATGTCACACATCATTTATAGTACTTTACTAGGGATAGATAGATAGATAGATAGATAGATAGATAGATAGATAGATAGATAGATAGAAGAATTACCACAGCACCCCAAGAAAGTCAATTCAAATCAACTTGTTTATTTCCCCCAAAGAGAAAACGTGTTTGGGTGAAATAAACACGTTAATTTAAACTTACCTTCTTTGAGTGCTGTGGTAATTCTTCGCTTGGATATTACTACATATCGCTGGTCGCTGGTGTTTACCGCTTGGCACTGCTGCTTCATTACCTCTTGAATGCTGCATTTGCCTTATTCTACTAGATAGATAGTTAGAGAGAGAGAGAGAGAGAGAGAGAGAGAGAGAGAGAGACTCCAATGTGTTCTCGCTATATAAAAATATCAAGGTCAGATCAGTCATAATGATTTTAACAGAACAATTTACATGTGTTTAATACAGTTGTCTTGTTATAACAGATTGCTAACATCAGAAAAAAAAAGAAAACCTGAAAACATCAATTCACAGAAACATTAATTATCATCTTGGAACTTTGTATGATTTTTATTTGCTTTAGTTGTAAAGTGCGTCAGTAATTAAAACCACATTACCGTGATTAATAATTAGCGATCAAGCAATCGAGTAGATGCACCTCTTTAGACCTTGGGAGGCACGTATACAATTTACAAGGGTATGGTGCTTCCATTTAAATTCTGAAGCTGCTACAGACGTGAATGATGTCTCCACAAAGTAAAGGTGTTTAAAGATCAATGACTAATACGTATTATGCTTTGCATTTTATTAATATTTCGATTGAGTGCAGATTTTAATGAGCTCTACAGCGTTTGCTTCATTCTCTGTTGTCAGCCTCTCATGGGTGATATTCTAATGAAGTAATTAACCTCAATTTTAAAAATAGCCTACTATTTTTTTCTTGATCAAATACAGTACATCTTTCATGCTCGGTTGCCTAATATCTTTAGTCTCTCTTAAAAAAAAAAGCTTAAATTTATCTTAGTATAGCAACCCTGGGGATCACGGTACTGCAGTATGCTATTCGTTTTCTTTTCTTTTTTGAAAAAAAATTTCTGTGTGTTCCATGTTAGAAGCTGTATTGCGGTAAATAATACATTCAGTGTTAAATCTTGAAAAGCTTGGAAAGGACACATGGTCAAGTTCAACCACTTCACAATCTTGGAGAGCTTTTGTGTTAACCCCCTGCTTGATCCTACATCGTAGTCTTTCAAGTTTAAAAAGTTGTGAAAAGAATTAGAAATTTTTTTAAGCATTACATTGGAATGATAGTATCATTATGTGTTGCTTGTTAAAGTCCCCATACAACTTAGTAAAAAGACTATAAGATGCTCAATGTAAGTCTCATAGAGTGAAATTGGGAAAAAAAAAAAAAAAAAGAAAGAAAGAAAGAAAGGTTTCCAGTCCACACATTGCGGACTGTGTGAATCAGCTAGTTGCTTTAAGAGGAGCAAAACTGGAACAAACCTTCATCTCATCTGGAAATGGAGCTTCCCAGTATGAAGGGGAGTATGCCAATGGCAAAAAGGAAAAACAAACCTTTTTCTGGCCTACTTCCTGAGGCCAGGTTCACACAACGTAAGTTTTATTTAAACAACGGCCATTATTAAATAAAGTGGGCGTTTGCATTGAAGTCTTTTGAATCCAGGACGGAGTGTATACATTGAATATCGACTGCGCAAAGTTGACAGTTTGTTGACAGATCACGTTCGCTGACTGGCACAGTGTCGTTTATCGTAGGGACTCGTGTATCAGAAGACCTGCACATGCTACATGAGGCAATATGGTTTGATCAAATTTTATACTAATAGGCCATGTCACAAAAGGACCACTGTCATACATTGTATGAACCAGCCATAAAGTGTACCTCCAGCCCCCCAAAAAAGTGTGTAAAGTCTTCTTCTTCAAAATTTAGCCATCCAGTTCAATCACCTATTCTCCTTTCTCAGATTACAAACCCAAGGTATTAAATCAGCATTTTCCTTGAGCTGTATTTCCATCTTCCATTACTGTATGTCACCCATGTCAGTCACTATTACTGCCCATCCCACTCTCTTAAAGCAATTATGGTTTAGCAATTAGCAGTTCATTGATAATGCCCCACATTTATTAATCTCCCTGGAACCAAAACTGTCTGGCTTTGCCCAAAAGAACCAAATACAGTCAGCTCTCTCAATTTACCAGAGCTAAGATATAAAATGAGCTGTGAATGGTTTCTATATGAACTCTGATTGGTTTCTACAGTATATAAGCAGTGCTTGATTTCTATATGGGCTGTGATTGGTTGCTTTTATGAGTGATAATTGGCTATAGGCAATACCAGAGAGTTTTGGTGTCAGACAGATTAATGGATCTGGGACCATTATTTTAAGGGATAAGGCAATATTATGGCAACATGTGCATGTATACTTTTACATGATTTACAAAAAAACATTAGAGCTCAGCTCAGACTAATACACAGGTTATGCTGCATTTACACGTAACGATTATCGTGCGAATTTGCGCGATAACGGTCGAATTCGAACGATAATCGTACGTGTAAATGCAGCGAACGATCGAACGACGCACGATAAATCGTACATTTTGATCTTTCATCAGGTCATCAAATCGTCGTTCATCGTACGCAAAAAATTTGCAAATGTTTCCGTGTGAACAGTCGTTCGCCGATTTAACCAATGTGTGAGATAGGCTTAAACGATCGCAAAACAATCGCAGTGCGAATATTCGTACGATATATCATACCATCTAAACGCTGATCGTTATAAAAAAAAATCGTAAATCCGACATCGCTAATCGTACGATCGGGCCAATAATCGTTACATGTAAACGCAGCATTAGGCTCTGTTTTTTTTTTTCTCACTACGATATGTCCTTCAAAAAAAGGCAAAAGCAAAATGACCTAAAGTTGAAATTTTACTTAATCTAGATTTCTTAGATGTGTTAAATATATTTTCTCTTAAAAAACGTGGCATTGTTTAGCAGCAATCACTACAGAACCTAGGTAACATTGCTTCTCTACCGACCAGAACAAATAGACCCAGGGTAAGATGATAGAAGACTTTTAACTTTTTTGGAATAATAGGCTGGAAAGTGGAAGATTTGAAAAGATTTTGTATCTTTATTGGTATTACTAGCCCTGATATTGGATCTATACATTCACCCAGAAGAGTACCTACAGGAGGTACAAAGGTTGTACCTTTGCATTTATGTCTAAGAGGGTTTAAAAGCCCCCTCTGCCCTATAAGAATACATTAGTTTTATAAATGACACATAGCAGACCAGGGGCCATGTTACAGATTTGCTTTAGAAGAATTAAATTAAACATCTGCAATGTTGTTTTTAATAACTCAAAGCAGCAACATTTTAGTATAAACAGCACATAAATATATTGTTTAAGGCATGTTAATATATTGCCTTCCAAATGTGCTCAGTCATAAGGCTCACCACTGCTACCATCTTCATCATATGAAGATAATCTGGGTTAAACAAGACTTATTTCTGTCTTTCTATTGCAGATGGACCCAGTTCAAAAAGCAGTCATAAGTCACACATTTGGGGCTCCCTTACCACAGAGAAGGAAGCAAATCGCCCCCTGCAATATATGCCAACTGAAATTTAATTCGGAAGTAAGTTTATCATTTTCTAGTCCTGATAAACACTATATTGGCAATAGAAAAAAAATAGTAAAGGGCAATGTTTGTGTGATACAGGAGCAGAAGGCTTTTTGTTTGGTTAATCTTATGGTAATTATGTGATTATTATGATCATAGTCTTTTTTTTTATCAGGCACCACAAACAAATAATTAGACATTCTTTTTGGCTAGACTTAAATGAGGATAGAAAAAAATCCCTTTCGGGAACTGTGAAAAATACAAATAATTGCTGCACTGAGATTTAAATATTATACAACAAAAGGAGATATGGTCCAATTTGAACAGAGAAAATTTGACTGCACTTATAAATCTGAAATATTTAAAGACGTAGACTGAGTGCTGGCAGAGGTGATGGTGACATCTGTCCTGATCAGGTGTGAGACCATTGTATTCTGGTGAACCTTCCGTCTTAAAAACTGTGGTGCTAATGAATGACAGTCTTTCATTCTTGGCCAAAAAAGCTCTTCAGGATGTAAAATTCTATTTTTGTGACAGTAAAGCTTTTCTGTTTAGAAGCCATATACTGTAGGTATTGTATTTTAATGGCACATTGGTTGTTTGTTTCTTGGCCAAAAATGATAGTAACCACTTCTTCTTAAAATAAATATATATCTGTGTATTATTTTTTTTTTTTTTGCCATTAGTCTTGTCTGGTCATGGCAACTACAACTATTTGCATCCACTCTTTAGGTCATCATGAATAAGTTAAAGGGGTTATCGGGGTAAAAAAACAAAAACAATATTCCAAATGATCCCCCTTCCCAATACCACCATATGTCTAATTTACATGTATAACCTATCTTGACCCCTTTCACAGTTTTTTCCCCCTCATATTTACCCACTCTGGATGTCTAAAATCATCTTCTCTGTGTCCACTCTGACAACAGGCTGTTCCCTGTTTCCCCCACCCTTTGTTAGACACAGGACATGTGATCTCTCTGGGGCTTGGTTAGCTGTCTATTGACTTGGTAACCTGGCCCCTAGGAGACATCATCTGCACCTGATCACTGCTAGTGAAAGTGCTGCTTCCATAGAGCCTAGGTTTCTGTCATATGAAAACTTATAGTTCTATCTCTGCTTGCTGTCAGTGAACGCAGGCACAAGTGCCGGTCTTTGTGTCACAACTCTGTATATTGTAAGTGTTATGGATGTTCTTAAAGTGTCAATAGAACTAAAAAAATTTCATTCACAGTCAGCAAGCAGAAATTTAAACCTACAGTACACCCCCAGTAAACAGTTGCTCGTTATACAGCACATAACTACATCATGCGTGTGAGCTCTGCTACAACATCAGCTAGTATGGAATACATACTGGGGTGATGTGATAAGATCAGTAAGACCAGCTAGCATTTCATTTTTAGCTCTTAAATGGTCAGTTAATTTATTCAGATTTACTCAAACTGTCTGATTCTTTAGGTGGCCATATATCTTCAATATTGTTCAGCCATCAGTTATGTCTTCCATATTCAGCACATCCTCCCGACAGAGGAACGGCACAGCCGAGTGTTCCTGTATTCTCGAGGGGGAGGGGTAAGCTGCAGCCAGAGCGCTCTGAAAAACGTCCTCTGTCCATCAGCAAAAATACAAAATAGTAGACATCTGTTATACAGTAATTAAACATAGATCAAACGTCAGTCTGCATTGCAAAATATGTATATTTTTTTAATAAATCTGAACATCTGCTAGATTAATCAATCTTTGGTACAGAGGAGTTGGTGGTCAAATTTTTCTGAGTGGCTTAAAAGGCCATTTTGGTCAGTTTATATTGATGAATAATTTTTGGAAAAATCAATCTCTTTATCTGTTAGATGTATCGATCTTTCGTGCAGAGGAGTTCCCAAGTATTTTTCTCCCATAGACTATAATGGGATTCGATAGTCATCCAAATATACAAATGCCGGGATCTATTCAAATTGAAATTTAAATTATCGAATATTTCACTATTTGCTCATCTCTAGCAGTATTTTACCCCCCCAATGCAATGCATTGAAGTCAATGGGAAGAAAGACATCCGATGCACACAGTGTATTGAATAACAGACGTTTTTGCCGCGGGCGTCAAAATAATGAACATGATTATTATTTTCAGACGTCTTTTGCAAACAACGGACGTTTTTTTATTTGTAGCTCACACACAGTTTTCCTTTTGTCACCGTTCTGTCTCCGTTTTTACTATTAAATTCAATGGACTTTTCAATTAAGCCACAACCAAAGTCCAATTAGTAACCCCAAACTAGAATAATGTACATACACCCATCAGTGCACTAAGGGGAGGTCAGGCAGCTAAATAACGTCCATTATTTTAGACTCAAAATGATGGACGTAATTTTAAACGGAGATGAAAAAACGTTGAGTGAACATAGCCGAAAAGTTGTTGCATGTTTCCAGTTTACTCTTCTGGATGATAATTACAATTTTCCTACTACATATAGGTGTCACAATTAACCCGAACATCTCCCATTGACTTTAATGGGTTTAGAGTTCGAGTTTGAGTCAAACTTCGAACCAAACTTCACTACTGTTCGAGGTTCGACTCGAACTCGAACATTTTACTGTTTGATCATTACTACTCATAAACTGCTCCAATCTGAAATTGCCACCTATTTGGGAAACAAGGTGCAGACAGGTAAAGAGTCACAACATTTTTGGGGGGCTTTGCAACTTTCTACTTGTCTGCACTGCGTGCGGATCTTGATAGACGTCCATCTAAGTTTTATTTTTAATTGTTTGGGGTAAACATTTTTACATTATTCTCAAGTTACAATAGGAATCCTATAACGAGTATATTTAGTGACTTTAAAGACTATTTTTCAATAATTTTTAGAAAATAGTGTATGCAGATAAAATATATTTGTACTTTGGCATGTTACATAAAATGTGGCTATGCACATTAGGCAAGCAGGGAGCATTTTTCTGTTTTCACATGATGTCACTGTGTATTAAGAACCTTTGAAGGTTAGACATAATTATGTAGTCTTAATGCCTGCTTGTCTTATATGAATATATACAATGATTACTCAGAATGGAATAACAGTATTGTAAGTCCCTTAAAATATTTTTGTGAAATAAGTGTTCTACAGACGTTGCATTCCTTGTCTAAGAAAATTAGAAACAATGTAAGAAAAAGTAGCTGTTTTTATAATCAAAGTAATATGTAGCCACTTAGACAATATGGTGTAGCTGCAGGGTCCTCAGCATAGTGCTGATTTAGTCCATTACTTTTGATTTAGTTTTCAATTACACATCTTGTTGCGTATTACTCAGGGGGTGTAAATACAGATAAATAAGGACATCTTATTTAGAACTGTAAAAAATATGCTGTAACACCATAAGAGATGAAAATGTTAATGAGTTTGTCAATATACTTAATTTTAAGATTCCTTACCGTCCCTTTGTCACCAATCTGGTAACTCACCGCTACTATGTAAACACACTGGTGTGACATATCTTATGCACTTATGTGATGTGCCATACCTATGGATATATTTACAAAATGTTGTTTTTCAGTAAAGAATGGACACTGATTGCAATGGAATCAGCGTCCGTTTTTTTATTGCAGGGGTGGCATTTCATTGAAGTCAATGCAATGCCTTCCGCTGTGTTCTCACATTGTTATTTTAACACCTGTTCTTTAGAACAGGCATTAAAAAAATGTACCTGTCTATTATTTCCGGACGCTGTCCTTTGACAGCGTCCACCAAGGTATCGCCAAAAGAAAAAACACGGAAAATGCAACATCAGCCTATTGGTGCAAGCACTTAACCGTATACACACGATTAAAACCTGCTCTGTAGATATAAAAAAATGAGGATCTTAGCAAACTATTTGATCAAACAGAGTGTACCATGTCACCACGTTAAGGCGTCCCCAGAGACACGGTCCCTACTCTAGCATTTTCACACTAGTAATGGCCTCTATAACTGGGCAGATAGGATCCAAATAATTTTTTTTTATAGCAGCTTTGGGACATGGGTGGAGTGCAAGAGATTATTTGGATCTTATCTGGTCAGTTGTAGGCTTGTTCAGCACAGGAGAGGCCATTGCTAGTTTGAGAATGCTAGAGTAGGACCATGTCTCTGAGGACTCCTTAATGTGGTGACATGGTGCACTCTGTTTGATCAAATAGTTTAAAAAGATCCTCATTTTTTAATATCTACAGTGCAGGTTTTTATCATGCATACACCGGGGGAGTATATACAGTACGTGTTTGCACCTGTAGATTGCTGTTGCACTTCCTATTTTTTGGTCTGTACTTAAGCCACATGCAGCGTGCAACCTGCAGTGTGAACAGAGGGATAGAGGTACTGCTTTTTTCCCCTTTTTTCCTGATACAGAGGAATCAGCTAAAGGAACGCCCTGAATGCAGCCCGGCCACCGTCAGTTTAATAGCTTGGACTGTAATGCATTCCATTGAGGTCAATGAAAATGCAGTAATAATGGACCTAATTTTAAAAAGAAAAAGCAGATCTTCTCAAACAGTAGTACCACATATTTACTTTGTTTGCAAATTCCATCATTATACTATGCACTATGCACTATGAGATTTATCCAACATGGTGTAAAGTGAAACTGGCTCAGTTGCCACTAGCAACCAATCAGATTCCACTTTTCGTTCCTCACACACTCTTTGTAAAATGAAATCTGTGAAGTGGAATCTGATTGGTTGCTAGGGGCAACTGAGCCAGTTTCACTTTACACCACATTTGATAAACTTTCCCCATAGAGGCTATGTTCTTACGATAACAGTTGTTATTTGATGTTATTTGATTTCGTGAACATTATGTGGGGCCATTATTTATTCAAAAATTGTCATTCTTTGAAAAAAGTTTTTTTTTCCCCTAAAAAAAAAGGGCTTTAGGCTAATTGTAAAATGTAATGACCCAATAGCTGAGTAGCTAATTGGAGTCAACTTTCACGTTGCCTTTATCTATAACTCTTTTGACTCTTGTCAAAAGGCACCATCTTGTCAAAATTCCATTAGGTGCACACACTTGCTATATTAAATGTAAGCTAAGGCTAGGTTCACACTGCGTTTTCAGCATCCGTTTAACGGATCCGTTTTTTTAACGTCCAGAAAAATAGGGTCAGCAACGTTTTTTGGTCCGTTTTGGTCCGCCAAAAAAAACGGATCCGTTTTTTTTTATAATGGAAGTCAATGGAAAAACGGATGCACACAAATGAATCCGTTTTTTGCAATCCGTTTTTCATGCGTTTTTTGCAAAAAACGGATGCGTTAAACGGATGCTGAAAACGCAGTGTGAACCTAGCCTAAGCAGAAAGACATACAGTATATGCCTTGCTCCTTTGTAGACAGGAAATCCTGCCTTTGCTAAGAGTCTCTACTTCTTTATATACAGTACTTCCTGTGGTAATCTTCATTAATGGAGTTGGGCACCACAGAATTTGCTCAGAATAAATTAGAAATTTAGGAAAATTTCAGAGCAGGTATGACTCTATTATTAGTATTAAATGATTTTTTTAAACCCTGAACAACCATTAGGATATGATTATCATTTCTGATAATCCTTGCTGCCAATAAAGGGGAGTCATTACAACTGAGACTGAGATAGTGGGACTGCAGTGAAAACAGTCACAAAAAATGCATTCTTGTTGGACTTTTGGTCACAGGCCACATATTACTTTGTGTTTCTAGTTCTAAGAAACATAGATTGTCAGCAGAAAACTGGTTTATCTAGTCTGCCCTTTTAGTATTTGCCTTCTTATTATCTTAGGACATATACAGTATATGTTTATCCCAGGCAAGTGTAAAGTCAGTTATTGTATACGCTCCAGCCGGGATCCCGTGCGGCGCCGCAAATAACTGACATAGGAAACCCTGTCAGTTCACACAATGAAGCAAACGGCTCCGGCCACTTGCTTCATTGCGTGCTATGGGAGGTTCTGATGCGGGCACGCGCTGATGCGCCCGCATCAGAACCCTGCGGCTGGAAAGATCATCCGGCTGGTTTCATACGTAGTGTGAACATAGCCTAAAAGGGTTCGATCATGTCCCTCCTTTTCGTTCTTACCTCCAAACTATACAGATTTAGGTCCCTAAGTCTTTCCTTATTTATGCTTCAGAATGTACACTATTTTTGTGGCCAGTCTCTAGATCTCTGCTGTTTTATCAATATCCTTTTTGTAGGTGAGGTCTCCAGAACTGGGCACAGTATTCCAGATGTGATGTCACCAGAGCTCTATACAGCAGAATCACAATCTCCTCTTCCTAGTGGTTTTACCTCTAGTTATACAGTCCAGCATACGATTAGCTTTCCCTGCCACCTGGTTGCACTGGTGACTGATTTTAAAGCTGTCAGAAACCACTTAAAATACTTGACAGATAATGTATGTTCTATGTTTTTATTTAAAAGCTAAGCCCAGATAATTGTTAGGATGACTGTATCCATATACCAGTCATGTGCCACCTCCAGTTCCCCATAGCTCCTATACATTTCAGATCACTCTTAATACTTTTAAAAGCATCAAGCATATGAATATGTAAGTAACTTAGTTTTATTAGTAATTGCTTCAGCGTCACTTTCCATTTACATTTTATCTTAGGTTCCCTATCTAAGCTAAAACCCTCAATGATTACATTCCATCAATTCCATACTAACCTGATCTTTTTATTGATTCCTTTCTCCCTTTAAATGAAATCTATTCCCAGCTTTTTCCAAGTATACATGTTGAGTGGTTGGTCATTAAATTCCTTTCCTTTACAATTTTAAAGCAATATGACAAATTCATTTATATGTAGTTATGTTAGTGTCTTTTATTAAATTCGTTGCTTTTGTATGAATTAATGTGCACTTGTAATTTAAGATGACTTCAAAATAAGTTGTCTTTTGTGTTCATGAGAGATAATGGTATTTCTGACGGTTGTATAACGTGTGTGGCGTTTTCACCACTTTATTCCTCTGCAAGCTTTATATCTAATTGTCAGCTTTTCCTAAGCACAGCTTATGAGTGAGTGAATAAAGCTAAGCAGTTTTCATGTCTCCTATAACCAGCCCTAATAGACAAGAGGAGATCCTGCTCTCTGTAGCACCTCTGAGAAACAACAACAGGAAGCAACATTATAGAGTAGTACTGAGCAGTGTAGTGATGAATCCCACACTGGGTGGAGACTGGAGTCGTGGATCCGCTGTACCACCACTAGCGGTGACATAAGCCACACCAGGGAACGGAGTCTAAGGGGACGCTGGTCTTCACCAGGACCCGCCTCAAGGCGGGATCGACTTACTGTGACAGGCGACCCCCAGGTCGCTACCCCTGGCTTGGCTTGCTAGTGGTGTTGGGCGATCTGCAACTGGAGACAGGTAGGCAGGTAGGCTTGGGCTCAGCAGGACTCTCGGCTGGAACCAAAGCAGCAGTCAGATTTCTGGAACCAGGAATGTCTGGGACCAATGAGCAGAAAACACACTATGGGAAACATGCAGAGGATCCATCAGGGAATGTCAGGACAGGTGCCTTACTTACAGGTGATTTTTGCACTAACCAATTAGGTACGTACTGTCCCTTTAAATCTGTGACAGCCGGTACGCACACGCCCTAGGAGGTGGGGACACACGCGTCGGCCGGGAAAATGGGGAGCAGGACCGATGAGCGGTGAGGCGCCCCCAGGGGTTGAAGCATCAGCGCAGGGCCCCTCCATGTGGGCTCCAGCATCTGCAGTATGCCAACGCAGCCCTTTATATAGTAAGCCAGTAACATATTTGCATAATACTGCATTGGAAAGCCTGAGACACTACTTGGTCTGAGATTTTCTTGACTTTTCAGAGTTACAGCAAAGCACATTTATAAATGTCCACTGCTAATAAAAATACAATAATAATATGTAATGTAATAAACTAAGAGTATCATACATTAATATCAGCATTTAACATTAAGTTTTTACACTTTAGAGTCTTACTCCCAGGACCTTCACTTATGAAAAGAACAGGGCCCTCCTACGTGATATGCCATAAATATCTCAGAGGAGCATACCCTTATACTGGAATATTTCCATTTTTCATTTTCTTTATTTTATTGGGAATGTGTATGTTCTGTGAACCTTCTAGAATGAGTTGTTGTTTTACAGCAAATATTTACCCTGCACAATATAGTATATTCATAATATATGTGAAGATTAAAGGTTAAGCTACTTCCCAGATATTTGTTTCTGCCTTAACTCTAATGCTATCTTTTGTGCAATCATTATTCTCCATTACCTATGACATGTATTAAACACATATGCACATTTAGAAATACAAACACATGTGCAGTAAATACATCCTTATGTTTGATAGATGTTTTTTCAATTACTGTATATAGAGGATTTGGAGTGAGTTGAGTTATATAATCTTGGCTGCCTGCAACCACCACTAGAGGGAGCTAAATGTTTAAGCAGCATACAGCAAGTAATAAACTCAATGACAACAGTATAAATCCCTAGTGATCGCTGCTGGTAGCTACAATAACTGTTTTACGACAAACCCTAGAAGTTGGCTCCAAAGCCACCACTTAAAGCCTCTTTCAGGCATGGTTCCATGTTCTACTTACTTAGAACAGCTAACATTGAAGTGAGAAGTGCTCAGACTACCACTCAGCTGTTCCAGTTCATGAGAGAGATCACAGGAAAAGACTACCGCAGAGTCCACATAGGAACATTAGATTACTTCCCTTTGGTGGCTTACAAATAAAAGCTTCAGGAAGCGCTGTTAGAGATGATTGATTCCATATATCCCATATCTTTATAGGATTTGATTTTGGGATACTTTCTATGTAAATGGAATAGATGATTCCATTCCTGATACCTTAATTAAAACCATCTAGAGCAAAATGGAAAGAACGTGCTGCCACAAGAAATGTGGCTTGGTAGTAATCTCCAACTCTGGCCCACATAAGAGGTTCTGAGAGTAAAGACCCTGCTATGACACCCATATGATTTTTGACCCGATTTATGAAGCAACCACCACTCCGTTCTAAAAGCAGTGGTTTATATATATTTTATGTATAGTGTACATACTTAAAAATATACAGTACTAGAAAATGTACCCGGCGCTGCCCGGGTATAAAGTGTCAGTGTGTTAATTAGATTTGTTCTAAGGTGCCCAGGAGGCCAAGCTAAAGGTATTGTTTCATCTGAGTTAATCAGTGGAATTAGTGTATACCTGTAGTGCATAGTTGGAGGGGTTCTGTATACCTATAGTGTATAGTTGAGGGAGGTTCTGTATACCTGCAGTGTACAGTTGGTGAAGGTCCTGTATACCTAAACTGTATAGTTCGGGGGTCCTGTATACCTGTAGTATATAGTTGGTGCTGTATACCTGTAATGTATAGTTGGTGGAGGTCTTGTATACCTGTAGTTTATAGTTTTGAGGGTCCTGGATACCTGTAGTGTATAATTGGTGGAGGTCTTGTATACCTGTAGTATATAGTTCGGGGGTCCTGTATACCTGTAGTAAATAGTTTGAGGGTCCTGTATAATTATAGTATAGAGTTGGTGGAGGTCCTGTATAACTGTAGTGTATAGTTTGGGGTCCGATATACCTGTAGTATATAGCTGGTGGAGTTCCTGTATACCTATAGTATATTTGGGGTCCTGTATACTTGTAGTATAGAGTTGGTGAAGGTGCTGTATACCTGTATTATAGAGTTGGTGTAGGTCCTGTATACCTGTAGTGTATGGTTTTGAGGTCCTGTATACCTGTAGTGTATAGTTTGGGGTCCTATATACCTGTAGTATATAGTTGGTGGAGTTCCTGTATACCTGTAGTGTATAGTTTTGAAGTCCTGTATACCTGTAGTGTATAGTTTGGGGTCCTGTATACCTGTAGTATATAGTTGGTGGAGGTCCTGTATACCTGAAGTATATAGTTGGTGGAGGTCCTGTATACCTGTAGTATATAGTTTTGGGGTCCTGTATACCTGTAGTGTAAAGTTTGGGGTCCTGTATACCTGTAGTATATAGTTTTGTGGAGGTCCTGTGCACTTGTAGTGTATAGTTTTGGGGTCCTGTATACCTGTAGTGTCCTGTATACCTGCAGGGTTGTATTTACCCGTATGGCAGTGTTATTCAGTCACAGAGTGTCGGTATTGGTCATGTCTGGTATGGGGGTGTTATCCAGTCACAGTATGGCGGTATTGGTCAGGTCTGGTGTGGCGGTGTTATCCAGTCACGGTATGGTGGTATTGGTCAGGTCTGGTATAGCAGTGTTATCCAGTCACAGTATGGCAGTATCGGTCAGGTCTGATATGATGGTGTTATCCAGTCACAGTATGGTGGTATTGGTCAGGTCTGGTATGACAGTGTTATCCAGTCACAGTATGGCAGTATTGGTCAGGTCTGGTGTGGCAGTGTTATCCAGTCACAGTATGGCGGTATTGGTAAGGTCTGGTATGACAGTGTTATCCAGTCACAGTATGGCGGTATTGGTCAGGTCTGGTGTGGCGGTGTTATCCAGTCACAGTATGGCGGTATTGGTCAGGTCTGGTGTAGCAGTGTTACCCAGTCACAGTTTGGTATATCTGTTGTGCCCTGTATATACATGTACTGTATGGATGGAGTAGGGGGTCCTGTATATACATGTACTGTATAGATGGAGTAGGGGGCCCTGTATATACATGTACTGTATAGATGGAGTAGGGGGCCCTGTATATACATGTACTGTATAGATGGAGTAGGGGGCCCTGTATATACATGTACTGTATAGATGGAGTAGGGGGTCCTGTATATACATGTACTGTATAGATGGAGTAGGGGGTCCTGTATATACATGTACTGTATAGATGGAGTAGGGGGTCCTGTATATACATGTACTGTATAGATGGAGTAGGGGGTCCTGTATATACATGTACTGTATAGATGGAGTAGGGGGTCCTGTATATACATGTACTGTATAGATGGAGTAGGGGGTCCTGTATATACATGTACTGTGTAGATGGAGTAGGGGGTCCTGTATATACATGTACTGTATAGATGGAGTAGGGGGTCTACCAGTTAATACTGTGGATGTTGTGAGGCAGCTTCCCTAGCAACCATTGCTTCCTGTGAAAATGAAAGCAGTAATCCTATTGGTTGCTAAGGCTCCAACTGCCGTGTCTGCTGCAGCTAATTATATCACCTGTGTTTGCAGTGAGGAGATTTTCCCATTCATCTCTATGAGGCGCCTCTCTTTCCCCTCCCCCTCCCCTCCTGTACATCTGGCGGGGACGGGACCTTCGCAATAACCTTCCCGGGCACCCAATGTATCTGTGGGCCAAATTTGGGGTCAAACGGTTCAGGCGTTTGGAAGTCTATAGAGGACAGACAGACAGACAGACAGAAGGACAGACAGACAGACAGACAGACTTTGATTTTTATGATATAGATTTATGCACTTTTACACTTTGGCTATGTTCCCACTAGCTACCGGGCTTCATTTAGGACGTTCCTGCAGCTGATACCTCTGCATTGGTTCCAGGAACATTCTTTTCTTAACATTGACTTACAGGCACCGTTGGGTGTGCCCAAAAATCAATGCCGTTGCACGGTCCGGTGCCTCGTACATTACATTGTGTTAAAAGCTATTATTTCCAGATGCTGCTTGGTGAACAGCGTTTGGAAATAATAGTCAGGTCCATTTTTTTAATGTCCCTTTTTAAAGAACGGGCCTTAACATAACACTGTGTGAACACAGCAAGTGCCATTGCATCGATTTTAATGCAATGGTGCCCCTGCAGTAAAGAACGGACACTGATTCCATTGCAATCAGCGTCCCTTCTTCACCTAAAAAAGAACAATGTATGAACATAGCCTATCAGGAACATTTATTAAGACCAGCATGTTGGCCGTTCCTTAATAAAGCCCCATGCCCATGCATCCCACTTGATTTACTATGAGGCACTGTTAGTAAATTCAGCAGGACCAGTTGCAGAAATCCATACCTGTGCCACAGAAGGTGTAGATTTTTGTTATCTAAAAGCCAGACCACTGCTTTTAGAGCAGAGTGGGGATAGGTAACCTACAGTAGATAACAAGCTGTCAACAATAGGAAGGAAAGAACAGCATATCAGGAAAAGGAGGCAAGTTTGCTGAATGAATGTATTTGCTAAAATATATTAACTTGACATCCCCTATAAGTATAACTATATTAGCCTAGAAAGAATTAGCCCTTTAATGTACATGCCATAAAGCTATGATGGATGTGGGTTTGAGTAGTGATGTCTTCTTTGATCCTGCATCCGGGAATATTAATCCCTGTTTTTGTGCTAGACTACTCTCTTGAAACTAGACAGGTACACACAAAAAGGACTATTTGCAAAGTTGCTTCATATTTAGTTTAGATGCATTCTTTCAAGGGAGTTTCCTCAAATAACACAAAATGCAATTTTATGTGTGTTGTATGATATATTTACACACACATGTATTACTTTTTTTTTTTTTTTAAATAATTATTATTATTATGGAGACTCTACAAAAGTCTCAGGACCAGCATTGTTTGGTGAACAGCACTCAAGTAATTTTTCATCCTGTATTTGCTAGAGACAAATTGTCCCAGAGTAATTAAGATCAAATAGACTTCTGACCTGTCTATAGAAAACACATTGTTCATTTCTGTGACCCATGAACTTTATGAGGAAATGAGTATTTCGTAAGGTTACATTTGTTTTCAAGCCTATCCTGTGGGACCCAGCCTTTTCTATTCTGTTTAGAATAGAAAAACGATTTTAGATTTAAAACAGTACTCTTCCGAGATCTTATTCACATATGTCAGTGCTTGTTTTAAGTTAGGTATAAGGAACAGTCACCTTAACTCTAGGTGGTCTCAAGACTGTGGTTTGATCAATTCTTTAACTGTTAATAGTATACAGTATGTTAGCACTTGTGTTAGTTGGGATCTGTCAGGTTTTGATGCTCAGATACCATGGCATTGTTCAAAAAATGGCATTGTTCAAAAAATAATACTTGACAGGAACATTATGAATGGGAAGAATATTGTACAATGGGTTCACTACACAAATCGTAACAGATCTGTAATATTTGTCATGATCAAATAAAAACCAGAAGCTGACACCAATGTGAACAAAGCAAACATTTTTTTCCTGTTTGCTGTGTCTTATAATGGTGGACAAGGAATAGAATTATATCTATTTAAAAAAAAAAAATTAATATATTTAAGATGGGAACTGTTAGGATCCATGCTGTTGCTCGGCACCCCACACTGCCGGAGCACGCGGCCGACTCTCTGACAGTGCCAACGGCATCCCTGGTGACTGGCCTGGCCAGTTGCTAGAGGCGTGCCGACGGCATCTTTAGCAGCGGGCTGGGTTGCTGGGGATGCATCAGCACTTCTTTGTGATGTTGCCGCAGCTGGGGCTTCACCGCTCCTGGCCAATCGGCATTAGGTGAATAAAATTATTGACTGACTGACGGCAGACACCACCAGTCAGAAGTGTGTATTTGCCCTGGGACTCCAGGCTCCATAAGTATCTTCCCCTGCGGCCCATTACTTGCCTGCAATAGAGCCTATTTTACTAGTGTATCTTGACGTAGCGTTTTCTGCATTTCGTGTTTATCTGGTATTTCTGGCTTTTTGTGTATTTCTGGACTCTTGACTACTCTCTCGAAACCTGTTATTGTACTTTGCCAACCTCCTATTATTGACTTGGATCCCTGACTTTGATTTATTGGGGTTTGTCTTGTCCTTGTTCACACTATATAGGATAGGGTACCGCTGACCAGTTGTTCGCTGCCATTTAGGGCTGTTGGGGCAAGTAGGCAGAGACAGTGGGGTGGGTGCCAGTGTTAAGGCTGCACCTGTCCTTTGTCTTGATGGTCCCCTATATCCTGACAGGACCCTTGTTGTTATGTTCTGTCCATCATCCATCAGTTCTATCCATAATTTTTACTAACGTATATAGGGGCTTTAACCCCCACTTAACTGCAAGGGAACTATTTACTAACATGACTATTCAAATGGGTGTGTAAATAACTGTAACCTTTAGGAACAACCCTTCTAAAAATTATATCTTTTTGGATTGAAAGTTTTCATTTCAGCTGCCTTGCTAAGTCAAGATGGGAAAACCTCAGTTCCAGTCATCTTCGGCAAAACAGAAAATCTTTGCCTCTAAAAGTCCAAAGTTAAAGTTTAGCTGAAAAGGGAAATGAGATAGTATTTATCTATTAAATGATCACCCACTGTAAAAATCAAAGCTACAATAATATATTACTGAGAATACAAGGAACTGCTTGTACACCATAATTATAGAAGGACAACAATGTATTTGCATTAATGTGTACAATATAAGATTTTATGGTGAGTAAAGCCGCTACATAGTGATTGACAGTTCTAGTCTCCTGCTTTGTCCCATTTAATCCTTTGAACACTAAATACAATGCTATCAGCTTTATAAACCATCATTCACACATACTAGGTAGTACTGTATAATTACTCTTCTGATCTCAAGACTTACATTCTTTGATGCAGAAATCGTAGATGATTGCTGCTTATATGAGAAATTCATCAGTTTAGAACAGTTGGGGCTTCATGTAATAGATTGTATAAATGCAGCATTACCAAACCAATGTTCCTTTATGTAGTGGTGAAATATATACTGTATACAGCACACAGGAACTGTGTGGGTAATAGCTGTATGACCTAAAAAATACTTGTTAGTGCTAAAATGCAAAGTGATCATGTTTACCGGTGCAATGAGCAAATTTACAGTACGTTTGGGTTTGCAAAACCCCAATGCTTAATGGCTGTATTCATGTTTTCCAGGCATCCCTAGGGCTGTATCTATCTTCTCCAGCCACCATAAGTCAATGTCGAGCATTTAGGATTTCATGAACCTTAACTTCAGTAAATTAGTTTAAGTGTAATTAGAAGTTGACTAGTGATGAGCGAATACTGTTCGTTTGAATAGATATTCGATCGAATAGTAAGGTATTCGATCTATCGAATATTATCATATATTTCACTGAATATTCGATAAGCGTTCAAATCCCCCAGCTTCTGGATTTTACCTCCAAGTGGTCGAATAGATATTTTTTTCAATAATCGAATACTTGTTCCCATAGACTTCAATGGGATTGAATATTCGATCGAATTTTCGGGAGATATTCGTGCGAATATTGAATATTCGAATATTTCACTATGCACTCATCACTAGAGTTTACTTTTAAAGCTAGAGATGAGCGACTTTACAGTAGGAATGAAGTGAAGCGCTATCTGCATTCCATTCATCAGGCTGTGGCCTTTGAAGTCTGCTCTGCCCCATGCCGCTCCTTCCCAGGTTCTGGAAAGATGGATCCAGTCCTGGGAATCTGAAAGAAGTGGACTGAATCCATTTTTTCCCAACACCCGGGGAGGAGCGGCAGTGAGCGGAGCAGACTTTAAACCCTGCAGCCTGATGAGCGGAATGCAGATAGGAAAGAAGTTATTCACTTTGTTCCTACCGTAAATTCGTTCCTCACTATTTAAAACTTATGTCTGAAATTAGAACACAAATAAATTATGTCTAATGCATGAAATACTGTAACTATTGGCCAAACGCTATTCGCCCTACTCCACCAAAAACTTACATGCTATGTTTTCCCATGTGTGGATGTTTTTTTTTTCCAGTGGGCAGAGGGGAATAAGCCACTGCCAGGCCCATTTGACAATGATTTATCTCTAACGAGAACAAAAGATCTTGCATGCTGAAATCATGTCTAAACCTTAAGGCCCTTTTACACAAAGTGATCATTGTTTAAAAAATTGATATAACAATCGAAAATGAGAGATTGAAATGAAAAATAGTTCATTTTTGTTTTTCAACATATCAAAAAAATTATCGTTGGTAGTTCGCCGATCGTCGCACATCTGTTTGTGTGATAAGTCATACACCGATTAAAGAGAACCAATCACCTGAAATTAACTGTCCCTATAATAAAAGATTATCTCTCCCTAAATCTATTCCTGAAGATACAGACTGCCTGTGCAGTCTGTATCTTATGCTTTTACCTAATCCTACATAGCGGAGCAGTAAGGGCGGGGGCGGCCATCTTGATGACGTCACAGTGGTGTGTTCCAGCGCTGGAACACAAGGGACGTAATTAAGATGGCGCCCGGCTTTACTGCACCTCTACAGAGGACTGGGTAAAGTATAATATACAGACTGCAAAGGCAGTCTGTATCTTCATGAAGTTTATTTCTGAAGATACAGACTGCCTGTGCAGTCTGTATCTTATACTTTACCCAGTCCTCTGTAGCGGTGCAGTTAAGCCGGGCGCCATCTTGATTATGTCCCTTGTGTTCCAGCGCTGGAACGCACCAGTGACGTCATCAAGATGGCCGCCCCCGCCCTTACTGCTCCGCTATACAGGATTAGGTAAACGCATAAGATGCAGACTGCACAGGCAGTCTGTATCTTCAGGGACAGACTAATAGGCCCAGTTATAATAGACATACACAGCGATCTCGCGCTGTATAGCACGGCATCACTGTGTATTTACAGAGCGGCGGCAAAGGCTCATGGGAGCCCTTCCCGCCGCTCGGCATGCCGGGAGATTCCTGTCTCGCTCCGGCTCTTTTGAAAAGAGCCGGCGCAAGACAGGAAAAGAGAATGTGTATATTGTAAAAACGCGGGCATAAAATTAACTAATCCCAATTACAAATATTAATAAAATATTAATTTACAGCTAATTAGCAAAAAAATTTTTTTTTAATTTCGGCCATGATTGGTTCTCTTTAAACATGTTGTGTGGGTCGTCTTGATTAGCAACCGTTAAATGACTTAAAAATGATGGTTCAAAACAGTAATCTGTGAATGTAATAACCTCAGAATCGTTTGCTACTAAAATTGCTAGTTTTCACTAGCGATCGATTGTTATAGCTAATCTTTAAACAATAATTGCTAATACGGGCTTTAGAGCAGAGTAGTGGTCGGTAACCTGGACAACAAGCTATCAGCAATGGGAGGGTAAGAGCAGCATATCAGAAGAAAGAGGCAGTTTGCTAAATAAATGTATTGGCAAAACTACAAGTTTAAGTATGTTATTTGAGAAAGCAATACTCCTTTAATGTTATCATTAAAGTTCAATTGTTACCTCTCAGTCCATTATCTATACTGAATCCTATAATCTTTGGTAAGAAACGAGAAATTGTAAAATTGTGTCATATAGAAAAATGATCTTGACCTAGAGTTGCAGTATTTTGAGCTCCATCTGTGTTGGAATTCACATGAATAATATTTGTTCCATGCAATTTCTTCATTGGCCATATTCAGAAACAGTTTTAGTTCTTCAAGTATTGTAGACCAGCTGTTGTCAATAAACTGGAACCAGCAGAGATTAAGTATATGCTATTTACATTACACTGTAAAATCTGTTTTTAATTAAATCCATGCTAACAAACAAATGCCAATTGATGTCCCAGTGGTGAATATGAGGGGCTTTATTTTTCAGATAACATTCCTCCTATGAAGAACATTACATTTTACGGGATGCATTCTTTGGTCTCCGTGGTCTGTTCTTATGTCACAAATTGTTTCTCACTTTATTAACTACATTCTTTTTTTTTTAATATAACAACCACATTATTTTTTGTGCTGAGGTTAATAATCAGTAAAACAGTACTTATGGTACATATCTAGTTTAACGTTTATTGTTACGTTGCAAGGATAAATTCAATAATAAGTAATAGAAGCTGTAAAACCTTCATAAATGGGAGTGTTTCACTGGTTTCATCCAAATACCATGCTGACATTTCAAAACGAATTTTAAGAGAAAAAAGGAAAAAAAAACAGAGGTTTTACCAAAAGTTCAAAAAAGATAAAGGTTCAAGACTAGAGATGAGCGAACCTCGAGTATGCTCAAGTCCATCCGAACAAGATCGTTTGGCATTTGATTATCAGGGGCTGCTGAACTTGGATAAAGCCCTAAGGCTATGTAGAAAACATGGATATAGTCATTGGCTGTATCCATGTTTTCCAGACAACCTTAGAGCTTTATCCAACTTCAGCAGCCACCGCTAATCAAATGCCGAACGATCGGGTTTGGATGGACTTGAGCATGCTCGACGTTCGCTCATCTCTACTCAAGACATATGGTCCTGTACCCCTACTTACGCATATATGAAAAGTGAATACAATGCAGTTAAATCCAGTTACAAGAAATTTCTTCTTGAACGATAATATATCTTATACATAATAATTTTTTACATTTACGTGGTAGTCTGGGGCCAGACTACCATGGTAATGACTTACAGTCAAAACTAGTAGTAATAATAAAAGTGTCTCCTTTTGTTCACCATAACATAATAGTATCCCTATAGAGTAATAATTTCTCCTTTGTGCCCTACAGTAATAGTTTTGTTTATTATGTCCTCACACAGTAATAAAAGCCCCTTTCTGTCCTCAACAAAAGTAATAGTTGCCCCATAATAAAGATTCTTCTTTGGAATGGATCATGTAATATGGTTTGGAATGAGGTTAGGTAAGTTCATATTTTTTGGGGGTAGCCTTGCTATGCTTGAGAAAAGTCTTGATTGAAAGACTGAAACGTCGCATACCCTGTTCATGGATTGAATAAACCTCTGTTCACTTTTTTCATCACATTGGAGTGCTGCAGCAGTATTTAATTTATACATTTATACATTGAACACCGGGTGATCTCCGGCGTGCAGTTGGCACCCACCGACCTCCACGAGTGCCGCGTCAATATTGTATCTTGATATGACCTAAATATAGTTGAAAGTATACGTATGGTGAGAGTTCCGGCCGGCACTAACTACAAGGTACACCCAATGTGGGAAACCCGGGACTGGAGTATATAGCACACAGACTGTATCCAAACCGTGGAGCGGCGGTGCAGAGACAAAAAAGGCAGGATAAATGAACAAGGATCAAGAAACAGAGTCTCGCACTCACCGGACTGAAGATGCAAGTGGTTTATTTCCGATACATCAGAGTAGGCTAGGCGGGGAGAGGGGAGATGGTGAAGCAGGTGTGTTCAGCAGGAGCAACAAAATGTTTCACGCCTACAGAGGCGCTTCGCTACGTTCCTAGCCCGACGAAGCGCCTCTGTAGGCGTGAAACATTTTGTTGCTCCTGCTGAACACACCTGCTTCACCATCTCCCCTCTCCCCGCCTAGCCTACTCTGATGTATCGGAAATAAACCACTTGCATCTTCAGTCCGGTGAGTGCGAGACTCTGTTTCTTGATCCTTGTTCATAGTTGAAAGTATACTTTAAGAAGTTTAACTATAATAAAAACATATTGGATGAAAAAATAGATATTAAAGGGAAACTATGAGCAGGTTAGACGACTCTAACCAGCTGATATGTTTCTTTTGTGCATGGGGCTCTGAGAATGAAGATAAATCTCTTAACTTCATCCTCTGCATCATTCCCATGCAGTTAGTAATAAGATCCTTATGCCAATCAGGCAGTTTGAAGCACTGGGGGCGGGGCTGCCAACTACAGGGCACCAATCTGCCCCCGTCTGTAGCACCTCTTGGAATGAAAATCTACCTGCACATAAAAGATGCAGAGGATGAAGGAAAGAAACTTAATTTCATCCTCAGCATTCAGTACACAAAAGGGAAACATCAACAGGTTAGATATCCCTATCTAATTAATATTGTCTATTTTTTATTATTATTTTAGTAAATTAAGGTTTTTACATTGATTGAAAGATATACAGAGGTACAACAACAAAGGTATAGAAACAGATATCTCTCCCTCCTATAAGCAGAGCACTGCCTGTCTGTCAAGGTGTGAGAGGGCAGGGACTTCCTGCACAGAGGTGTTGGGGCCCAAGGGCACAGCAGACCTTAGCCCGCTCCTTTTTTACTCTTGTATGGCCCATAAAACTGTAAATTTTGGCAGAATACTGGCACAATTGATCTTTAAAGGGTATTTTTTAGAGGTATCATCCGTATAATTTGTTACATTTTAACAACGTCAATGGTTAAACATCAATTTTCCAGATGATAGATTTGCTTTCATGGTATCAAACATTATTATATACATTTAATGTGCTAATAATTATCTGGATAGAATTCTTTAGCCCATTCTATTTATCTTAGTAATGCTAACACATCCCAGTCACTCTCTCATGTACATTACTTTGTTAGAGCTGAGTTGTATGTATGTGAGTATCTCTCTAATAAATCATCTTTACATTCTGTTCAAGACAAATATGTACAATATTGCTGTACTGCATGTAGATTCTCATGATGTAGCTTGCTGTTTTTTGTCTAATCAAAATCATTATTGTTGCATAAGCTGCACATGGGCCCAAGAGACATACTCTACCTTTCTTTCTAAAAAAAATATTGAGTAAAAACAGAAAAGAAAAAAGTGCAAGAATTCTTGCACAGACCTAGAATATACCAATCTTTTTTTTTTTTTTTTCTGGTGGGAACTAAGAAGCTATAAACATATCTCTCCCAGTGCTATTTATGTTAATACTATGTAAAAGGTAATAGCACCACTTAATACTACATTTTTTTACAGAGACTGTGTTTATGGCCAAACAGCCCCAACTTATATACTTGTTGGATTTTTAAAAAAATAATCACAATTACTGCTGAAAAATGCCTCATGTGGTAACATTGGTGATGGGAGAGATAACCTATTAGCTCTTCTAAGCAGAATGCACTGAGTGCACTTGTGGTGCCCATTGGATATTCATTACTAGAAATTACTAAATCTCCTGAAATTCACTTTAGGTCTGAGTCCAGATTCAGATCCTGATTTGGTCTAAGAAGTGTCCCATAGGCATTGTAGTTACCAACTCATAGGGGGAGATTTATGAAAGGGTGTAAATATACACCTGGTGTAAACTGCCCACAGCAACCAATCCCAGCTCCTCTCATGCACGTTTGTTCTGAGGAAGGGAGAACCTACTCCTGAAACATGTTAACGCTGTGCTTTCAATAAAGGAAAACCTTTTTCACCTTACATCGCTTTGAAAGAAGAATCTTTCCAAAGGAGAATTTTTGCTGGGACAGCGCTGGTCAGTGCACATACCTTTTCTTTTTTCCTTTTTTATCCTCCTCCATTATTTGCGGGCTACCAATTCAGGAGCATCCGCCAACAAGGTATCACCAGCTTGCAGTCCCCCTTTTCTAGTCCCGGAGTGTGGATTATTGCACCATTGTACCCGTTTAGGGTGATATGCATCAAGCCCAAGTGGCTACAAGGTGAGCATTTACCTCGCCTTTACCTTTCTCTGTACCTTGGATAACGCACTAGGCGCCTGTGCCTTTCTTTTTGTTCTTTTTTTCCTTATATTTTACCAGAGCTGAAAGCTGAACTGTGATTGGTTGCTGTGGGCAGTTTGCACCAGGCGTATATTTACACCCTTTCATAAATCTCCCCCATAGTGTCCACAGGAGCAGGGATACCTGGCAAAAGCAGGAGTCCCTACTCCTCTACAGTGCATGGATTGATTAGGCCCGATACAGCAAATGTAGTAAAAAGAAGATGAAAAAAATCATAAAAAGGTCTGATATATATATATATATATATATATATATATATATATATATATATGCAAAAGTCTGTTTGTTGGTCAGCTCACCTGCTGTGGTATAGCCGTCGGTGCATGGTAAGACCCGGAGCCAGGGTCACAGCATACCAGAGAAAAAATTGGTTATATTCACTTCCCACTTTGAACTTACTCCTTAAGGGTTAACCTGCTTTCCAAGCCTGTGAAGTTTTTAACATGTGTTATATGGTTCTTAATTGGGGGTTAGTCATGTGATGTACAGCACTACCCTTTATATAGCAATATGAGCTTGTATGTATCATGCTTCAGTTGTGAACAAGGCTCGAGAAGCGCTGAAACGCGTAAACTTTTATTACTGTCCTATGTGAAGATTGTTTAATAAAGTATGGAATTTTAATGGTATATGCCGACCTGGTGCTGGACTTTTTTTTCTCTGATATATATATATATACATATATACTTTTTTTTTTTTATTGGGGCTGAATCTGTGTAATGCCAGATCTATCTATTACTTATCTCTATACATTGCACAACATGAAGAAATTCAGGCTTTATATACTGTATAGTGAGGCTTTAAAGCAGGGATGGGGAACCTTCTGCCCTCCAGCTGTTGCAAAACTACAATTCCCATCATGTCCGGTCAGCTAAAGCTAAAGCTTCGTCTGTCCTGGCATGATGGCAATTGTAGTTCTGCAACAGCTGGAGGGCTGAAGGTTCCCCATCCCTGCTTTAAAGTGATACTACAGAATCACAAAGAAGTTGTGAACTGGTTAAGAACAGACATGCTGGAGTGTTAAACTCAATGTCCTGACCATCATTTTATAAAAAAAAAAAAAAACAATAGATTTACATGTACAGTAAACATTGCTATTCTCAGCACTTTGGACAAATAAATATGATAAGTACCTCAATATGCATGGTGTTTTGCTTCTTCTGTTTAAATTGAGAAACTTCAAGGAGGTAAATAATTATGCATGTAACTATTTTATAATTAAAATTAAATATTTATTGCAGAATATGTAGATTAGTTAGATTAGTTTTGTGTTCTAACATTAACAAATATTTTTTGCTTGATCATCTTTTTAAAATAATTCAATCCATGATTTCCGGTATTATTGTTTTATAACAAAACATAAGAGTGAAAAGTGGGTGAACAGCAACTTATTAGCCAGGACGGTAATCAGTAAAATCCAATAAAGTACACCTATTTTTAAAATATGCCAATTATCATAATAGGTTACTGTGCAGAAACTGGCACAAAGTGGCTTTATGGGTATTTAGTTTAGATATGGCTCAGTTGAGATGCGGTCTGTGCAATTATAAATTATTTTAGGATAAGATATTTCCCAAGTGATACATAATGTAGTCATAGAATCACAGATTAAATAGAGCATCTCTACTAGCCAGCTCATTGCCCTACATATATTTAAAATATAAACCTTTGTGCTCAAACTAATTTAGTAAAGCCTAAATTGTGAATGTCAAAACTGGAGTATGCTCTGAAGATACTCTACTTCCTGAAATTTCAAGTAAATAAGAGAAAAATGGTCATACATGACAATGTTAATGTTTTAGCATAATAAAATATATTTTTTTTCACAGGAATACAATATTCCATTGTCCTAAAAAGGAAGAAGTAAATTATTATTGCAAATATGAGAGAATTGTTTTTGAAAATAAATAAATAAAAAATAAAGAGACAGCTTTAAAAAGACCTTTGAGGGATATATGGTACCCCAATGAACCCACTAGTATACCTTTATTAGTATACCTGATAAGGTTGTCTATGAAGAGGTTCACTTTCAAAGTTATATATGCTGGTAGATGCCACACATTTCCCCTGTATTACATACCAGCCTTGCAAAAGAATTACCATCCATGAATGCTCAGGGCCTGCTAGGGGAGTAATAGAACAGCATCCTATTCTTTTACATAGAAAGTGGTTTACCACCTTTATGATACCTATAGGGAGTAATAGCCAGGCAGCATCTTAATCAACTCCTTGGCCGGCTACTAGTTCTGATAATGTAGTTGCATAGACTTACATTGTGGGAATTGGCCACTATGAATATATTGCCCAAAAGGGGATTGCTCTTCTGCTGCTCTCCCTCCCTGGCTATACTGTATCTACTCATCACAGCGGGTCTCAGCAGCGAGATGTGATCAATAACTTTTGACATGCCTGATGATATGTGAAAAGTTATTTTTTTATGACAGTTACTCTTTAATAACTATGCAATATATAAATACTGTATTTTCCAGCGTATAAGACAACTGGTCATATAAGACAACCCCCAACTTTTCCAGTTAAAATATTGAGTTTGGGATATACTCACAGTATAAGACTACCCCTATTTCAATGCACAACAAATAACAATGAATAAAAAACATCAGACAGCTGTGAGAGCTGAGAGGCAGAGAAGGAGGTATAGTAATACCGGTAAGATACAAGGGCGGGCCAGACGGGTGATAGAGGTGTGTTTTTCCGGTCACAGAGCCACTCTACCGTATCTCTTTTTTAACATACCACCTGCATCTTGTGCTGCCCTCCATACAGTCCACCATATGCGGCGACCACAGATTCTCCAGTCTGGTTATGAGATTTCTCAGCACCCGCCCAATTAGACGATACCCAGCATATAAGACAACCCCTGACTTTTGAGAGGAGTTTACTGGGTTAAAAAGTAGTCTTATACGCAGGAAAATACTGTATATCAAAAGAAATCTCTCCTGTGATTTGGCTAAACACAAGACCATATATAACAAGGAGGCATCCTAATGTAGAGAGGTAGTCTTTTTGTAAATGCAGTGGGTGGCTATGTATACACTGTGTGCATTGGGCATTTTTACAGTGTGGGAACATAGCTTTAGCCTGCTTTTTTGTTCATTTTTAAAAGACGTGTATCTTTTTCACAGGCTTCCCCTTGTGTTAACATAGCCTAATAATGTCCCCCAAATGAAGTCACTATAAAATAGGGCAGCAGTGTCGTTAGTAACTTGCTAGTAATTGGTTTGTTAATTTTTAATCTGTTCACTTATTGTTTTTTTTTTTACTCAAAATTATGGTTATATTTAGCTTCTTATGTTAGTGTATGTGGACCTAGCTGTACAAAGTATTTTACTATGTTGTATTGTATGAAAATATACACTCTCCAGAGTGTTTTAAGCTGCTACATTTGGGAGAATTTCTACATAATAGCATGTAATAATTTGTATTATAGGGAACATAAGTAAATTTGACGATATGGAAGAAAAGGTTGTAAGTACATTTGATTATACAGAAGAATGTTGTTAACAAACGCTGGAAATAAATGATATTTATAGCAGTTATGCTCTTTTTTGTACTGTTGTGTTTGTTGACCATTTTCCATTACTATAGATTTGTTGAGCTTTTAAAGATATTTTACAACTAAATTGCACAAATTACAGTTCTAGGCTATGTTACCGTGCTGTACAAATATTGGCCCCTAATTCCAGGCGTAGGTGACGTTAAACAATGGGTGATGATGAGGAACAGCCATTATTTATGCAGCGTAGGAACATAGCATCAAGAAATGAAAAAAAAAATTGTATTGTATACAGAGATAAATATTAGAGATGAGCAAATCGAATCTGACGGATTCTAATTTGAAGAGAATCAGGTATTGAATTCACTTTCATGAATGCCCCAGAATCGCTTTACGAATTCGCTAAACATGGCCGCCACAATGGTGGCCACACATGTTAGCCTATAGTACTGTCTTTAGACGAGAGCAAGGGATTATCCATAATCCCAAGCACCTGTCCAGTCAGCTGCAAACCCCACTGTGATGTCAGCACCTCCCCCTCTATATAAGGTGATTGGCTTCTTGGAGGCGGCCAGTCGGCTGTGTATAGTGGAGATTAGGTTGCAGCAGGCAGGTAGAGCAGGAAGAGAAATACAGAGAGATAGGGACAGAGAGGAGAGGATAGAAAGGTGGATAGTGGGTGGTTTTCTGTGGGAGCAGTGAAGCCATAGTCCAGTATACCAAGTCACTGGGTGACTGTTGTTTATTATACCAAGTCACTGGTTGCTGAGTGTACATTATAGGAAGTCACAGTGAACACAGTTTCCATCTTAATATCTCACTGGGTGCTCATTTATTAATGCCCACTGCTGTCCTGGGAGAAAATTGATATGATGCCGCTGATCCAGAGCCACTTTAAGGAAATACTCTAATATGAGTATAAATTTGCTGTGTGTTTTAAGGTTGTACTAGCTTTCTTGTCATCCAATGCACAGACTGCTAGACAGCGTGATTTTGTTCTGTAATTATGCACCCATGCATAATGTCTGAATTTACTTTTATTCTTTTATTCCAAGGGGATCTATGTTAAGACATCACTATATTTGCAGTTCCCTACAATACACAGATAGGTTGCTATTTTGGCTTTTCGTGGCTTTGCATTACCTATGCCCCTATGTATTTGCATAGTTTGCATTCAGCAAACCTAGTCTATTTCACAAGGGAATCAAATCAAACAGCAACATCCTAATGTACTTCCACATTTGATTGATAGCTTTGTCAGAAAGAAAATGGGAATATTTCTGCAGTCAATTCCCTTATTCTTAATATTCTGAGCTCTGCTAACCTTAAACAAGACTGTTAAATGATCATCACTGTGGCTCATTTTCTTCAAGAATGTGACATTTAATTGCATCTTTTCTGTGTTTTGTGAAAATGGAAATGCCAGTATCTTCAAGAAACCCATTTAATTTCAGTCTGTTTCTCCATAGTTAACAGTATTTATAATCCACACGGAGTATTTGTTTGGGATTAAACTGCATAAAACAATTTCAGTAACCCTTATTACTTTGAGAATGCAAATGATACTGTAAATTATGTCTGATTTTGATGTGGTTATCTTTTTCTTTTTTTACTTTTTTTACTCTTGTAGTTAAAGTAGCTGTCTGAAACAACCCTTTTTATAGTTTTCTTTTTTATCATGTATTTCAAATTAACTCTTTTGTTACTACTGAATCTGGCAAATACAGTACACTCCAGGAATATTTCCTAGATTGAAGGAACACGGCTAAGTATCTTTCATAGAAAGGCTAGGTTCACACAACGTCAAAAAACGGCTGGTTTTAGATTAAAAAAAAGTGGCCGTTTTTGCCGCAATTTAACTGACTGCAATGGCAATGCATTGAAGTCAATGGGAGGATGAATGTCCAATGCACACAATGCATTGAAAAACTGCCTTTAAAAAAAAAAAAAAAATATATATATATATATATATATATATATATAAAAAATCAGACTTTTTTGACATTGTGTGAACCTAGCCATAAATCTACACGGCTAAGTATCGAGCAGCCATAGCCACATGAAGAATTGCTGGATCCTAGTGTGGCCCTATCCTTCTATCATTCATTAGCCACACATCCCTCTATTACATGGGAAAATGTCATAGATCAGACCAACTTTTATTTTTTATTTTTGTCAAAACCCTATGATCAGCTGACAAATGAGCATTTGCTAAGCTCATTACCTACGTCTATTTACCATGAGGATTATTGCCCTTTCTGACCAATAACCACCCCATGTTAAAGAGCCCTAAGAGATGATTAGAATAAGTGATTTCTCGAACAATACATATATGTGGAAAAATTATATAAACATTGTTGCAGAGTTGCAATACTTATCAAAGAAACACAAATAACAGAGGATAATGAAGATTAAATATTTTCACCTATGGTCTATTAGGCTGGACATGGGATGAATTAAACCAATTGACCCACATTGAGTAACTGGTAAAAAAAGCTAAACAATATGAAAATGCATAATGTGATTATTATACTGTGGGAGTCATGGAGCATCATTAGCAGCTGGAAAATCTAGCTTATAGTTCAAAGGTATTCTGTGTTACTACACTTTTACTGTGTGTTTGCACAATGTATTTTTTCAGACGTATTTTAGAAAGGCAGTTATTTTGATAATACAGCTGCATTTGCCTAACTACAGTTATTTAAGCAGGTGCTCCCTTTTCCGCAGAATGGACGGTATCTGGTTAACATGAAAGTGACAGTTTGGCCCCCAGGGGGGTCAATAAAAAAAACGGGTGTGATGAGATGAATGAATGTGGAACCCCCCCCCCCCCCAACACACACACACACACCCTTGCCGGACTGCCTTGCCCAGGTGGTGTGGCTTGAAGAAGAGGGTGGTGGAATTCAACCAGTGTTATTCGTTAGTTATTTATTATTTATTTATTTAATTATTATATTGTGTATATATAGAGACATTCATATGTTTTTTGTTGTTGTTTTTGTTTAATGTCGATTCCTTCATGCCTTTCCTAATGGAATTGTATAATCTTTTCTTTTTCTCAAGTCTTCTTTTGAAATCTTCTTTTTAATCCCCATAGTTGTAACTCTTAAATGTGTGGGGGTGTTGGAGGATGGTATAGATAAAGCTTCAGAACAGGAGGCTTGGGGGAAAGAGTATTTTTTCCCAGGGAAGGAAGTGCGTTGGGTAATACTTGGAGGGGAGGGAGGGGATGTAAATATAGTTCATTATCATGGTGGTTGGTTTTGTACTAAAAAGGTTGTTATTGTTTAATTCACATATAAATAAATAAATAATAATAATAATAATAATAATAATAGTAAATTAACCCACTAGGGCACAGAAGACTGTCCTCTGTAGGTGAAGAAGGGGAGTAGGGAAATTATACTTACCTCTCATTACTGCCGCTCAGCCAATCAGCATCTGAGGCGGGACACCACTGCAGTCACTGATTGGCTAAACAAAGTCCACTCCTGTTGTAAGTATACTTTCCCTGCTTCACCCATCCCCCCCATGTGGCTTAAAGAAGCATGATTGGATCTCCCAGATCAATGGTGAGATCCTCTGCTAATCCAAAGTGTCCGGTTACCATGGATACAGAGACACAGTCAGACAATAATGCATTATCATCTCATAGTGTCTCGGCATCCATGGAGTCCTGACCTTAAAGCGCAACTATAATTTCAGTAGCCAAAAAAATGAAATCCCTCAAATAAAAAGCCCTCGTGTTTCCCTTTAAAAAGAGCCCTGAACTGTGTTGATAGCATGTACGCTCACTGAGATATCACCAGCTGTTTGGCTCAGAGGAATAAATTAATTTTTCTTCTGGCTGAGACAAAGTGGGCGTGGCCTCTCCCTCCTCTCCCTGGCTGCGTCCCTCCATTCACTGACCAGCACCTTAGCAGATGTATCACACATAGCAGGATCAGATAGAGCCCCAGCAGATGGTATCACAATGTAAGATTAGATACAGAGCCCCAGCAGATGGTATCACACACAGTGGGATTAGATCCAGTCATCCGCTCTCATTACACTGTAGGATAATGTCAGCCATGGAGGTGGCGGCACCTGCTGCAGACATCTGATAGTGAGTGTGATATGTACTATGGAAGGACTACAGCTGTGTTGTGCGCCTTCCCTCAGTGATTCACCAACTCTCCCTCATGCAGCACATTGTCATGGTGACATGTGCCTCCTGGGTGAAGCACTGAGTACTTGTCCCTCCATCCAGCTCCTCCCCATGCGCTGCTCCTCACACACAACACCCTCAGCTCTGCTAAGTCACCTCTGTGAGGGGAGGGGGGAGAACCTGCTGCTAGGAGGGGGGAGAAGGTTTTGTTTATGTGTGTGTCAGGACTGTTATCTGATCCTCCTGTCAGAGTCCGTACACTCAGGACAGATCTGCAGGGAGGGGGCGTGTCCAGCAGGAATGCAGAAAAAAGTCAGAGCCAGAGAGGGCTATAAGGGCATAGTCAGCCTTAGGTATTTAAAAAACTGTTCATTTTAGGTTATTAATGTATATTGCAAAAATTCTTATCATGACCTAAGCTAACTAAAACTGAAAGGTCAAAATATTTTATAGTTACGCTTTAAGGAAAGTATCTTGCCACTGATCAAGTAGGCCCGATTGTGACAAGTACACTTTATTAATGCCTCATTCACAGTTACACAAAAATGTGTTCGGGATTGTGGACAAGTTTAGAACATATTGCTTTCAATAGGGACAAACACATGTCTGCATGTTTTGGCTCTGCATTTGTATGCTGATAAAAAAAGGACAGGTTGTAGTGCGGGCCGAAATTGTTTTCCTCTAGAAATCTATTAGATCCTCATCAATCAAACTGTCCGCAAAATGTAATGTCTGCAAATCTGAAAAAAATAATTATGCTGATCACAGCACAATTAATTAAACTTTATTAATTAAACACTGATTACTCTCTATAATTTCTCAATATTCACAAAAAACATGGATGCTATGAATGGGCACTACTGATGTCTTTTTGCAGATTGCAGATTCTAAAATGCAGACACAAAATTTAGTCTGCAAAATATAGTGACATGTGTGAATAAAGTCTAAGGCTGTGGAAATGCATTATGCAGAGCAGCACGCGGTACACACTCAAATATTGAGTACTTTGGAGTAGCCTGATACTCGTACAAATACTTTACTTGATAGAGAATGCTCATTCATTCATCATTCATCATGAATTATCAAAATACCACCTTATTTTTGCCTGAAAGTAAAAGCCATTATAAAGTACAGATGAAAAAAAAAAATGTGTGAACATACCTTTAGACTAAAGACTGAAAAACCAAATAGGGTTGCTTGGTAGAACAGGTTTTTACGGAAGCCAGGCTAGGTCACCATACAAAACTGTCCTTAGACAGTTCTTGGAAAGAATCAATGAAGTTCAGGTTCCATTGTATTGTTCGCCTCTAAAATCTTTTTCTCCAAGTTGATTGTTCTAGTTTTCATTGTAGGAAAACTCCAATCCTATTTATTAATCTACTGGCCCACCTTTGAACCCTGCCCAGTTTTCCTATATGTCTATACAATGTAAATTCAAAAATGAAATCCTGTATTGTAAGATATTTCTATCAAGGGATTTATTACTTTGGGATTACAGTTTTTTTTAATGGACACTGTTTGCATTTTAAGCTGCTTTTCTACAATAAACATTGCTACATAGCTTGTTTGTTACTAGTATACTGTACCTAGGTCCATGTCCTGTTCTGTTATTTCCAGTTATCTATTCAATGTATGGTAATACAGTAAATGAGGATTAGACTTACAATTGTCATCATATGAGGGGTTGCCCAGTCATTATTGATATTTTGTCCAAAAAAAAGTTCCAGCACTCACCAATCTTACTGAACCTCGAGGAATTTATTTACAGTGCATCTTAGGTTAGGTGGGCTTTTAAAGGGAATTTTTCAGCTCTCGGGCCCTACCTAAGGTGCTGACAGTATGCTGTAGCTGGCAGTCCCCTAGTGAGCATGGTGCTTTTTGGTAATATTCCATGCAGTGGATTATGCACAACCTCACGTCTCCTACTGTACTGAAGAGGCAAAGAGGAGTTTTTTTGTGCCACACTCTGGCACACCTCTCCACTCCTTTCTCCCCCCTCTCCTTCATGAATAATCAATGCTGCCTGGCCTCCTGCTTGCTCAGCTGTCAGCCATTGTCTCTGATTGCAGATCAGTCCTCTGTAGGCAGTTAATGTCCAAAAGAAACTGTGTTGGAGCTGTGGTCTAGGGGTCTAGTGACCTGCCAGCAGTTTGGTCTCTGGTTCAAATCCCCTGATGGACATGAAATAGAGCTCTTTGTTTTGTTTTTTTTCTAATAATTATTGTATCATTGTTAAGGCTATGTTCACACACGGTATTTTTGCTCAGTATTTTTGTCAGTATTTTGCAACCATAAAAAGTAGTTGATTGAAATCACAGAGAGACTTTGTTTACATGCTGATGAAATTGAGTGGATGGCAGCCACCTAATGGCAAATAATTACTGTTATTTTAAAACAATGGCCGATATTTTCCATTAAATGATGGCCATGCGTTCAATTTCAACAGTGTTTCTATAGCCTTTCTATGTTTTCAATCCAATCCTCTATTTCATTACAATTAGGGGATCTGAACCAGAGAATGAACTGGGGGCAGGTCTCTAGACAAAGGGTTTCTTTTAGACATAACCTGCCTACAGAGGACTGATCTGCAATCAGAGACACTGGCTGACAGCTGAGCAAGCAGAAGCTGGGCAGCATTGATTATTCATGAAGAAGAGGGAGAAGGAAGGAGTAGAGAGGTGCACCAGAGCGTAGCAGGAACAACTTTTCTTTCCCCCTTAAATACTGTCGGAGACGTGAGATTATGCATAATCCACTGCACAGAAAATTAACAAGAGGCACCATGCTCACTAGGGGACTGCCAGCTACAGCACACTGTCAGCACCTTAGGTAGGGCCCGGGAGCTTACAGATTCCCTTTAAACCTTTATCAGTTACCTCATACCTCATTGATAATTTAACATGCTGACAAAAACGTTTACTTACCCCTCCCTTTACCCAATGCAGACCAGGCTGTGCAGTGTCTGCTGCTGTCCTCTTCATCAAAGATATATAATATTGCATTGTATGTGAGTTAGTTTAGGAATTCTTCTAATCTTTCGAAGGTGTGCCTATTGATGAGCACAGGGTCATCTCTAGTTGTTTAGGGCCTTTGAGTAATGTCCCTTTTAGAAGGGTCGAGTTGATCCCAATTGTAATTGCGCTGTTAGGGCAGCATAAATGATCGCTGCATCATTTTTGTGGTCCTTGAATATCATAATTGTTAGCCACATATCTGATGATCATGATGATTTTAATGCCTACATAAACGATCCAATAAGCCAACAAACTAGTGTCATTCTTATCCATTAGCTGATCACTGGCCCTTTTACATGGAACAAGCATGGAACAAGCATTTCTGTAACTGCTCATTTGACCAATGTAAAGAAAACTTAGCAGGGTCACCATGGGCCCCTTAAGTCTAGCTAGCTCTGGCTTTGGCAGAGGTCTACTTTGTGCTGATGCTGATGAACATGACACTAGTATATTTATTTGAGTTCAATCTTTTTTTTATTAAAAACAATAATAATCTTGAAGAGATAAACAAAATTGTACTGTACAATAAAGACAACAATAACCTTGTCAGGCCAAGTGCATTTCCAAAAAGAGATGTCTCTCAAGGCAAGCAGTGCATTTCTTTACAGGAAAGCATAGTCATTTTCCATGTTACATTGTAGAAGAAAGAAACATGGTGGGCTGTAAAAGTTGCCGATAATGTTGCGAGAAAAAACAAAGATTAAGGAAGAAGAAGGAAAGGAAAAGCAAGATGAAGAAAGAGGGAAAGAGGGAAAACCGAAGGGAAAGGCAAAGGGAAGGGAAGGGATCTAGCCTATTCCGTGGAGCATGCAATCATTGCAGCCAACTCTTAAAGTCAGCAGACTCTCTGAATATGTCCCAGGCAAGCCAGGTTTGGGTAAAGGGGGTATGCTTTTCCATGTCAGCTGCCACCATCTCCAGCTTCCAGAATCACTGTATAACCACCCTGGCAGCTCTCATAAAGTGTCTCAGGAACCCTTTCTTAGCTTTAGGTTGAGGGCCGGGCAGGGCCGTTTTAATACATTGGTGGGCCCAGTGCACAGCCCTCAAGAGTGGGCCCCCCCTTCCCTTTCGGCACATTGTATAATGTACTGAATTTGCCCCCACACTGTATCAAGAGCCCCAATACATACAGTAGTTACCTTATAACACTATTTCCACCATACAGTGATTACATATTACATAAAAACTGCACTGAACAAAACAGAAAGATATCACCAATGATACCATTACATAATACCGCCACATCATGACCCCTAACACTACAACCCTATAACAGAGTGCAGTTACATCCAGTGACTCACCGGGGGCGTCTTCTCCGATCAGAGTCTGTCACCTTTTCTTTTTCTCTCCATCCAGCCTGGGCCACCTTGAAGTCTTCTCCTGGCTGTGAATCTTCTCTCCAGAATCTGCCAGACAAATATTTTAGGCTCCAACACATACAGTAGTTAGGTCCCTTGTACCCCTATACAGTAGTTACACCCCTCTGTGCCTCCATAGTTTTAAGGTGTCCCTGTAGTATATAGACCCTCATCTGCTCCTCCAGTTATATACAGCCCTCCTGTGCGCTCCCCCATTTTATATAGCCCCCCTGTGCACTCTCCCCAGTAGTATATAGCCCCCCCTGTGCTCTCCCACAATAGTATATAGCCCCCCTGTGCTCTCCCACAATAGTATATAGCCCCCCTGTGCTCTCCCCCAATAGTATATAGCCCCCCTGTGCTCTCCAATAGTATATAGACCCCTATGCTCTCCCACAATAGTATATAGCCCCCCTGTGCTCTCCCCCAATAGTATATAGCCCCCCTGTGCTCCCCCCAATAGTATATAGCCCCCTGTGCTCTCCCCAATAGTATATAGCCCCCCTGTGCTCTCCATAATATATAGCCCCCCTGTGCTCTCCCCCATAGTATATAGACCCCTGTGCTCTCCCACAATAGTATATAGCCCCCCTGTGCTCTCCCACAATAGTATATAGCCCCCCTGTGCTCTCCCCCAATAGTATATAGCCCCCCTGTGCTCTCCAATAGTATATAGACCCCTATGCTCTCCCACAATAGTATATAGCCCCCCTGTGCTCTCCCCCAATAGTATATAGCCCCCCTGTGCTCTCCCCCATAGTATATAGACCCCTGTGCTCCTCAATAGTATATAGCTCCCTGTGCTCCCCAATAGTATATAGCTCCCCTGTGCTCCCCAGTAGTATATAGCCCCCTGTGCTCCCCAGTAGTATATAGCTCCCCTGTGCTCCCCAGTAGTATATAGCCCCCCTGTGCTCTCCATAATATATAGCCCCCCTGTGCTCTCCCCCATAGTATATAGACCCCTGTGCTCCTCAATAGTATATAGCTCCCTGTGCTCCCCAATAGTATATAGCTCCCTGTGCTCCCCAATAGTATATAGCTCCCCTGTGCTCCCCCATAGTATATAGCTCCCCTGTGCTCCCCCATAGTATATAGCCCCTGTGCTCCCCAGTAGTATATAGCTCCCCTGTGCTCCCCCATAGTATATAGCCCCCTGTGCTCCCCAGTAGTATATAGTCCCCTGTGCTCCCCAGTAGTATATAGCTCCCCTGTGCTCCCCAGTAGTATATAGCTCCCCTGTGCTCCCCAGTAGTATATAGCTCCCCTGTGCTCCCCAGAAGTATATAGCTCCCCTGTGCTCCCCCATAGTATATAGCCCCCTGTGCTCCCCCATAGTATATAGCCCCCTGTGCTCCCCCATAGTATATAGCCCCCTGTGCTCCCCCATAGTATATCGCTCCCCTGTGTTCCCCCATAGTATATAGCCCCCCTGTGTTCCCCCATAGTATATAGCTCCCCTGTGTTCCCCCATAGTATATAGCCCCCTGTCCTCCCCCATAGTATATAGCCCCCTGTCCTCCCCCATAGTATATAGCCCCCCCTGTGTTCCCCCATAGTATATAGCTCCCCTGTGTTCCCCCATAGTATATAGCCCCCTGTCCTCCCCCATAGTATATAGCCCCCTGTCCTCCCCCATAGTATATAGCCCCCTGTGCCCCCCATAGTATATAGAACCCTGTGCCCCCCCCATAGTATATAGCCCCCTGTGCCCCCCCATAGTATATAGCTCCCCCTCCCATATAACATTGAAAAAAACAAACACTGTTACTCACCTCGGTCCACGCGTTCCTCTTCTCTTCCCTCTTGGGGCCGCACTTCCTGCGGTCACAAGAGGCTGCACTCCCCTTACCCTCGCGCCGACGCTCCAGTGACGTCGGGCGCTAGAGGGAGAGTGCGGCCTCTTGTGACCGCAGGAAGTGCGGCCACAAGAGTGACTGACAGGGAGGGAGCCAATGGCTCTCTCTCTCTGTCAGTGTCGCTGCTGCTGCAGAGCTGAAGCGCCGCAGCAGCAGCGGACGGGGGCAGCGGCGAACGCCGGGGGGGCCCTGCAGGGGGCGCCATGGAGGGGTAAGTAGATTACCCATCCATGGCGCTCCCCCCTGACAGGCTGGTGGCCGCAGCGCTGTGCGACCGCATTGGTCGCACATAGCAACGGCCGGCCTGCTCGGGGGGGCCCCTTTAACCAGTGGGCCCGGTGCACGTGCACCATGTGCCCTCTGGTTAAAGCGGCCCTGGGGCCGGGCATAAGAGACAGAAGGACAATTTCCAGAGTTGCAACCATTGAGGTTGAACATATCTAGTTATATAATTGACAGAGGCCCAGAATGGCTGAATAATGGAACAGTCCTACCAGGTATGAAGATATAAGCCAATAGCTCCACCAAACCTGCAGCATGTGGGGAAAGCAGATGGGAACATTGTGTGTACCCTTTCTGGGCATCTGTACCATCTACTAAAGACTTGAAAAATTATTTTTACTGTATCCTATGTGAGATGAATGCCTTATAAGTCATAAGGAAGATCTTTGATAAGTCTTGTTCTGAAAAGGTTTTATTATTGGCAAAAATCTTTTCATTTCACAAACTTTGTCTTTACTCTTCCTTTTTTTTTTTGTTAGAACATTTTGGGATGGAAGCGTATGCAAACATTTTGTTAAATTTTACCACTGCGCTGGCAGAGAGAATGATAAATTTTCCCCTAAGTTTCTAACCCAGAACAAAACAGATTGTAATCCTGTATTAATATTTTTATAGTTCCCAACACATATTTTTCTAAAATATGAATTTAGTGAACTGTAAAAGCCACATATGCCTTACATATGTTGTGCAGCTCTCTAATATCTACATTTACTAAGTATTTCACTTGTGCTTTTAACTTGTTGAACTTCATAGAAAGTAAAAAGAAAAAAAAAACTGTTTGCGTGGCTTACTAAATCTGTCCAAATGTAAACAGTAGGTTCTGATTATTATAAGTGAGCAAACTTGCAAGAAAACATTAGAAGACAACCACATCAAAAGAGTATTAATATTTAAGTGGATTTTGTATTACCGCTTTCACATATGTTTGAGAACATAAGTATCATTTTAGAAAGATATGTTGTCAATAAATGTGCTTATAATACAGAAACGTGCATGTAAACCTTTGTATCTTATTTCAGAAGAGGGCCATATGGTGGCATTGGCACATCAGTAAACATGCTTTCTTATCCTGACATGTTAAAAGGGGATGTAGTGCCTATATTGTTTTTTTTTTCTACTAATGAAAAAAAAAGATACTGACAAGTATTAATATTTCTTTATTTTTTGGGGAGTTCATATATTTTCTATTCTGTTGATTATAAGAGTCATCAACTTGCCTGAGCTGTTTCTTTGCTCTATGAAGAGACGTTTGTTTAACACATGAAAGTAAGAAATATCATGAATCATTGGCTTTTATGGTAGAGCCTTGAGTGCTAGCAGAGCTTACTATGCAGGTAGGGGAAGGAGGTAATCTGTGTTTATCACTTCTCAATGGTACTGGATATCCTGTGTTATCTGCTTTCAGCTTTATTATAGAGGTTTTACTTTTTCTTTTTTTCTTTTTTATCGTAACCCTGACTGTGATGATGATGCTAAAACTTGAAAGTGTCAGCCAGGTTGTAGGTGTGTGTCTGTGTGAAAATCGCAATATTTTCTAAAACAATAGTTTCTAAATATACATGCAAAACAGAAAATGAAAAATACAATGCTATGAAAGTTACACAGAAAATAGGTTTAAATAAGAAACTTCCCTTAAACAAATGGTAATTCTCTGACAACATATTGTTTGAGCCCTCCCCCCCCCCCAGCATCATCAACCCTATTGCAGTAAACTCTGTTTTCTGTAGAAACAAAATCTGAATCAAACTTTTATAAACAAAAATGTTATGTCATATAAATCATTCGTCACACCAACATATTTCGAGCACTGCTTGCTGTCTTATTCATAGCTACTATAATCACAGAATCACATATTAAAAAGCTTTTCTGCAAGAGCATTCTCTGAAGGCAGTGCTATGACATATATCAATGCCAGCATTGACAGAGAAACACATTCTAACCAATTTGCAAAGAATATGTTCTAATGGAAAATTAATAGTAAGTTTTCAATACTATAATGAAGTAGCTATCCGAGACCCAACCATAAGTCAACAATGATGCATGCTATCTTAACCATATTTCAGAGACAAATGAGTATTACGATTATTTAGCCAAATCTTCAGCAAGAATAAACATTACATATACTTATAATGCAACAAATGAAACATGACATATACCCCAGCAAATGGTACATTACCAGTACATAACAAATTATGATAAACCTCTTGTGATATGGTTATATTAAATCAGTCATGAAATATTACCTCCCTTTTGTGGTAATTTTGTTGTAATCTTTTTGGGTGTATAGTGTCCAGTTGTTCAGCTTAATCACTTAGTGACCTTGCATATATCTTTTTATGGCAAGTGGGTGGTCACCGCATATGGAGAGGGCTTTGCACTTTTTTTTTGCACATTCACTGTATGAAAACAGCATGGTGTGCCACTTAAGTTTCTTGAAAGGAGAAGTCCCATGGAACTAACAAATCTCTAGCAGACAGCGGAGGGTGGGAACATAATAAAAAATATATACTTTCCAGTCCCTGTGCCCCTTTGTATTTCCTTAATTGTGCTTCCTTAATCTGCCAGCTGCCAGCCTCCTGCAGCTTCCCCAGCTGCAATGTCAAGGACCAGCTGATGGATCATCCAATCAGCTAATCAGTGACTGAGGGGGGATACTGTTGCAATCACTAACTGGCTGAGCGTGCAGTCCATCATCCAGTCCATCAAATCCACTTCATCTACACAGATTTACCTAGGTACAGAAAAGCACTAGGTACACCTCACATGCTGTCAGACTTGAAGCTCTGGGAGCTGTTCCAAGGCCACACTGTGCAGGTTTCATACCCTCCTGTCCCCCTCCTCATGTGTCCCGACTGCCAGCAGCAGCACATAGAATAGATGGAGGCAGCCTGATAGGAAGAGGTGGGTAAGGGTACCAGGGAAAAGGAGAGGGTCTGCATGCTACATGCTGCTGCCTGTCACTCCCTGCCTATATATAAGATTAATTACCAGGTTACTATATAGAGGTAGTGAGTGACCAGGTGACATGCATGTTCAGCAGTGCTGGGAATTATATATCTTCCTGAAGCCACTAAACAAGGAGGTCCACCTCCTGCTCAGGGGCCCATCAAGGGCTATGGACTACCGGGGGATTCCTCTACTTCCCTGTGGTCTAGTCCGAGGCTGGAGAGGACTCACAAACTAAACTCACTCCATTTAAAGCAGGTGCTGACTGCATCTTAAAGCTGAAACATGCCAGGATCAGACTCTAGTCCAATCCCTGCAGTTTAACTCTTGAGATCCTGCAATGAATAGCGATTGTGGTGTGTAGAAGAAGACAGATGTGGCACCCGCCAAGTCTCCAATGGGCAACCCTACAATGTATATTTTGCATGCCACTTGATTGCTATGGCAGTCAGGGGTGTTTTTAAGACTTCTGTGTCTGCCTTATAGACTCTACTCATACAGTCTGCTACAGGCTGCACAGTAGGGCACCAATCTAACGGATCAATGTAACGCATTCATGTGTGTAAACAATCTAGTGATTGCTTGAAATTTTCAAGTGATTTAAAAAACAATGTGGTATCACTGCATGGGGAATCACCCAAACTACTAAAAATTAACATTATTGATCCTGCAGGGTGAAAATGTGATTAAAACTCCATGTCTACGAAAAATGGGTGCACATAGCTCTGTAGACAAAAGAAAAAACCTTTAGGGATTTAGGGAATGGGGCAATTCAAATCATTATATTTTAAACAAAACATAATTTTGAAATAAGTAGTGATAAAAATGATCAATACTTTGCTACTAATGAATTGCTATGAAATTGTATTTAGCCTGTGTGATGCCTTTACCTTTACCTTTTAGTTATCCAGGGTTTTTAAATACTTTAAGTGGTCCCATATCTTGTTCTTGCGGGAAGGAGGGGGGGACTCTCTCACTTGATAAATCTTCTGAGTCTGAATCTTCATACATGGTGTAAAACATCTAGGGGGAGGGGGGTCATATGCTTGCAGGCAGGTAGAAGCCATTTTGTATTGCAACAAACTAAGCCTGGCTTTAGTGACTGCCATTGTTTCTTCTATTATAATGGATAGATTTTCTACATAAAGTTATCCCCAAGCCTTTCCTTTAAATACACATAAGGAAAATACAGTCTTTGCCCAGACTTATGTACAGAGGTGATGTATTGTTACAGCTGATAAAACATCATTTGATGTATGTAAATATTGTCATCCCCATGAAAATAAATTATGAATACTATATAAATGATTAAGTTACTAAGAGGCAACAACATACAGTACAGTGATGACATTATCAATGCTGAGCATTTACATAGCTTTTTTTTTTACATAACATTATGGACTACACAGGTTATGCATGACCTAGCATTAGAGCTTGAAAAAAAATCTAACAACAGGATTTAAAGAAAAGGCGCGCCCACAGACCATATGACATAGGTCATATGGACAGAACAGTGAAATTATCTTTAACATAAACATTATGGGGGAGATTTATCAAAGGGTGTAAAATTTAGACTGGTGCAAACTGGTGAAAGGGAAGCTGAGCTGTGATTGGCTGCTGAGGGCAGTTTGCACCAGTCTAAATTTTACACCCTTTGATAAATCTACCCCTATGGGTAAATTTTTATTATTTTTCTAGTACTTTTAGATTTCCATCGATTACAATGTTGTTACTGCAAAAAGATTTGTGGCTCGTAACTACTATAGGAAATCATTTGGATTTCATGATTTCACAAGCAAAGTAATACTCTGTGCATTATTCACAAAACATCCTGTTGAAAATGATTTTTAAAGTAAAATGTTCGAAGTGACAAGACAAATCAACTTTCTGCCTGATTGCATAATTCATGTATTTTTGTTTCTATGACAACTCTTACTAAAATAGATTCTTACAATAATTACCATACCACTTTACTTTTTTTGTTTCATTCCTCAGAATTTCTAAAAAAAAAAGTGTGTAAATTTGTTATTTATAAATAGAAAAATACTAAGTCAGTGATGATTGGTTTCTAATTAGTCAGGTCTGTTAAAAAAAATTATATTCTTTTGGAATCTGACAAATATCCAATATAAATTTCTGACCTATAAAAATAATCAATTTTAATGTAACAATTTTAAAAATGAATATAACATTTAAAGATAATAAAAGTATATATATGTTTTCTCAGCAAAGTGTTAGTCTATAGAGGCAGTTTTTCAAGATAATATTACCAATAAACAACACATGCTATGACATTGCAAAAATGATCAGACCAACCCCTGCCTTGATCCATAAAGGTGCCCATACGCTTTCAGTAGCTGTTGATGAAGTGTTTGCATGGCTGACAGGTATCTCTTCCCATGGCCCCATACACATAAACATTTGGCTTGCCTGAATCTACCTGTGTTGTTAATAAGGAGGGGGGAGGTTATCTGCTGCCAGACGGCTTATCTTCTGGAACACAAACAGACCATGTTGTTAAACCCACCCAACCACTCACTCAGCATAGCATTATTTGTCAGTAGGGAGGCCCTCATACACATTAGAGAGTGGACAGTTGCAATTGGTGGGGTCAGACAACTTTTCAATTACTTGTATGACATGTAATAATAAGCCAGCTCGGCTGCAGGTGTGGGAAAGAAAGAAAGGGTTCGGAAAGCACATGGCATGATGGGAGCAAGTAGCATTCCAGTATTTTTAGTAAAATAATGTCAATTTATTCAGGTAGCACTTTGGATGGTCAAAAGCAATAATTTTGCTGGAAACTCTGAAGTTCCATTTGTTTACTGAAGTGTATTGGAATCTTAAAGCATTACTGTAATCACTCCTGAGACCCTCTGTGAGTCTGAAATATAGACAGGGGAATGCACAGCAGAATATCTGATTCTTGACCTTCATAAACTGTAATGGAGCTAAATCTGATTTGTTTGACAGCTGGGAAGAGTTGTGCAACTCACCCGGCTATATCTCAGGATCACAGCAGGTCTCAAGAGTGAAATCTGCTGCGATCAGTAACTTTTGACTGATGAGTCTGACTTGGTTCATATGTCATACATAATGTCCTGATAAGGGACTGACTGCAGAAAATCTACATTATGTTGACGTTTTGGCCCTTGTAAATTTGCAGTACATTCTACCAAAGTAGTGATGGTTTTGGTGAAGAGTTGAGTATTATAAGGGCGGTAGTCAGATAAATCTCTTAAATCTCTCTTGTTCCATCAATTTGAAGGCTGAAAAGGTAAGAGTGTAAGGTACAAGTATAAAACAAAGTATTATATATAAAACTGAACAGTGTTTACTTAATAAAAAATAAAGCTTTCAGTCCAGATAAATGATGCTCTCAAAAATGTTACAGTCAACACTTACAGTCAATAACATATTAAAATTCCCTTTGCTTTTGGCAGCTATCCTTTGCATTGGCAATGATTTACCCTTCCCTGTTTGCTCCACCAAGGGCATGATTGATGTATTTTGAAAAGAACAAGGAGATTTATGGCACTCATATCATCTTTATGTATTGAACAATATGTGTGTACAGTGAATTTAAAATAGAAATCTTATTGCATGTCATATTAAGGTGATTTATTTATTGTCTGTTATTTATATAAAATAGTCTAGAAGGATTGGGTAGACGAAGTGTAGGCAACCTAGACATCTTGCTGAAAAATAATAATAATAATAAACTGAAAAGGCCTGTGTTCAACATTGATTAATCCCTTAAGGACCACGGGCGTACATTTACGCCCCCGCTGCCTGGGCCTTAAGGCAGGAGGGCGTAAATGTACACTCACAAGCTGAGCTCACATATCTGCTGCCAGGCCCTCACCCTCAATGGCCATTAACCCCTTAAATGCCGGTCACTTACCAATCGCATTGCCTGACTGCCGGAGGTATACTCCTTATTGTCTTGTAGTCCGATCTTCTGATCGTCTGCCACAGGCCACAGGTAGGCACTATCAGAAGATCGCAGATTACACTTATCCCTACTATGCTATTGCATAGCAGTGATCAGTGTATGAAATCTAATGTAGTATGGTAAAAGTCCCCTAAGGGGACTTAAAATGTGTAAAAAAAAATCTATAAAAAAATATCCCAAAGCCCCTTCCCCAATAAAAGCGAAAATCCCCCCTCCCATATTTTACATAAAACACATAAATATAATAAAGTTCATTAACATGTAATATACTGTAGCATGCATTATCATCTGATCTATCAAGATAAAACAATATTGTTCCTGCACGGTTTACAGTTTGAACAAAAAGCAGTAAAAAAAATGCAGGAATTGCTTTTTTTTTTAAATTACTTTTTATGTTTAAAAAAATTTACAAAAAGTGATCAATATGTATGATCTAGAAAAAAAATGTTACTAGTAAAAACTAGAGATCATGGCGCAAAAAATGATGCCCCATATGACCCCATAGGGGAAAATATAAAACCGCTATAGGAGTCACAATAGGGCCATTTTAACATACCTATTTGCAAAACAAAAGTTTTACTGCTAATAAAAATAGTAAAACATTAGGAAACCTTGTAAGCTTGCATATAGCTGTGTTCAGACTGACCTATAGAATAAAGAAAAAATGGCAGTTTTACTGTAAAGTGCATTACGTAAACATGGAACCCCCCCCCCCCCCCAAAAAAAAAAATAAATAAATAAAAATAAAATTGCAGAATTTAAGTTTTTGACCCAAATTCGCACCATGAATGACATTTTGGAGGTTCCGTCATTCAGTTTATGGCAGTTTGAAAGATGGTATTTTAAACTACACCTGTTACTTAAAAAAACAAGCCCTCACATGGCCCTGAAGATGGAAAAATAAAAGAGTTATGGGTCTTATAAGGAAAGGAGGAAAAAACTAAACCGCAAAAGTGACAATTGGCCCGGTCCTTAAGGTCATGTCAGGCCCATTCCTTTATGTGTTAAAGACCAAATATTGCAAAAAATTAAAACAAACAAAAAAAGTAAAGCCTTTGGGGGAGATTTATCAAAGGGTGTAAAATTTAGACTGGTGCAAACTACCCACAGCAACCAATCACAGCTCAGCTTTGGGCAGTCCTGAAAGGAAAGCTGAGCTGTGATTGGTTGCTGTGGGCAGTTTGCACCAGTCTAAACCTTTGTTTTCTTTTTTTCCACAAACAATAAAAACAAAATTTTTTGATATTTTGAAAGTTTTGACTGGTTGGGGACTGAGTGTTCAGGCCATGACAGTTCAGGAGAACAAACTGGGAGAAGTATGCGTTTAGCGCATTCTCTCCTGATCCTTTGTCACATGATCTAGACAGACTCCCAATTCAAGTCTATAGGTGTTAGATAGAAAGCGGAGAGAGGAGTGATAGCAGTGTGGTCATTTCCCTGCACATTCTACTGATTGGTCAGGGTCTGAACATTTGACCGTGACCAATATAAGCATATTATATGTCTCTCTGAAATGTCAAAAGTTTTTATTTTTGGCAGACACTTTTTTAAAAAAATACATAAACTAATGTTTTGACCAAATGTATTGTACAATGAAAAATTAATTAAAGATGCATGTTCAAGCAAGCGAAAAAAGTAATGACAAAGTAACTGTAAAATCTGTTCTTACCCATAAACAGTTACAGATGCCTAGTTTATACGTATCAGTGGCTGCTGTAAAGCTATTTGCTGAACATCATAATTCCATAACTGTTGGAGAACCATCATAGTTTCCATTCTTTAAGCCGTAACCATATCCTGGTGTATGTAATAGAAAAATAAATAAAAAATTAGATTTTTTTTTCTATTAGACTTATGTGAAAACAAGTGGAAGCTGTCAGTTATGGACTGTTTGTTTTAGTAAAACTGACCAAATTGCTTCTTTGTTTGGAGTACCCCAAAAGCATCACAGCTGCTAAGCAACTGAAGCAATAGACAATGATAAATTGTCTAAAATCAGCTGCCAGGCTGGTTACTGCCTGTTACTGTGCAGCCCCTTCCATAGCTTATCCTTTGCAAATGATGTGTAACCATCATGCTGCTGATGTCATCTGGCTATTATGCAAGCCAAAGAAATTGTTTATTAGCCATACAAATATGGCCAGAGTTTCGAAGTAAAAAGAAATTCCTCTGGATCAAAATATAGCCAAAATAGTTCTACAAAGTTATTGGAAGAAAGTAACTTTCTTGTGTACAATAAAAATGAAATCTATAATATACCTATACAGTGCATGCAATGTAAATAGTCATGCTATAAAAAGTCTGAGAAATATTATACTAATTTTTCCCAGTTCCATTTCATACGATTAAAAGAAAATTGGATCCCACGGTTAGGAAAATATTGACTAGTGTTTCTGTTACTAAAACACAGCGCACATAGATTTAGTTGCTACAAAATTGAGTGCAGACACATATAAAGTGAATTATAAACTATGAGTACTGTGGGAAAGTATTTTCCCCTATCTAGATAGCTCTTGTTCTCGTATACTAATCACACAAAATTGTTTCTGAAATGTAAACAAGATGTAATATTAGACAAAGAGACCAGAATAGATATATTACTGTTGTATCATTGTAAGGTAGAACAATAACTGGTCTCTTAGTTATCAACCAATTAATTACAATTAAGTAACCATATTTATTTGCAGATTTTTTAGGTCACACTAAGGGTCCCTTTACACACACAGATTATCTGACAGATTTTTAGAGCCAAAGCCAGGAACAGACTTAAAACAGAGAACAGGTCATGAAAAGAAATCTTAGTTAGGAAGACTGAGATTTCTCTACTTTTAAAATCCATTCCTGGCTTTGGCTTTGAAAATCTGTCATATAATCTGTCAAGATTGTGTGTGTGTGTGTGTGTGTGTGTAAAAGGACTCTTAGGCTATGTTCGGACTGCAGATAGAACATAAAACACCCCCAAAAGTCAATGCAATACTAGTTTATTGAAAAGTCTATAAAAAGCCCCTTTAATCTGCCCAGTTAATAGAAATTAATACTTTTTCCTCCAGAAAAGGTGCAGACAGTTGATACAGAGACAAGTGCAGCCCTAACACTGTCCCTACCTACTTGCCTCAATGTGTCCTAGGTGACATAGGAAAACTTGGAGCTGTCCCATATGTTAATGTAGGTGGAACAGGACACAAAACACAGACAAGACAAATCTCTGACAATCACGAGACAAAGACAAATATACACAATGGCAGTGGTCAGCAAGCTAGGGTCAAACCAGGAAATTCAGATACCAGTACAAAGTCGCTAGGCAATAAACAGAGTCAATAAGGCAAACCAGAGCAAAAAAAAAACACAATGGACAAAAATACAGACCAAGTCAGGAGACAAACACGTAGTTAGGGACACAAGCCAAAGTCAGGTTACCAATATCAAGATAGTAAATTGCAGGGTAGAAAGTGAGAATAAACACGCTAAGTATATGGTATAGCAGGCATCAGACATAGTGAGTAACTGAGTTTTAAAATTCCTAGTCTCAGAGGTAATTGGAGCAGACAGAGAAGGACAGGAGGATCGGGCTATCAATCAATGGCAAGGCAAGGAGTTAACCATTTAGGTGCTGGTAGAAATCACTGTAGAAAATGCACAGGCATTAACCAGAATTAATTCAAGTAGCCCAAGGCAGAATCACCCGTGTTCACACTAGAAATATACAGAATGATCCTGGCTGTGCCGCCTGTAATTAAGGACACTGCTGGGGTGCATCCTGAAGAGGCACAGCACAGTGGCTGCTTACAGGTCTACCATAAACATGTTACCTTCATGGGCCATAAAATTAATAGTAAATTTCTATGTCCAGTAGCCATGACTCTTGTCTAACTGATAGGAGTCCATGCTTTTCAATATCACTTACCAGATCCTTGCTCCTGCCTGTGGCCAAGCATCTTCCTAATTGGCCTCCATTGTCTATTTAGTAGTCACTTCAGAGGACAAACCTGCAGCACTCTTGTGATCACTAAATGGTCACAGGAGTGGGGAGCAGGTGAATATTAATTTTGCATGTCTCTGAGGCTGTATGTCTAGGAATACAAGTTATGTCTGGCCACTTAGCAAATCCAGGGAGTAAATCATAAAATATTTTGAATTCTAATAAGAATATTAATTGTTTGTAAAATTTAAACACAATTGATGATTCACAATCAATTCCCTCATCACTTTTCATAACTGAAAATATATTAAAGCTTTTCTGTGTAGACTTTGACAGCGTAAACAGAGCAACAGAGAAATCCAATTTTTATTAGTAGACATTGTATTTAATGACAGATGGCAGCTGTATCTTACAATTGTACACACAAACAAGATCCCATTCATCTCCACTGTCACAACCTGTTCTGTAAGGGAGGGAAAAGTATTCTTTCTGGAGACTGTGTCAGATTATTAAAACTTTTCTGACCTGATTTTTTTTTCCTTCTCATTTTAAATTCTAAAACACCAATTACAGTTTGCAGTAAAAAAAAAAATGTTGTTTGTCCATGTTCTGTTTTAAAATGTGATGAAACTCTATGCAAATTGTATTGGAATGAGTGATGAATTATTAGTGAGTGTAAATGTCACTTAATTCACCAATCACTTAGACAATAGGACATAGCATAATGTAACTATCACTTTGCATCACAGCCGAAAAGGGTAATCAACTTGCTGCTGATGCTTGCTTAAAACAATTTACATTAATTTGTGCAAAAGACTGATAGATTACATTTTGATTACAGTTTGGAAATAATGAATACAGATTCACTCAGTGTAAGGTATATGTAGTACATGATTAATGATGAGCTTGCTTACTATGCAAGTGAGTTCCTGTTTTGTTCTAATCCACTAGCTATCATTTACATCTCATAAATAGGGATAACACAAACAGTTTTTACTGCAAAAAGTATGAAGGTTTTTCTTAATACCTTAAATAAAGCATCTAAAAATAGTACTTATGGAAATGTTTTTTACTTATTTCTATATTCTATTCCCAATTCCACCCTCACCCCCAAAAAAGGAGGTTTATGGTTAATAAGTAGAACTATGAAATCCATCCATCCTTCTATCACAAATCCTAAAGCATAAGATAAAGAACTGAAGAAGAAAAAAAGGCGAGCAATAAAAAATCTTGCAATTTCTAATCCTTCTCTATCCTAGTATCTTATTAAAGGTGGTGTTATATTGTACTTTAAAGGGCACCTGTTAGTAGTTTTATAGGTTGAATACGAGAATGTAGCTACATCTGCTGTTGCATAACATTTAGTACTGGGATTCCTAGTTGTTGTTTTTTTACTGTTTTGTTTTTTTACTTTTAATTTTGCTGTATTCAAAAGTGTATCTATCTATCTATCTATCTATAACAGTTTTTTGTTTATGTTTTTTTAATGAATGCTTCTATATGGAAAAAGTATAAAACAAAAACATTAAATGTGAACACAAACACACAGCAGGTGTTTAGGAGTTAAGCTCTTAGAGAAAGCTGTATTGAGCTTCCTAGCTCCTCCTCTACAAACTCTAGTGTCCAATCAGGAGGCAGAGCTGTTGATCAAAGCTCATGGAAGGGGCAGGGAAGTTTTGGCTCTTTTACGCTAAGGAGGGAAAAAAGAAAGCGGGTAATGGAAGTTTTTTTGTTCTTTTTCATCCCACTATAGAGCTATGTTCACACTGTGTAAAAAAGGTGTCCTTTTTCATTTAAAATAATGTCTGTTATTACCACATTTTAATTGAAGTCAATGAAATTCATTGAAGTTAAAAGAATGACAGCCTCCTAATATAGATAATGTATTCTATAAGGAACATTGCGCAGATTTTAAATGAATGGTTATGATAATTTTTTTTTTGCAAACAATTGATGCTATTTGTAGTTGTTCACACACATTTTTTCACCATCCATTCATCTTTCATCTTCTTTATTACTATATTCAATGAACCTTCAGAAAAGAACCACACCTGCAAAAAGCCTAAATTAGAATAATGTACAAACAACTGTCATTTTAATGTATTCAAAATGATGGATGTCACTTTCAGAAACCAAAAATCGACAAAAAAAGCTTCATGTGAAAACAGCCTATGCTATGTTCACACAATGTATTTTGGTCAGGATTTGTAGCCAAAATCAGGAGTGGAACTGACAGGGTAAAATCACAATGGAAAGATTAGCACAGTTTCTGTATTTTCAACCTACTCCTGGTTTTGGTTGAAAAAAGACTGACAGAGATACTATATGTGGACATAGCCATATACTGTGCTTCCTGGTTGTTTCCTTGTATACTATAGAACTTGGGTTTCCATGTCCTACACTGATGAGCAATAAAAATATATAGCAGCTGTATACAAAAAGTGTTATACAAAAGCTATTCTCAGCTTCAGCTTTGGATGGAAAGTTATAGCCACAGTTTCTAAAGAGAATAATTTGCTATAAGCGTTGTCCAATTAACTCACATGTTTTGAGTCTTGAATATCTTCTGCTCTGAGAAGGCAGTGTCTAAGAATTTCCAGTCTTTTATTGTCTTTTTATTGCACATACCATTGTCTTACTAATTAAGCTCCCCATAAATCATTATTTCTCCACATAACTAAGCTAAAAAAAAACCTTAGTTCTCTCCACATAACATTTTTTTTTCTACTTTTCTGCACTCCATCCCCATCATCCATGAAACAGCGCACTCCCATGAAAGTCACCTTCCATAACTGCTGCTGGCTTCATGGGTGGATCCTCCTGCCAGTCCTTTGCTTGACATATTTGGACTGGGTGATTCTGAGCAGTGGGAGGCATCTAGCAGTAAGAAGTGCCATCATGTTGCCCCCCCCCCCCCCCTTATTAGTAAATGTAGGCTTCAATAAGAATACAACTTCGCTCTAGTTTTAGTTAAAGGCACTTCCCTGTTGATACAATAAGGAATCAATATATTCTTCTGGAGCTGAATGCAAAGGTTATCCGGTTTTAGCATCCATTGAAAAATGAAAACGAGACCCACGCTATCACTGAATGGAAATCTTCACTATTTTTCTCCAAATAATGAAAATCTGTTTAGTTCATGAGATGCCCCCACAAGTGCATGACTCACTTCAAGAAAAAGCTCTGATAAATATACCAGATATATCATAAAGAACAAGCAAAGCACTTGTGTGATCATCACATAACTGGAACAGAATTCCATTGAGTACCTGCATGCATAGATATTGAATACTGTTATACAAAATGCATATTAGAAGTCTGTATAGCCTTTCATTATGTAATACCTAACCTTTATAGGTTTAATGAGCATGTTCCTTTAAAAGCTGTAGTCCACATTAATTCTCCAAATGTGAATTACTCTGATTTGCTTCAAATTGATTGATGGCGAATTAATTCTACCATCTCTAATTCCGACTCCTAAGAAGAGTTGATAATAATGTTGATGATGGCCTTGCAGTTTTTTCCTGTGCGTGCTAAGCAAGCTTTGACATGAGCAATATTATTCATGCATAAAATTGCTGCTCATGAGGGCATTTAGTCACTTGTCTTGCTTTATGTAAAACAGTTCTTGTAGAGATCTTTGACATTTGCAATAACCGAACCCGCTTTTTTAAAAATCAGTTTGTGTTGCTTTAATTTGTGAAATGTGCATGATTCCCATTTATGTTATTCTTAAATGTATTTTATTAACCATCCAGTGTTCTTTCAATAAGGGTACCTGCTTGATATGCAATTGTTTGTTGCCTATAAACTATTGTATCTTAATTTACATCATTGTACAGCGTATGGTAACACACATCAGCAACATATCTCTGATGAGAGTATTCTATGTATTATGTAAATATATTTGTTTTTACTGCTTCTTTTATGCCTTTTCCATATTCCATGTGGCCCGGTTTTTACTTTTCATTAGACAACCTAATTAAGCCTTAATAACATACAATACATATCTATAAATCAAACATATTGCTATGCTAGTATGTAAAAAGATATTATGCCTAATTAGAGGGAGGGGGTGAAAAAGGCCTAGACTCGATTCACACATCTGTAGAGCTGTCCGTACCCGCAAACGCGTAGCTATGGACAGCACTACGGCTGTCTATATTTGCGTTGACCCATTTCATAGGAGTATCCCTGTGGCAAACATGGCCCATGTAATGGCTTTACCGCTTTCATTGCATCATGGATTCTGGCCCCAACAAGGATATCTGAGTGTGTATATGGGGCTATAGTAATGAATCGGCACATATGGACAGAATAAACTGACATGTGAAAGGGGCCTTAAAAGATTCTTAGAGCAAATTAATTTGAAAAGTATAAAACTCTCATTTTATAGGTTTCCCCTTTATCCACATCTTCTTTTCTCCCTTTGTTGAAACTGACAAACATGTTTTTTTTTTTTTTTGCAATCATACTATGTAAATGTAATACATATGAATACATACAACATAAAATCAGCCCCTCTGTCATATAGGTGAAACACTGATGTGATGTGAGTTTATGATATAGAGATCAAACAACCCTAAATTTTACCATAATTATAACAATGTCTGACTCTTGATAATTTGAAGCAAAACATTTTCCTTACCTCCTCTACCAAAAAAGCTTACCCCCACCTGGAGATTAAGTGCTGATATCGTAGTGATCATTGAAGATAAAAATTTAATGTAAATCAATAGAACACCAAGACCAAGAAAATACATAGAACACAGCAACGCCCCAATTCAAGTTTTGATTGCATGTTATTACAGTTTTCAAAACTCTCTACTCATCTACATGTTAAAGCTAATCTGTACCCATATGGCACCCCTCCCCCTCCCAACCACTGGTACTGTTGCATAGCTGCCTTCAATCCATGTCCTGTTGCAGGGTCCGTTTGGCTGGTGATGTGGATATTTGCTTAAAAAAACATCTTTCACTCTGATGCAGTGTCAAAGAGGCGAGGCCTAGAGCCTCCATGCCCCTCTTCCTCCCCACCCCCCTACTCTCTAGCAATGCCCCAGGCAGGGTTCTCCTCTTTGACCTACAGCAAAGAGCCCGGCTGCATCAGTGTGTCTGTGCCGCTTCAGGTTGCATGGAATTAAGTTGGTGCCAGAGAGGTAATCCTGCCCAGGGGGCATCAAATGGACCCCAGGACAGGATATTGAAGATGGCTATGCAACAGTACCAGTGGTTTGGGTGGCTGACCAGGAGGACTCTGTTAGAGAGGGTGTTTAATATTTTACTTAGCCATAGCTTGTATCATGTGGTTAAAATATATTTTATTTTTCTTAGTAAAATATTTGCAAGAATAGGATTTTTTTTCCAAATGTAAACTGCAGAAGAACACTATGCCTATGCATCACTGCCCTTCTTTTCCTCAGATGCATCAATTATTGCATTCTTGTAACTGTCATAGGTATTTAAAGTAAGGGCATTCATGATATATTATTAATTAATATCATAGTGTATAAGCTAGATACCACCAGAGTGAGAGTGTACAATATAAGTGCACCCTTTAGCATGCATGTGTTAGTGATTCTCATAGATGCCCTTTTTGCAGGGGTGATGTATTTACCAAAACTCAAACGTCTATAAGTGTCACTGTCGTTAAAACTTTCAAATTCTAAATCAACAGTAGATGTGATATAAAGCAAGTTTGCAATATACAGTCATTATTTTTTTTGTTGTTATCATGCGGTAAAACAAAGCTATACTTACCAGAAATCCAGGTCCAGTCTCCAGAAGGAAGATTTTTAGACTGGTGCTGGTTGAAAAAACAGACTAAACACAGGAATTCCGCCCAGTACAGAGTGTCACAGCTGAATGTGTCCATCAATCACATGACTGACCTCTTTCTGTGAGCGCTCAGATGACCTGGGATATACAGGACTTCCTGTTTTCTGACTGTTTCCTGTTTTTTGAGAAAAACACATTCAGAAAACAGGAAGTTCCATGTTTTCCATAACTAAAAAAAATAAAATAATAAATGTAAACTGCAAAGTTGCTTTATATCACATCTACTGCTGATTTAGATTTTGAAAGTTATAATGACAGTGACAGTTTAGGAGATGTAATGATTCAGAATTTCTCATTTATTTTACCTACTGCCTGATTAAAAATGGTTTCATTCTATAGTATGAATGCAAACACGAAAAAAAATAATCCAAATGTTTTCATTTGTTTTTAAATATATTTCTATGATCTCACTACTTCATAAAGGATAGAAACTGGATAACCATACAGGTTTAATGTGTTTTCTGATCTGCTGCATATATATTATAAGGTACCCTTTATTGAAAGTGTGTCTGTATTTGTAATAATACAGCATTTGCAAGTTTAGAAATGAGCCTGATTGCATGGTTCATTTTGTTCTCCTTTGTAGAGCCAGGCTGCGGCCCACTACAAAGGCACTAAACATGCCAAGAAGCTCAAAGCACTGGAAGCCATGAAAATTAAGCAGAAATCTATTGCTACAAAGGACAACGCAAAGACTATCTTCACTTCCATCCCTACTAATACCATCAATGGCACTTCTGAGAAAACAGGTTAAGCAATAATCTCTCTTTGTTTGCTTGTTTGTTGACTGTTTAACTATATGGTTATGTGCCTCTTGTGCTCACATTCTGTTTGTCATTCCCTCTCCATTGATTTGTTTTACAATTTTCATATATATTTTAAGATGACTGTTAAGAGACATAATCTGTGTTAAATTAAATCCTTAAAGCTACAAATACCTTTGCACAGCATGCCCCCCACTGCCACATGCTCCTTACTCATATTTTAGTGGTCCTGGTTCATGCCATGTCCCTGGGGAGTACTGGCACTGTGTTCATTCTGTTAATTTAATATGCAGCACAGTGTATGATCATAGCCTTGGGGCCACTTTGACATAATTTGTTTGCATAGGGCATACTTGGCTTAGACAAGTGAAGAAACACTGGCATAAAGGACCTGACAGATTCGCTTTAAATCTATTACATTGATAAATTGGTTGTCATGTAAAAAAAAAAATACTGTAGGTGCAGACATGACACATGCATTGTATAGTAATGGAAGATTTGTCTATCCTCTTTTTTCCTTCTCTGCATCATTACTTACACCTATGTCATTGGAAGGGTTCATTTTCCACATTCTTGTGTACCAGTGCTTGTCAGTGATCATGCAGTGCACAAAAGTTACACCCACACAAACAACATTGGAAGACTTTTATAATGACAGCTGCCTTCTAACAATAATGGTAAGGTTTGGAAAAAAAAACTCCTAACTTGGCTGTACACAATGTGAACCATACCCCATGCTTACTTGAAGCTTTTGTTGGGTAACCCATTAGTATGTAAAACTCCACAAGACCTCTGAAAGTGTCCCGTTGTAACTTGTACAGTATATTAGCATCAGATCCTTTAAAATCCCATAGGTTGCACTTATTTATCAAACACATCCAACAAATACCCACCTGAAGTGGGGTTCTGAGAAATATGGGGACCAAACCAACATATTGATGGTCTCACATTCCTTAAACCATACCTCAACAGTTTTTTGTTTGTGAATTATCCCATTTAAAGTGGCCACTGCCATTAGGCAATAATGTTACCATCAAGGAGCATACTTGCTCTATAGCAAATTTTAAAGGGGTTGGCCACTTTACAGTAAAATAGTTCAGTGTAGAGTATTAGTAACCGTACTCACAGCACTTAGGGCCCTATTTCACGGGCCGATCAACGGGCCCGTGCTCCTATTCCTATTCCTATTCCACGGCCAGATGATCTTTCAGCAAAGGCTGCAGGGACATAGTTACTGATGTCCTTGCAGCCCTTGCAGCATACATTACCTAGCAGGGCTTCTCCTCCGCTCCGTCTTCCTCCCTGGGTCCCGCGGCACAGCATCAACTCTGGAGTGGCCTGACTGAGCTGTCATACCGCTCAGCAAATCACTGGCTGTGGCGGTCCCGGCCAATAATTGGCTGAGCGGTCTGACAGCTCAGTCAGGCTGCACGGAAGCTGATGCTGCGCCGCGGGACAGGGGAGGAAGACGGAGTGGTTGAGAAGCCCTGCTAGGTAATGTATGATGCTTCTCAAATCGTCGGTCGCCCGCCGTGCACCGCTATTCCACGCAGCGATGCACGGTGGGTGACCGATGATTATCGCTCCGTGGAATAGGCCCCTTACAGTAGCTCACTGTGTCCCTTATAGAGCTAAAATCAGACTACCCTTCTCCAGGCTGTGCTGCCCTGCTCTGTAGTGAGTCTGTCCATAAGATAGCCGACATGGAAGAACATGTGAGCATGCCCCACCTCCAGTGGTCTCCATAGGCATATACAGTGGTGGAAACTGGGGGCAGGGCATGGTCACATGATCCTCTCCTGGATCATTTGTAGAAGACACATGCTACTACTACATTGTATGGCTACCTAGAAAACCTGTACAAAGTCTACTCGTGTGAACCCAAACTTTCAGAAAGTTCGCTCATTTTTACTTTTTGCCCAACACAATTTAATCTGCCAAAGTCACATAGACCTTTGCCCATTTGCCCGACTTTCAACACATTAACTTCAAAAATGGACTTTTCACTTGCTGCTGAATATATCCCAGGCCTTAATAAGTTCTATTGTCACAAGAAAATCAATGTTATAGATTTCACCTGGTTCTATTGTTTTGGCTGGAATGTGCATATTACCTTAATTATAGGAAGGTTTATATCAAAGCTCCATTCCAGTGTAACCAGGTTTTCAGAGGTTCAAGTTCCATGTTGTTTGGAAATTTGTAATAAAATGGCAAATAACACATTTTTTCTAATACCTGCATTTAAAATGTAGCTCCTATACACTTCTGATATTGGTGCCGTAGGCCCTGTCTAAAAAGAAATATATAGTTGCCCACAAATGAGTCCATAGTAAATCATCCCAGGGGCTAAGCAAAATGAACATGTTACCAGTAATGTGAAAACTACCCGACATACAATATGCCATGCGACCCTTGGTATTCGGTTAACAGTGTCCAGGCTTCTTACAGGTGAATAGTAGTTTGCTGAGAAGCAGAATTACTGCCTACAGCAGGATCTCGGCATCACATCTGTCAGTGTCTGTGTAGCAGCAGCTTTTACATTCTTCTTCCTGTCTCCTCGGTGTGCTTCGTTTTTATCACATGGTTCACTTCATTAACCACTTGCCTACTACTGAATGAAGAAATATGAAAAATTATTTTAAAAAAGTAATTTTTGTGTCACCACCTTTTGAGACTCATAAATCGTTTCCTTTTCTACCAATATACATGTAGGGGCCTATTTTTATAGGATTGGTTGTAGTTTTTGCTGGTAGCATTTTGTGGTACATACAGTAGTTCCTTTATGCAAGCAATTTATAATATATCTATAATATTAAACCGGTTGTCCGGAGATAAAAATGGCTGTGGGTGGTATCTACCCCGATCTCCTGTTATAAAGGCTCTCTGCTCCATTCCATCATTGCTATTTTTTGTTTCCTGGTGATGCATCATCCCCGTAGGAATTTCTCCATTCAGCCAATCACTGGACACAGTGGTGTCATGGGAAGAAGAAAGCAGCTGTGATGAGCACTTACCAGAGGGATCGGGTATTACTTGTTTTAAATTTTTTCACCATCCACAGCCATATATAAAAAAAAATCCCCAAACAATCCTTTTAAGTCACTATGCATTCACCAGTCAAATGTCAAAATATTTTCTTTTAAACACAATAAAACAGCCCTTAAAGACTTAAAGCGAATGTACCATCAGTTACATCACTTTTTACATTACCCTGTTGGCGCTGATGCTGGGATCCTGGTGGTATGGTGGTATGGTGCTTTTTTCAAAACACTGCCTGGTTCTGGTGCTCGGCGCTCTTCTCTTCTCATGCACCAGCCTGGTTTTATGCACTGGAGAGGGGCCCAGCATCCCCTAGTGCGATGATATAGCCTTTGTGACAAGCCTCCATTAGAATCAACATTGCCTCATCACAGAGGACAGAAGATATTGTAACACTGGCTGGCGTTGGGTCGGCCTCCAGTGCATAAAACCAGGCTGGTGCATGAGAAGAGAACAGCGCCGAATGCCAGAACCAGGTTGTGTTTTGAAAAAAACTCCTCGGTTCTCAAACCTAATTGGTTCAGGAAGGCAGTTTAAGAACCGAGCGTTTTCCCATAGGAAATAATGTAAGTGTGTTTAATTGATTCCAGCACCAACCAATAATTACCTGCAAAACTCATTTATTACATTGAAAAGTGCCCAGTTTAATCATTACAGTACAGTAGGGAATATCATTATACTGTATAGTACATTTATAGTATTATTATAGTATAGTATACAATTATAGTACAGTAGTCACTAACTCCTCACTCCTCCTTTACTGTATAGAGTTCCCTCATCCCAGAACTGTAAAGGATGAGAGATGGTGGTGGACTGACTGTACTACTACTGTACTGTATATGCACTCCAGCAGATGGTCCTAGTACGAGGCCTCAGAGGCTTCACTGTCCTAAAACAAACACTGTCATATCCAATACCGGCATATACAGTTCTTCATTATCTGTCTGCAGAAGAACATATTTTAAAATGTTGGACTATTTTTAATGCAGAACGAGATAATCCTTCATCTGTACACGAGCAATGATTAAAGTAATATCAGCAATAATGGAATTTACGGAGAGATTTACAGTAGCATAAACCTTTCTGAACATACTACTTGCACAGTAATTTGCTGTTGCCATGGTAACCCTGCCATTTAGAAACAATTCCCTTTTTCCCGCTTACCACTCAAAATGTAAATGTTGAAAACTAAAATGACTTAGACTACAGGTTTCTAATCCAATATTGACAGCATGTACTTATTCTGGTCTGATGTTTGTTCTGTTGCTACCCTGACTTTTTTTTTGTACATTTTGAGATCTACTATTCATGCAGCTTTGTAGGTGGGTTCCATAACTTCAGTTTTACTGAGTGACATGGTAACTGCTTTTATATAAGAAACATAAGTTATATTGACTGAGATAAACCTATTGATAACTGTAGTAGACACAGTGATCAGCCATAGAACATATCTATTTATTGGCTGATCACATAGTTTTGACTGTTCAAAAATCCTGTTTCTTAAAAGGACGTGTGGCTGATAAATGAAAAAGGTAAAGGCCCCATGGTCCCCTTGATTGCTAAGCCATGTAATAGATTTGTCAATCGAGCCTTTTACATGGCTCAGTAATCATGCTGTACATCACACAGGAGTTTGCAGGTTTAATACCATTTTAAGGGTCACTAAACTAATTTCCCTTTCTTAAAGTGGCCCTGTCACCACCTTTTTGCATTATGACTTCTCTACATAGGTGTAAAGGTCAAATTTTGCAGTTTTCATACCTTATTTTATATCATATGTCATGGTGATATTTTACCATCTGCCGTTTGTGCTACCTGGACAGGGCTTCAAGGCCGCAATGCCACTTAACCCTGCCTATATCGCCACCGTAAGCCCCGTCACTCCGTGACATCATCGGCACATAGACAACACCCCTCAGTATAGGCTGACCTAGAGGGGTGGGGCCTAGACATTTAGCCTAGTCGGCTATAACTTCACCGAGGGGTGTGGTCTACAACGTCTTTGTGAGAGGCAATAAGTGGCACTTTAGCCGAGAAGCCACTCCCAGGTGGCACAATCCGCAGATGATAAAAGATTTTTAACTGGAACAAGCACCATAACGTATGATATAAAATAAGGTAAGAAAACTGCTAAATTTACCCTTTACACCTGTGTAGAGAAGTCATAAAGCATAAAGAGGGTGACAGTGTCATTTTAAACACACTGTCACGGCCGCGGCGACGTCCCGTGCTTTGGGCCGCCGCCGCGACCTTCCTCTGCCCCATGCAGCCGCCGGGGTCCTTGTGCAGGGACCCAGCGCTGCTACCTGTTCAGCCCCGGGGGGCGCCTTACCTCGCCCCGCTCCTGTCTCCGTCTGTGCCGGCCCAATTACTACCCAATTAGGGGCGGACTGGCCCTTTAAATCTGAGACAGCAGGCGCGCCCTAGGGGGCGGGGACGCGCGCGCCGGCTGTCTCAGATTTAAAGGGCCAGTCCGCCCCTAATTGGGTAGTTGCACTAATCACTTCCTATAAATTCCAGCCCTGCCCCACTACAGGTGTTGGAGCCTCTGCATGCTTCCCATAGTGTTTGGCCCAGTTCCCTGTTGTTCCTGACCTTAGTCCTTGTCCCTTGGTCCTGTCCGCAGTCCTTGTCCCTAGTCCTTGCCCGCTGCCTTCCCATTGTTCCTGAGTCCTGTCCGCCACCTGCAATCACGCCTACAGACCTCTGCCTGCACTATCTCCTGCCTACTGCTCCTGCCACACCTGCCGTCACTAGCAACCAAGCCAGGGGTAGCGACCTGGGGGTCGCCTGCCGCAGCAAGTCCATCCCGCCTTGCGGCGGGCTCTGGTGAAAACCAGCGGCCCCTTAGACTCCGCTCCCTGGTGAGGTTAGTGCCATCGCTAGTGACGGTCCAGTGGATCCACTACTCCAGGCGTTACACACACCCACTTAGAATAAATCCAAATAACCTATAGGCTCACACTATGGTATTTTTCATCCATCTTTGCCGACAGTTGTCAAAAAGACGTCCGATATTTGCTTGTGATGGTCTTCTATAATGATCATTATAGACAGCAGTTATTAGCAAATATTGCATAAATTTTTGATGCCTGTCGGCAGTGATGGCCATGGTAAAAACTTACGATGGGAGAGCATAAAATCTGTTTGCGGATGTTGTCCATAGTGGAAACTAAACACAGAATCTGCAGTGCTACAATACAACAACCGCGCTAACCATTGAGCTATTGTGTTTCCCAAAGCTTCCTTAGTGATGATTAGGCTCCACATCTGGTGTCTTGCGTGTAATTTCATTACTGTGACTCATACACAATCTTAATTTGTCTCAGAAGTTACGTGACAATTTCAAGAAAATCTGCATGTCATGAATGTCCTCCTAGTGAAGAGCTAAGGTAACAAGCAAGCAGCAGTAGTGTCACAAATTTTCCTGTGATTCTCATGAAACAAATTGAAGTGTTGTCCTAGCCTGAATGAGAAATCTTTTTTGGACGTTTTAAAGGCTGTTTTTTGTTTTGTTTTTGTTTTTTTTCAATGGACATCATTTTGCGGGGGGGATTTTTTTTTAACCTCTTAAGGACCCATAACTTACATGTATGCCATGGAATCCTGTCACTTAAGGACCCATGACTTAAATGTAAGTCATGGAGTCCGACGGCGCTTTGAAGTGTGTTCAGGAGCCGAGCTCACTTCAAAGCACATGGGAACCGGCTGCTATATGCAGCTAGGTCCTCACTGTTGACAGGTCACCGCGATCACGCGACGTCCCGCCATTAACGCCTGCAGTGCGGTAACTGACTGACGGAGGTCCTTTACCTTCTTCCTGGCAGTCAGATTGGCGATCCATGCATTGAGTCTTCCACAGGCAGGCTCTATGCAATGATCGCAGATAACACTGATCACTGCTATGCTATGATCAAAGCTATATAAAATGCATATCCCTGTATTGAGACAGTCCTATAGAATAAATATATCACATCAGTTTTACTGTAAATATGGTAGACAAAAAGGTGCCTTTACAAAATACACCTGTTCCTGCAAAAATCAAAGCCCTTTCATGGCCCAGTAGCCGGAAAAATAAAAGAGTTATAGCTCTTAGAGGGCGAGGAGGAAAAAATGAAACTGTAAAACTGAAAATTGGCCCGGTCCTTAATCCCTTTCCGCCATTAATACGTACATATATGTTCCTGACTTTAGGGGGTTTGATGTGTGCGGGACTGCTGCAGTGAGAGCGGCCCCGCGCACATTAGAGTCCAGGAAGCAGAAGGTAATGACAGGCAGCTGATCCTGCAGCTGCTTGCCATTAAGCCCTTAAGCTCCGTGATCTATAGCGATCGCAGCATTTAAGGTACTCAGAATCAAAACAACCTTCTGTCACTGAGTGATCGGGACCCCCGAGCCATGCTGGGGGGTCCCAATCGCTTGTGCCGATGGGCAGGGGTAAGTCACTTACCTCTGTCCTTTCGGATCATCCATCCATGCATAGAGTCTTCTCTTAGGCAGGCTCTATGCATAGATCACCGATAACACTGATCTATGCTATGCTATGGCATAGCATAGATCAGTATATGCAACCTAACAAGTGGGGGAAAAAAGTGTAAAAATAGTGTAATAATATTTTTTTTTAAGTATAAAAAACCTTATAAACCCCCCTCCCAATAAAAGTTTAAAATACCCCCTTGTCCATTATAAAAATAGAAATATTTTTTAAAAATAAATAAACATATATATCGTAGCGTGCGGAATTGTCCGAACTATTAAAATATAACATTATTGTTTCCACGCAGTGAACCGTGTAAATGAAAGAAAATTTTCTGTCACACCAATATGATATTACTAAAAACTAGAGATCAGGGCGCAAAAAGTGACACCTCAACTAGGTAGGTGGAAAAATAAAATCACTATGGCTTTTAGAAGGCAGGGTGGAACATTCGGGCATCAAAGGGCTCTGTCTTGAAGGGGTTAAGGCCATTTTGTCCTTTGTCCTTAAGGGGTTAAATTTCACAGCACAAATAATTTTTTTTCTCGGTTTTGCAGCATATTTTATGGAGAAATTAAGTCTGTCATTGCAAAGAACAATTGGTGTTGCAAAAAAAAAATGCAAGTCCTATGGCTTTTAAAGACAAGGAAAAAAGAAAATTGGCTTTGGATAAGGTCCTTTAAAGGCTCTAAAAGTTTTCTCTACAAATAGCTCTTGTTTCCCCAAATACTGAGGAAGGTGTCAACTTCAGTATCTTCAGTGTTTGGGGGCAAAAGGGATGGATGACATGTGTAGTACAGCTCTACTTCCTATTATACATTATTAAAGCCTTGTTCCTGTAGAGGCATATTTATATACTAGGTACTGCCCCTACTATCTTTGAGCACTGATACCAAAAGAGGAAGAGCTCTGCAGATCAGAAGTAAGAGGATAATAAAACTGGCCTCATGTACGGCACTTCCAAAAGCAGCATTTCCTTATTCCAGCCATTATAGAATCTTTTAGGTCTTTGATGCAGATTAGAGCGAGTGATAAAATATTCAAATTCGATTCACATAGACTATGATGCTCGGAAATTTGATTGAATATCGAAACCTATTGAAGTCAATGGGAGATAAATGCTTGTTTCTTCGAAACCTTAATTCAACCACTTAGAGGTCATCAAGTCCACAATCACACCTCAAACATTGATGCAAACATCTCTGGAATGCAACTGGGACAGCAGGGGAAGCATGCCTGGGTGTATCTTACATGGCCAAATCGCAGAGGTAAACCACTATCACAGTGTCATGATCGCGCCTGAAAAGATATCAGTGCCACCCTCTGCTGCGAAGATTCGACCTCTGCTCCAAAGACTGCGCTTTTGGCCATGATCCGTTCCTGGTTTTACTGTGTTCTCTGCTTATGTCATCTGTGTTCCGGTCCATGTTTTCTTAGTTCTCCCTGCACTTTCCTTGTTGTGGTCTGTTCACTAATTGTGTCTGCTGTGGTGTGATTGACAGGTCTCTTCTCCTCTGGTTTTCTGTGATTCTCTGGTGTGTTTCTTCTACTCAGCCTATCAGCTTGGAGTCCGGGACTTCTGATCCCTTATACCTGTGCCTCTCCCTTCACTCTGGGCTCTTGATAGCGATGTTCAGCTTGTCTGTCAGCTAGATTCAGCCTTTCTTTTGGTTCAGTGTTCCTTGCCTTGTCCTCTAGTTACCTGGTTATTGTCTCTGGTTTCTCTTTCACCGTGTACCTTGTTACTGTCTGTTATTGCGTTTAGTTCCTTGTACCTTTCCTTGTATCTCCGTTCCGTGTTTATTAGTGTTTCTGACCTGGATTTCGTGACCTCGACTTTGCTTGTAGATTCTGACTCTGTACTTCTGCTGCCCGTTGTTGCCAACCTTGCCCGCCGACTATTCTTCATTGTGTTAATTTGTCTCGTCTTGTTTTGTGTTTGCACTTACTGCAGTGTAGGGAACGCCGCCCAGTTGCGGACGGTCGTTTAGGGCCTGCTCTGCAAGTAGGTAGGGACAGTGTGGGGGTGTCTTAGCTATAGGGCCCACTTGTCCTGTGTGTCTGTCCCAGGGGCCCTAACACACAGGCTCTCCAACACTCTCTCCATACACTTGATACACACAAGATAACCTCTCTTTAAAGTGGGAAAAAATACAAGTAAACATTCTTTCCTCTACATTAGCATGGATAGAAAGCCAAATTGTAATCAAAAGAAAAATTTTCTTGCACCTCTTTAAACCACATTGCCTATGACAACCACAGGCAGTTTGTGTGTGGTCCGACATGTCCTACACATAAAGGGGTGTGGGTCTTATGGAAACTACGTAAAATTGAATTTGAGGCCTTTTAGGTGAGCCCTCCAAAAAATGTGTTAAACATATGGCGGCATGCGATACATAACAGATTTTTGTATTTCATTAAACCTTGTGCAGAGCACAATAAGCTGTCCTGCAACAATTTGTATGTAACAGGAACTCAAGTAAGCCAACACTGGCGTATATAGTATGCTTGTAAAGTTTTATGTATATAGCTGCAGGCTGTACGTAACAGATTTATTAATTTTTTGGGGCATAGCACAGAACCCATTAAGGTGTCCTGCGACAATTTGAATGTAACACGAAATATGCCACACATGTGTGTACAGGAGAGTTATAAACTGCCTGCCTGTCTAAGTAGCTGATGTCCTGGTAGCCTATGCACTGTATGGACGAAGCTGTGTTGTGCAGTGGCCCTAAAAAGGGTTTTTGGGGTCTTGTCTGCCTAAAATCTGTAAAAAAAACCCTTACTGTCCCTACTCCAAGATCTCTCCCTCAACTTGTCCTGCAACAATCAGAATGTAGGAGCAAATAGATCCAGTGAAGCCTATTTTTTACAATAAACAGCAGCTATCTGTCTGTGAGAGTAAGCAGCTGATGCGCTTGTAGCCGGACTATTCACTTTTTATATGCTGTGCTGTGTATAGTTGTAGCCATAAAAAGGGCTTTTGGGGTCTTGCTTGCCTAAAATCAGCTAAAATCCTCCCTGTCCCTACCCCAGGATCTCTCCCTTACTAGGTTCAAGATGGCATCTGATATTGAGCAGCAGGAGCTAAGTTCCTATAGTTTTAAGTCACATGAGTAAACCAGTCATTGATTATAGACGCTGTTCTCACAATGCCTGCGTGCTCCTAGGACCTGTCACACCCTCCCTGCATAGTTACTGTGTTTTCGCACGGATACTTAATAAAAAATGAATATGTCAAGTGCAATATTTGATCCAATAGCTACTCAATCAAGTACTACTCTCTCACCTCTAATGTAGATATTTGCAGCTAGAAGTCCCTGAAAGGAAAGTATTCAAATGCTGTATATCTGAATGCACCAGGGCTTGCCAATATCCCAGTGCTAGATTTATTTTATAATAATGTTTTGTCATTTATCCTGATTTACTATACCCATCTGTGCTCTGCAGTTTATGCAGCTCCAGTAATCCCTTAATCCCACCTAACACAGTAGATTAAATGATTTGAAAAAGTGACTTAAGTGTCCTCAGATCACAAGAATCAGTCTGAATAGCCTGTTTCCGCACAGCACATAACACAGTTATAGCACAGCACAGCGTTTTTACTATTACATTCCTTGAACTTTTAATTAAAGACACCCCCAAAGGTCAATTAGTCCACCTAAACTAGAATAATGTACTGACAGTTGTCATTGCACTGACTGGCAGCCAAACAATGACTTCATTTTGAACTCAAAATGATGGACATCATTTTTTCTTTTCAAAAACGGAGAGAAAACAACATAGTGTGGACATAGCCTTAGTGTGTAAAGTGATATTTTTTTCCCCTTATTTAACATTGAAAGTTTCCAAAATGACTGGTAACTGGGGTTGCAACTCCACTAAATCTGTACATTATATAGTAGTCCTTGTGGGTTCAGACCAGACAGGATAGCCTTTGCTCCCCACACACCTCAATGAATTTTGGACTTTCATGACTTCCAAGTTTGGTAGGTCCTAATCGCTGTGTATCAGGCTTCAACCACAAGACTTGACTATTAAGAGAGGCTCTGACCGTGCTCTTTAGTCATCACAATTGAGCTCTTGTCAACGTTACTCGTATCCTTGCACTTCCCTACTTCCCCTACCTCTAGCATATCAACTTTAGGAAACTTTTGTGCACCTGATGTCTAATGTACAGTATTCTAGTCTTTGACAGTCACCATTGTTACAAGATAATCAATATTATTCACTTTACCTGTTGTTTTTCCCCCCACAAATTCTTCTTTCCTTTTATTACTGTATTTTATACATTCAGAAACCTCAGCATGCTAGACTGGCTTTTCTAAGACAAAGAGAAAGTAATAATTTTCTTAAACTGCCGTATTTGACATTATCTTAAATGAACAGTGTGACTTCAGTTCAGAGAACAAAAATATAGAACACTGAATGTGTAAAATACAGTTTAAAAAAAAAAATAAAGAAAAAATCCATCAACAGTTAATCTGTTATATGGTTTTATTGATTTTCTCTGTATAACACAGAAAAAGAGAACACTAAAAATGTATCTTACTAGAAAACATTAAAGTATATATATATATATATATATATATATATATATATATATATATATGTACAGTATCAGGCTATGTTCACATAGCGTATTAGACAGGTCCGTACCGTGACCCGGCCAGGTCATGGAATGGCCGGTCTCTGAAAAGATCAACCCGATGATGATCTTTTCGGCCGCAATGTTCTGATGAGGGCGTATACATGTGGGCCCGCATCAGAACTCCCCACAGCCCACTATGGAGCGAGTGGCCGAAACCGCTTGCTCCATAGTGTGCACTGACATGTCAGATATTTGCAGTGCCGCGAGAGATTCGGGCCGGATGGTATACTATGTGTATACGCTCCGACCGGGATTCCTAGGCAACAATGGATGTATATTTCCATAGAAATCACGGCCGTTGTACAACGTCCCGTGGTTTTGCAAAAATATACAGTGTGTGAACATAGCCTTACTTTGTTTTCCTAAATTCTGTACAATGCTGTGTAATTTATAGTGTATCTTTATAAAGGCTAAACTCACACACATCCTCACATTCCTGACATGTATTTCAATCTCTGTTGGTGAATATTTTGGGTTTGGGTTTGGGCATGGACTAGTCCAATTTAGTGGGGTAAACCCTATTTGGCTACCCAATGCATTTTCAAAGCAGAAAACATTACATACTGCATTACTTAACAGCGCTTGTTTAAATGCACATTGGAAAAAATGCCACTGATCAAAGTGTGAACTACTGCACATATTTCCTTTGCAAAAACTGGAATATTTTGATGCATTCTGACATAGGCTTTAACCTAGGCTGGTGATTAGTTGGATTAAAAAAAAAAAAAAAAAAAAAAACATGACTAGAAATACACTTCCTCTACAGTGACCAAAGAAAGCTGGGGCTACACAGTGATTCCTAGTCACCGTGTTGCACTGCTTGGTGATGCAAATTCATCACATATATAAGTGAATGGGGATGTGTTGCAACTCACAAGCAGCTTTGGCCATGACCCGGCAGTTGCAAAATATTCAGATTGATATATCAATTAAGAGCAGTGAGGTAGGCAGAAGCTTCAGAGGACCAACCTGATGACTCAAGGATCAGGCAGCATAGGTAATGACAGGTTCCCTTTAAAGGGAGTATCCAAAGAGCAGAAAACCCCTTTTTTGCTCTTCGGTGTTCCACTTCCTCCATCTGCCAGTCCATGCTGATACTTCCATAGATAAGAGGGGGGCAGGAGCATGTTGCGGGCAGTGATTAATAGCTACCTGATGTTACTGATGTTGCAGCGACATCGGGCAGTTATGCACATTTGATGCAGGTGTAGGACCTTTCCTGCTATGTATATTCCCTTTGTAGTGGTCCTACAGAACTACCAAAGTGACTGCTTTTTGCTTTTTGGAAAAAACTTGCTTGACTTTCAGGCTACTTGTACTTTCCTGTTTGCAGCTGATGTTAGTTACTCCGTTAAAATACACTGTTTATAGCATGCGCACCCAGTGCAGTGAAATTATGTAGCTTTGAATGTGCTTTCTCATTCCACATAACATCTGTATGGAAACCTTCTAGGAAACTTGATGTACTTAAGTACCCAATTTGAGGCCTAATTGTTCATTATTTTGAATGCCTATACAGGACTGGCTATGATAATAGCTAATAAGGAAACAGAGAACATTGGTGAGTAAGTGATATTTACAGGACGTTAAAAAAAACAAAAAACTTCCAGGTCACCAGATCACATGACAAATTTGCATCACTTTACACTTTAGGGGGTGCATACAAGGACAAATTTAGAAATATCTAGAGATAAGCGAACCTCGAGCATGCTCGAGTCGATCTGAACCCGAGCTTTCGGTATTTGATTAGCTGGGGCTGCTGAAGTTGGATAAAGCCCTAAAGCCCCTATTCCATGGGTCGTTAAGAGAAGAAAACGAGCGCACTCAGCGCTCGTTTGCTCCTTGTTCCCCGCTTGCTGCCACCGCTATTCAACGCGGCTGCAGCAAGTGGGTGAGTGCGGGAGGGGCGGCGGGGAGCTGCGGGGGGGCTGCCTGGGTGATCGCTGATTGTCCGGGCAGCCAATAGGATATAGCAGTGTCTGCTGCCGATGCTCCTATTCAACGGAGCGACGGCAGCAGATTGCTGCTATATCAGTTGCTTGTTTTTCAACATGTTGAAAAACAAGTGACTGCAACGATCAGCCGATATGAATGATGTCGGCTGATCGTTGCACTCTATTCCACGAGACGATTATCGTCCGTAGCGGCGTGGAATAGGGCCTTTAGGCTATAAGGAAATCATGGATATAGTCATTGGCTGTATCCATGTTTTCCAGACAATCTTAGAGCTTTATCCAAGTTCAACAGCCCCAGCTTATCAAATACCGAACATTCGGGTTCGGATTGACTCGAACCTGAACCCGGTTCGCTCATCTCTAGAAATATCAGAGATACACACATAACCATTAAGTCAAACACGAGTGAGGACCCTGATCACAAGTGTTTACAAGCTGTCTTACAGTTAGGTTGTCTTAGTTGCCCATAACAACCAATCAGAATTTATTGTAATGGGATCTGATTTTTCAAATCACTCTATTAAAATGAAAACTGAAGTCCTGATAAATCTCCTCCCAAACAGTTCAGGTGTTTTGATGCCCATAGTCAACAGCCTGTGACAAGGGCCCATAACAGAAAACCACAGCGAACGACTGCTGTTTCTGTGTGGCAAGGTCTGAGTGGATACCAGCCTCAAGGGTCGTTTGCACTCAGAGTCCCCCAAGTTTTCTTCTCCTCGCTATTAGATGCCTATAGAAGACAGACTGTGATAATGACTGATAACAGAGAATGATCGTGTGTATGTGTTATACTTTCTGGAAGGTCAGAAGTCTTAGGACATTTCCTTGCATCCAATGTACCTACAAGCAAATGTGGGCTATGTTTACATTTGGTAAGAGACCGGCCGTTCAGTGACCCGGCCGTGTCACGAAATGGCCGGTCTCAGAAAAGATCATCCCGGCCTTTACTGCAGTACCTGGGTGGGTGGTCTTTAGCGCCGCTGAGTTCTGATGTGGGCGCTTCCGTGCGCGCCCACATCAGAACTTCCCACTGCACACAATAGAGCGTGCGGCTCCATTGTGTGGACTGACAGGGTTTTCTGCGGCCGCTATTCAGTAAATATCTGCAGAAAACTGATGTGTCAGTCTCTCGCGGTGCCACTAGGGATCCCGGCCGGAGTGTATAACATTTGTATACACTCCGACCAGGATTTGCTCAGCCTGCAGCACTACATATGTATCGCAGAAATCTGTTTCTGTGGAACTTACGTAGTGTGAACATAGCCTTAGGGGTAAAATAGTTGAGGCATTTGGACACACTATAAAGGATGGACACTCATTTTATAATGTAGATTTAACTTTATAGCTGTACTATTATTGATATTTTTATTGTAGCAGCCTTGTGAATTTTAAGTTTTAAATTAAACCATAAACTTTTTTAGACTAAATAATTAAAATAATGTTATGAACCAAATTCAGCATCGGCATTGCATCATTACAAGTGGATGACTATTATCCACAGAGTACCTGCACATACATTGTCCACTTCTGCAATGCATGACCATTTAATGTCAACAGAACCACTATGTTTCCAGAGGGTTGTTAATATTTCTTTTTCTGTATTTTCAGTGTACTGTGATTGTCATGATTTTCTCTTGCTTAGCAAACCATGAATAATTTGAAAGGTTTGCCAAGGAAAAATCTGTAAAGTTTACATTCGTTAATGAAACAGTTAAATCACTGAATGAGTGGTAATTTTAGTATTATAAACACAGTAACATATTAGATTAAATGAGTTAAATAAACAAACCAGGCAGCAGTCTGTTACCTGGCGCCTCTCAGCTCTTGTAGTCAAAGGAAGCACAAAGTGATCTAGGAGCCATAGACACTTACATACTCGCAGCAGGATGACAATCCCGATGCGAGTATGTAATCGCAGTGTAAATGACAGGAGAGGTATTCGCAGCGTATTTCGCTGCAAACTCGCAGCGTGAAATCGGCTGCGGATACATCCTGTGTGAACCTAGCCTTACTGTTAATAAAAATAGTAAAACATTAAAAAAGCTATGTAAACTAAATATAGCTATACTAATGCTGAGTGACCTATAGAATAAAGACGTGATGTCAGTTTTAACGTAAAGTGCATTACAAAAACACGGCCATGGCAACCTCAGTATAATTACTCATGGTATCTCTGCACAGATTGGTGCAAAGACCACCAACAGAGGGAACACACATCACTAGAGCAGAGAAAGATAAGTCCTGAGAATATATCAAGATACTTCCATAGCCTCCCAAAGAATGTCAAGCTTCTTGTGCTCACACCACCATATATAACTGCCCTTCTTCTTCTAACTCCACTACATGCCTTCTCGGCCCTAACCTCCATTAACATATATGGATTTCCCATGCGCTTTTAGATTTTATTTGTTCTGTTTTGCCTTTTCTGGAGGACACAAAATCACCAACAGAATATAATAAGCTAAATATCTGGGTCTCTAAAAAGTCCTAGAAGAACCAAAGAGCACATAATTTCCCTAGACCTGCTTTACTGGTCTCCAATGGGATGGGTCACAGTCTTTGGGACAATTTAAAGTGTGTGATACTTCCTGCCATACATTTGACTTGGGATACTTACTTGGCCTATAGTGTCCATACATTATCCACTAGTTGTACAAAAGAAGATCATTTTGTTACTCTTAAAAAGGGTTATTCTTGCCACAGCTTTGTTTCACTGAACCGTGGGAAACTGCTGTGCTATGAAGTGAATATGCATCTGTATCCAATTCTCATAGTTTGTTCCTGGAGGGAAGACATAACAAGTAGTATTTACTGTGATAACACGTTATGGCCTAGTCTTTACTCTAGCACAAAACTGCAGCATTGAAAGTTATATGTTTGAACTTAAATACTATACAAAGGGAAATGAAAATGAGTTTTGTGCATTGCTTGATGAATTCCCACTAAAAAGCATTATGCATATTTATGTTTTGTCATAATCATGTACTGATGCGTTTTTACATTAGAGATGGTAGTCAGCGACGTCTGAGCAGATGTGATCTAGAGCCCATGCAGGTAATATGAATATCGAAGGAGAGGATGTTTGCTAAGCTAACCATCATTTAATGTGTTTTACTAATGCATAGATTCTCTTGGCTTGCTGTAATTATATGAAATGTAAAACCAGGCACAATGTTTCTGCTGTGGACAAGCTGCTCGATTTGCATATCAAATTCTTCAGACAAATATGTTGGCACTGTCTATAGTGGAAAATGTATGCACTTTGAGAAAATTGAAATATTCTAATGAGAGACCTTTTACCACTAGCATTAAGTTACAGTGAAGATGTTAATTGTCTTAATTTTTTTGGGAAAAATTGAGAAGAGTAATTCGGTGTTTGCCATTAGGTAGACCAGAGACAAAGGACAGTTTGAATAGCTCAATAGAAATCAATGTTCCCGATTGCAGACAAAGTTTCGGAACACGTGAATGCAGCCTAAGGTTATGTTCACACAATGTTTAACAGTTTCTGTTGCATAGCAACGGACACTGTTAAAATGCCGCTGGCCTACTTAACATTGTGTGAACAGCTATTATTTCGGACACTGTTCGGTGAACAGCGTCCTAAAATAATAGGTATGCGTTAAAATAACAATGTGTGCATACAGCGGTTGGCATTACATTGACTACAACACAATTCCGCCCCTGCAGTAAAGAACGAACGCTGATTCTATTGCAACCAGCGTAAATTTTTTACTTTAAATTTTATGTTGTGTGAACATAGCCTAACCGTTCCAAGTATATGACTTACTCCAGAGAGTAATTCTTTAAAAAAAAAAAAATATATATATATATATATATATATATATATATATATATTAACGTTTTTTACTAAGTGTTCAATACCAATTGGCAGCAGTAAGGTGTGAAACAGGCTCTCTTTTTCTCTTTTTCCACCAAGGTTGTGTCGGGAACTACAGGCCTGTCCAAGCCCTGGTCCCAACTCCCCCTCGCTGATACAGTGCTGCCACACACAGCACTATTGACACCTAGCAGAGCAAATGTTGGTGATAGCAGAGATGCCGATATCGCCCCTTACTTTTGGAACTTAGTATTGAGTACTGAGTAAAAAATAGTAAAATAACTTTATAAAAGCAATATATATATATTTTTAAAAAAGGAAAAAAATCAATACAAGAATACAGGGGAATGAAAATAAAAAATATTACAGAATACCGATTGTACACACAGATCAATAAGGCAGCTACAGTATTGACTCATTCAAATGTAATTTGGACCATGATAATATTTCAGATTTATTTTTTATTAAATTTTAAGTGAAAACAAATAACAGACATCAGATGAACAGTTGCACATCACAATATTAGAAAAAAACTAATTTTACAAAAGGTGCCTCTCATAGTGATTTCTGACCTTATTGCCAATTAATTGACACAGAACAGGTAGTGTAGTCTTACCCCTATCAAAGGGGAGAAGAGGAAACCAAAAGGCTTAAATTGTATAAAGTAATAAATTATTATAGTGGATCCACATTGCATCACAATGCCATACAAACATCTAGTGGAGCATGTAGATTAAAGAGGGTTCTCTAAGTTACTTTTACTTGTCTCCTATCCTGAGTGCTGTACTTGGCTCTTTCCGGTGTCTCAATAGAGAATAAATGGAGTGGCTGGTCACACAAAACAAAGGAGTTGGGGAGCTGCTCTAGAGATCCTTGGGGGCACAGAGGTCAGACATCCCTCCCCCCAATCTTATATTTGTTCCCTATCATGTGGATAGGGGACAAGTAAAAATAACTCCAACAACCCCTTTCATGGAAATCTTTGTATAGAGTAACATGCTCCTATATAGATAGATATATATATATATATATATATATATATATATGTATCAAATATAATAAGTAATAATCTCTATTATTACTTTTCCCGAACACACTGTATAGCATCGTGCTTGGCAGAGTTTTAGCTGTAGGGTACAAGGAATATCTATGCCCAAACATGGGTAATATAAATCTTACAGTGAACGGGTTTAATATTTTGGTTTAATGAACAAAAATATTGTTTTAACATAAATAAACCATTTTTGACATTTTAAAGCCCTTAATTATAATTGGCTCCGTCTTACTGTTACTGGTGGGAATTTCTAGGAACTACATTAGGTTTCTTTTATTAGCTAAAGCCAAACCTTACCAGTTGGCAAAGAGCTGATACATTTCATGCTGCGACTATATTACTGAATTCCATTAGTTCAGCATTTGGATAAATATTTTACCTCTCCTCTTTTCCAATAGCAGATGTAATATGTTTAGACAAGTTCTGCAGGGTGGGGATTCATTAATCATCTATTTTTCAAAGCTTGTAGATATTTTAAGACATTGCAAATCAGGATGTTATGCAATAGTTGCCTTCCAGTATAAATTTAAGCATGCATGCATGTTTACAGCATTATAAAGACGTTAAGGTTACAAAATGTATTTCTCAAACCCTTATAAAAAGTTAAACATCTCATTTTTACCCTTGGTAGATAGGTTACATTGTTCCTCCCCATTGTCTTATCAACCTTTCTCCATCATATTGGGGGTCCGAGTTTTCCTAAATATATCCTAATAAAAATTAAATAAAAATTAAAAATAATGTGACTCATTCCTTCGATTATGTATAATGTGATCAAACACATGAGTGTAAAAGAAGTCAAAGAGTGACTATAATATATAGCATACAACAGTCAAATAGGCAAATACACTACATGAAAAACATAAAGTGATATTGTCACCTTCTTATTCCATGTGTGGCTCTCTGCACCATTCACAAGCTGAGATACTGCATATATACACTCACCGACCACTTTATTAGATACACCTGTCCAACTGCACGTTACCACTTAATTTCTAATCAGCCAATCACATGGCGGCAACTCAGTGCATTTAGGCATGTAGACATGGTCAAGACAATCTCCTGCAGTTCAAACCGAGCATCAGTATGGGGAAGAAAGGTGATTTGAGTGCCTTTGAACGTGGCATGGTTGTTGGTGCCAGAAGGGTTGGTCTGAGTATTTCAGAAACTGCTGATCTACTGGGATTTTCACGCACAACCATCTCTAGGGTGTACAGAGAATGGTCCGAAAAAGAAAAAACATCCAGTGAGCGGCAGTTCTGTGGGTGGAAATGCCTTGTTGATGCCAGAGGTCAGAGGAGAATGGGCAGACTGGTTCGAGCTGATAGAAAGGCAACAGTGACTCAAATAGCCAACCGTTACAACCAAGGTAGGCAGAAGATCATCTCTGAACGCAAAGTATGTCCAACTTTGAGGCAGATGGGCAACAGCAGCAGAAGACCACACCGGGTGCCACTACTTTCAGCTAAGAACAGGAAACTGAGGCTAGCATGGTGTACCTAATAAAGTGGCTGGTGAGGGTATATATATATATATATATATATATATATATATATATATCTTCATAACACTTGTCTATGTTTTCTTTCTGCTCTAAAATCGCTTCTTTGTATCGGTGGACTGTGGCACCTAGTTGGGACTTAACAGCACTTGGACTCCATCTCCCAGGTGAGTAGAGTGCCTAACTGCCGTAAAGCCCCACCTAGGTGCCACTGTACACTGATTAAATGAAGCAATTTTAGAGCAGAAAGGAGACAGAGAGCAGTTTTGTACATATATATATAAAATTTGCAGCATCTAAGCTTGTGGATGGTGCAGAGAACCACACATAGAGTAAGGGGGTGACAATATCATTTTAAGAGCTCAATATAGAAGGAAAGCCCTTTCCATTGGAACACAGAGACCCATATTTATCAAAGGATGTAAAACAGACACTGGTGTAAATTGCCCATGGCAACCGATCACAGCTCCGCTTTCAAATCTGTTATTGCTATGAACGGTCTACACCAGTTTCTATTTTACACACTTTAACACATCTGGGCCATAGTCTCAAAACATAGATGGTAAAACAAGTGTCTAAAATTTAATTAATCTGAGTTCAGTGATTGGTGTGTTTTGTTGGTCTATTTATCATTGCCCCAGTAGCCAGAATCCTGCTCCACACTGACGAGGGGCAAATACCCCGAAACTGCAGTCTGTGGATGGATGCCTAGCCTTGGTAACCCTTGTCTTATGTCGTTATACTCGCCACAGAGTTAGACTTTGACTCACAGGGGCCACCCTGGTGTTTCCCTATTTAGGTCCTAAAGCTCGCAACAGAGTGAGGACCTGAGGGACTACGTATCAGGCTGGTTTGGTGCTCTCCCCACTAGGAGGCACCCCTTGGCAATGGGCTTCCTTCTCTGGAGAGAGGGATATCTGGCTATTCCCGTGTTTTGAGACTCGTAACTTAGGCTCCACGGACCCCTTTTTTGCATATTTAAATTTTGTATGGGACAATCAATGGAGACTCGTAAATGAGTACTCCATTGGAATTTTTAGCTGTTCTCCCGGAGTTCAGTGATTGGTGTGTTTTGTTGGTATATATATATATATATATATATATATATATATATATATATATATATATATATCTTCATAACACTTGTCTATGTTTCCTTTCTGCTCTAAAATCGCTTCTTTGTATCGATGGACTGTGGCACCTAGTTGGGACTTAACAGCACTTGGACTCCATCTCCCAGGTGAGTAGAGTGCCTAACTGCCGTAAAGCCACTGTCCACTGATAAAATGAAGCCATTTTAGAGCAGAAAGGAGACAGAGAGCAGTTTTGTACATATATATATATATATACATATATAAAATTTGGAGCATCTAAGCTTGTGGATGGTGCAGAGAACCGCACATAGAGTAAGGGGGTGACAATATCATTTTAAGAGCTCAATATAGAAGGAAAGCCCTTTCCATTGGAACACAGAGACCCATATTTATCAAAGGATGTAAAACAGACACTGGTGTAAATTGCCCATGGCAACCGATCACAGCTCCGCTTTCAAATCTGTTATTGCTATGAACGGTCTACACCAGTTTCTATTTTACACACTTTAACACATCTGGGCCATAGTCTCAAAACATAGATGGTAAAACAAGTGTCTAAAATTTAATTAATCATGACCTGACTACTCAGATGTCATAGAGGCCCATAAAATAATGTGAATGCATGCTAATATTTTAGTTATCAAGGGAGCGTGTAAAAGAGTATTTACCATTCCATAACAGTCCATGCATGGTCTATGGGGTCTTTATAGTGAGAAGGTATAGTCTGAGCTGCTCTATTGCACTTGCTACTAGTTTGTGTGAACCTGTTAGTCTGAAAAACTGCATTATTAGAATACAGGGGATATAATAAACAATCACCAGGGCCTTCTGTGGGGATTCACAGATACTCAAAAAGGTTTTTTAAGATCTTCTCAACTTTGGCATAAAATACAATCTTGGATAATTTTAATCTATAACACTTACTATGTGTTTTAGATCCTATCCAAGAGTTAAAAGCAAAGAGTTGTGGCTTCACAGGAAAGGACCTGGCATGAAAGTCAACTGGAAGTTAGCATAACAAGTTTGACCAAAAACCTGCAGACCATGCAAACAAATGCATAGGAAAACAGGGATAACAGAAGTAACAAATACAGAGGGAACACACAGGGTTAAAATTAGAGAACATATTACCTGCCGGTCCAAGGGGGTGGTTTATTGCATTATATGTCCTTGTCACAAAATGTACATTGGCAGAACCAAAAGAGCCTTATACATAAGAATAAATGAACATGTTTATAATATCCAAAGAAAGTATGAAGGACACCCATTGTCAAATCATTATAAGGAAAAACATCAAGGGAAACTAGAGGGTTCAGAATTTTGTGCCATAGAAAAAGTGAACAGTGACTGGAGAAAAGGAGATTACATCAAAAAAATGTCAAGAGCTGAAAGTAAACATATATTCAACTTCAATACAATCACACCAGCAGGCCTAAACTCGGAAATAAAACCTTTTTGCATTTATATAAGGACTTTGAAAATGAAGCCTTTCAGGATCCAGGTCACCTATAAAAAGCAAGGGAAGGGCCAGATCTTCTTGACAAAGAGGGGCATATCCCTCGAAACATGTCGAAGGTTGTTTGACCATTCCAGGCTTCCTTAGGAGACGTGACGTCACGTTGGAATCTGAAGGACTCTATTTAAAGTTCTGCAGTGGGAGAAAGGAGTGTTACCGGACGGAACGCGACCCCCCCCCCCTTATACTATATTTTTGAGGACTCGACAGCCGAATACTACTCGGATATCCGGGAGCTGATTTCACCCAATATGGAGAACATTAAGACAAACCACACTGCTGGGTGAGTGATACCCATATATTGTATTATTTTTAAACACTGACCATCACTGCGTGGATACAAACAGGGCAGAGGAACGTTTTTGGACTGCTTGACAGTCCACTTGCATATATACCATCACATAACATAGGAAGAGGGCCAGCAAACATAGAGAGACATTAGTGTATACTAATACAACTGTTTGTTTCATCCGGCTAGACAGGGTATCCATCTAGCAGAGTAATCTATTTCTCTAGTTGCTGCACTCACACAGGAGCGCGATCAGCCACATTTTTATACAAGTTTGACCAAAAAGCTTAGGGTTCCCTTACGTGAAACAATATTCGGCCAAGCTTGGCTGCAACAGGCGCTAATCAACAAGGTCGGTGCTCCCTTGCAGTGCCTTTACAAGGCACAATTAATTGAGCAGCCAGGCCACACAAATGAACAGGATGGTGCATTAGGATGGTGCATTAGGATGGTGCAGCCGCACATCTCCTGTTAAGACAGAATGGTGTTTACGGCCACACAAAATATCAGATGACATGCGGGCGTTTGCTCATAGGCTGCATTCCTGTTTTTCAGGACTCCCTAGGTTTGCATCCAACTTTTTCAGCCATCAGTAATCAAATTCTGCAGCGTACTTGAAGTTTGCTTATCTCTATTAACCAGTATATAGCTTTGTTTTTGCTTGAGTTTTTGACCACGTTAGATGTATTTTTACAATGGAACATATGAAGAATATTACCTTACCTTAACTACTACTACTTGATGTTGATCACCACAGAATGCCGCCATTCGTCCCTTTCTAGATTACTGACACAACTAAAATATGAACACTAAAAGAAGCCATCGCAGTCTCACAGTAAATAAAACTAGAGATAGAAATCTTTTGCAAATCTCACATTTCATAGAAGTATGATTACATTGTAGAAATGTCATGTAAATTGGGAAGATGATGTGTGATCTGAATACATCATAGATACATTTCTAAAAGTAAAGGTCAGAGAATTATATTAGCTAAACTCAAACAAATTTTGCTTCCTAGAATGGCCGAATGAATTTGTCAGCCAATAGAACCTGTTCTGTTATGTGATACATTGCCAGTTTAATCAATGCGAAAATGTAGCCTTTCCAATTGTCATTTCCAAATCAGAAGAAGAGAATGACTGATCATATTTGGCAAATCGACTCAGAAATCAAATTCTGTAGATTCAATCACAATAAAATGCTTTGAGATGGAGGAAACCGAGCAGTTATTTTAATGTGTTCAAAACAGGTGAAGAAAATTACGAGAGGAAAGAAAAGAGACTGGAAGCAAAACAAGGGAAAGTAGAAAAGCTTTTAGATGTTTATAGATATTCAGAACACAATGAAAATATGTAAACTTTATCCATTTTGGTTTACAAGTTTAGGTCAATAAGGTACATACAGATTTTGATGTGTAGAAATGATTAAAAATGAAGCAATTTTAGGGTATGTTTACACAATTTTTTTTTATTATTTTTAACAGGCATCAATTTTAGGTGAAAATATGGACGCATTTTTGCTAATTATGGCATTAAATGGCATTAATTATGGCATTAATTATGGCTCTTTATTTAAAGCCGTATTGACAGCTGTCCAAACATACGACTAAAAAGAAAAACCATTGTGTGAGCATGTCTTTATTTTAAAAAAAAGTTAGATTGAATGTGGCCTCAGCATGATTCATGATTTAATGTCATTTTGCCTCATTCAGAAATATTCATGTTATTTTGTACAAGCTTTTTGGTCTACAGATAATTTTTGCTGTCATAATGACACAATGGGTATCTGTTTCTTCATTGCCTAAAGCACACACATTATTCTATAACAGTCATGTGAAAAAGTTTTTCATTATTTTTTTGGACAGTCTTATCAGTAATGGCTTGAAGGCAAGTGATGCAGACATGTTACATATAGCATAGTGACCAAATCATTTTTCTTCCAAGTTGCACAGGTACTTTGCAAAGAAGGTCATTTTCTGCCTGAGTAAGAAAGTTGAGACAACTGTAACAAATGGCTGCTCTAGCAGGTCTACCTGACCAGGAAGTCTCAAGCTTTGAATATTATTTTTCTTTTTCTCTTACAAAGTATAAGACCATATTGTTTTATTTATCTAGTGTGCCTGCATTTAGCATCCATTTTATATTTATCACCATTAGCCAGAAGGCATATATATATATGTGATTCCCTAATAATTAGTTTTGGTTCTAGTTCCATAAAAGCCATACATAATCCTTCACAACAGGACACAAAAATTACGTTTTAACGGTAATATTCCCACAACGTCTTTTTAGGCTAAATAAAGGCCAGTATTTTAATAATGATGGCCATAAATAAGGATTATGATCATTTATAATATCTGTCATTATAAAAAAAATAGATTCTTTTGACATGTGAACACAGCCTAAGGCTATGTTCACACAACGTAAAAAAAAAGAGAAAAGGCGTCCGCTTTTTCTACTTAGTGACTTTTCTACCCCTTTTCTACCCCTTAGTGACCGCCATGCTGCCTTTTCATGGCGGCCACTAATGGGCTTTATTCCGATGCGTACGCCTTTTAACGGCGGGCGCATAGGAATAAATTACCACCCGGCGGCGGCTGCAGGGCGGGTGATCAGCGGTCAGTGTGACCGCTGACACCCTCCTGTAACTGCCCGCAGCGGAGGATTCTCCGCTCCGGGCAGTTTAACCCGTTAAATGCCGCTGTCAAACCATGACAGCGGCATCTAACGGGTCCTGGTGGATCTCGGACGGCGCCGTGGGTCACTTACGTGATCGCGATGTCCCGCGGCGCCGTCCGGTCCTCCGATGTATCCATGGCGATCTCGGGGTCCTAATGAAGGTCCCCGGGGTCTCTATGGAGATGCCTGATGCTGACAGGGGTGGCCGTGGCTATTGCCTGTCAGCATGAGGTATGATACAATACATTGCAGTACATCAGGTACTGCAATGTATTGTTTCAATGATCTAAGTATTTTACACTAGTGTACAGTAATGTACACTAGTGTAAAATTAAAAAAAAAGTGAAAAAAAAATGTGCACCAAACACAACACAGCCCCCCCAGCCCCCCCAATAATAAAGATGCATTACATTCCCCATACCCAATAAAACATGACATAAAAGTGATCAAAAACACAAATCATATACATATTTGGTATATCAATAATTATATCGCACGACACACACTGTAAAATAAAAAAAAAAGTACCAGAATAGCTGTATTTTATCAATCCACTTTAGAAAATACGTCATAAAAGAGATCAAAAAGTCATATACATATAAAACTTGTTATCAATAGAAACTACAGATCTTCCCGCAAAAAATAAGCCCAAAACCAGCTCTGTCCCGCAAAAGATGAGAACGCTATGGATCTTGCAATGCGGCGACAGTTTTTGTGGGTTTTTGCTAGGAAGATAGTTTCTATTGCACCAAAGCGGTAATAGTTAAAAAAAACCTACACAAATGTGGTATCGCCGTAACCGTAGCGACCCAGAGAATACATGTATTATGTTATTAGTGACCGCCGATACGGATTTTTACGGCGATCACTAATGGGCTCTATTCTGCTGCCATCAGCTCTTTATGGCGATGGTGCAGAATAGTGCAGCGGCACCGGTAATGCCCGCAGCCCCCTCCTCTCAGCTATCGGAGGTAGCTGAGGGGTTGGGGCAGAGTGTGGGGTCAGTCCCAGCAAGTCCCCTCACCGACGATCGCCGTTATTATCAGTATAACGGCGGCCACCGGTAACAGACATTGCCAGCGCAGCTGAACGCTTTCATCTCTTCTCACTGTGAATCCACAGTGAGAGGAGATGAGAACATGTCCCCCCCTGTCCCCAGAATTAACCCTAGTGACCTGGTCACTGACCCTTCCCTCCCAAGATCCAAGATGGCTGCCGCCATTACTGTGAACAGACTCTGTTCACAGTGATGGATTCCTAAAGATGATCAAAGCTTCATTCTCTCCACCACCGGAGGTGGTGGAGAGCATGGGGCAATGATCGGTGACCACCCGGTGTGGTCCCAGTACAAGTGATCAGCGGTATATACTATATACCACTGATCGCTTGTTCCAAATGGTGCCGGCACTTTTTTACTCCTGTCACCAAAGTCAAGTGCCCTGGATTACCCGTAACCACCCTGGATTACTTGTAACCACCCTGGATTACTTGTAACCACCCCAGATTACCTGTAACCACCCCAGATTGCCCGTCATCACCCCAGATTGCCCGTCACCACCCCAGATTGCCTGTAATCTCCCCAGATTGTCTGTAATCTCCCCAGATTGCCCGTATTCACCCCAGATAGCCCATAACCATCCCAGACAGCCCATAACCATCCCAGACAGCCCATAACCACCCCAGATTGCCCATAACCACCCCAGATTGCCAGTCACCTCCCCAGATTGCCTGTCACTACCCCAGATTGCCCGTAATCTCCCCAGATTGCCCGTAATCTCCCCAGATTGCCCATAACTATTCCAGACAGCCCGTAACCACCACAGATTGCCCGTAACCACCCCAGATTGCTAGACTGCCTGTAACCACCCCAGATTGCTCGCAACCACCCCAGATTGCTCGTAACCACCCCAGATTGACCATCACCACCCCAGATTGCCCGATGCAACCCCAGATAGTCAGTGAACACCACCAGATTGCCCGTCACCAACCCAGATAGCCAGTGAACACCCCCAGATTGCCCATCACCACCCCAGATAGCCAGTAACCACCCCTAGATAGCCAGTAAACACCCCAAGATTGCCCATAACCACCCCATACAGCCAGTAAACACCCCCAGATTGCCCGTAACCACCCCAGATTGTTCGTGACCACCCCAGATTGGCACAGACTGCTCGTAACCACCCCAGATTGCCCATAACCCCACCAGATTGCCTGTTGCCACATCAGATAGCCAGTAAACACCCCGAGATTTTCCATTACCACCCCAGATAACCAGTAAACACCCACATATTGCCTGTAACTAAAATGACACTCCTTCCCTTCTGAGCCAGGCTGTGTGCCCATACAGTGGTTTATGCCCACATATGGGGTACTGTTCTACTCAGGAGAACATCTGTTACATATATTGGGGTGAGTTTTCTCCCCTGTTTCTCGTGAAATTGAGAAATTTTAAACTAAACAAACATGTTATTGGAAAAATTCTATTTTTTCATTTTTACTGTCTTCTTTTGAATGCTTTCCTCTAATACCTGTGGGGTCAAAATAGTCACCTAACCCCAAGATGAATTCTTTGAGGGGTGCAATTTCCAAAATGGGGTGACTTTTGGGGGGGTTCTATTCTGCTGACACTACAGGGGCACTGCAAACGCACCTGGCGCTCAGAAACTTCTTCAGAAAAATCATGCACTGAAAATGCTAATTAGCGCTCCCTTCCTTCTGAGGCCTGCTGTGTGCCCATACAGTGGTTTATGCCCACATATGGGGTACCGTTCTACTTAGGAGAACCTGCATTACATATATTTTGGTGAGTTTTCTCCCCTGTTTCTCGTGAAATTGAGAAATTTCAAACTAAACAAACATATTATTGGAAAAATTCTATTTTTTCATTTTTACTGTCTTCTTTTGAATACTTTCCTCTAATACCTGTGGGGTCAAAATGGTCACCACACCCCAAGATGTATTCTTTGAGGGGTGTATTTTCCAAAATGGGGTGACATTTGGGGGGTTCTATTCTGCTGACACTACAGGGGCTCTGCAAATGCACCTGGCGCTCAGAAACTTCTTCAGCAAAATCTGAACTGGAAATGCTAATAGGCGCTACTTCCCTTCTGAGCCCTGCTGTGTGCCTATACAGTGGTTTACACCCACATATGGGGTACCATTGTACTCAGGAGAACCTGCGTTACAAAATTTGGGGTGCATTTTCTCTCATGTTTATTATGAAAATGAGATACTTTAATCTTAACAAATATATTATTGGAAAATTTCTATTTTCCATTTTTTGCCGGCCTAATTGTGAATACTTTCCTCCAGCTCCTGTAGGGTTAAAATGCTCATTATACTCCTAGATAAATTTTTTAAGGTGTATAGTTTCCAAAATGGGGTCCCTCATGGGGGTTTCCAGTATACAAGCCTCGTAAATCAACTAAAAAAAAAAAAAACTGGTCCCTAAAAAAATCAGTTTTGGAAATTTCATGAAAATTTGATAATTTGCTGATACATTTCTAAGCCCCGTAACACCCTAAAACAGTGAAATCTGTTTACGAAATGAAGCCAGAATAAAGAGGACATATTCATAATGTGACTTACTAACTAATTTTTGTCATGTGCCTTTTTTTTTTAGAAGCAAAGAATTTTAACGTTCGTAAAGTGCAACATTTTCTAATTTTTCATTATATTTTGATGTTTTTCCACAAAAAATACACAAGACAGTGACCAAATTTTGCCACTAACATAAAGTACCATATGTTACGAAAAAACAATCTCAGAATCGCTAGCATACGTTAAAGCATCACTGAGCTATAAGCACATAAAGTGAGACAGGTCAGATTTTGAAAAATGAGCCTGGTCATTAAGGCCCAAACAGTTTTGGTCCCTAAGGGGTTAAAAAGACGTCCGTTATTGCCGCAATTTAACTGACTGCAATGCAATGCATTGAAATCAATGGAATGACGGATGTCCAATGCACGTCCTTTCTCCGTTTTTACTATTAAATTCAATGGACTTTTCAATTAAAGACACACCCAAAGGCCAAATAGTAACCCAAACTAGAATAACGTACCAACAGCCGTCATTGCACTGACAGGCAGCCAATCCTCATAGCCTAAGGGTGTGTTCACAACATGTTTTCTGAGGTGAAAATATAGCCGTATTTTAATAATTACAGTCGTACATAATGATCATTTCTTTATTCATGGCTATCATCAAAATATGATTTGAGTTGATGATATCAAGTCATCAGTGAATAGCGGTCGCACAAGATAGCCTATTCTTACAATGAAAAGTACGGCTCCCGGCTGTACTTTACATTGGTCTCTGTGGCTAATTGGAGTGCAGGCACCCCCTAATGTGCCTGAATTCCAATTAAAATAAAGTGATGTTCACGCAGCCATTACTGCAGTACCGGCCGGGTGAACATCTGAGACATCTGCCGTTGTTTGACATGTGAAACACCAGCCGATGTTCATACAGAATGTGAACATGGCCTAAAATAGCTATATGGGTACGAGGAATAAAAAGTTTGCCTCGATGGTCACTCGTTCTTACTCTATAGTTGCAAAATGTGTTTATAAAGAAATTACTAGAATGTTAGCAGATTAGTTCTAAATATATTCTCTATGCAAAAAAAAAATTCTATTTAGCTCATTGCAAACTTCTACACGATGATTGTGCTGGCAGTTTGGCATACGCAAATGTGTACTTTAATAAATAATTGCATGTTCTTTATCTTAACAATGTAATGTGAAAGCAGAGAAAAAACTGTAGCCAAAGACAAATGTTTTTAATACTCATAATTAAAGCGGCTACGTATCCTGTGCTGTACAGCTATATCATTCTAATGGCTGCATTTAACTTGCAGCACTTCACACAAGCAGTCTTCTAAGTACGATTATATTTAAAGTAATTAATATGTTGAATTCTGGACACTAATTAAAATACACTATAAGTTAGATAACAAGTCACATTAAGTCTGCTTTTAATTAAACACCACATTCCTTGTTTCTTTGTCTAAAGCCATTGCCATAGTATATTGCTATACCAATATCTAGTCCCTGGTCTAATAAAACAGATTTTGGTACATAATGTTGTTTTTAGAAGTTCACTTAAAGGGGTTTTTGAGGCTTAGAGAAACATGGATGCTTTCTTGCAGAAACAGGACTTTCTCCTGTTCTCAGTTTGGGTGTGGTTTTGCAGCTCAGTTCCATTGAAGTGAATAAAGATGATACTTAATACCAATCACAACCTGAGGACGGGAGGGGACGACATGTGTGTTTTTCCAATTCTGGATAACCCCTTTAACACATGGGGAAAATAGGTGCAAACCATAAGTATTATAGTTATAATTCTTTTACACAAAAATGTGCTTCCCATCTATTTTTTAAAGAAGCATTGTTACCAGAAAAAAACTTTTGACATGTCAGAGAGACATGACAAAAGTTTTGATCAGTTAAGGTCTGAATATTCGGACTGCGATCAATTGTGAGAATGATCCTGGAGAAATCACGCTCAAGACAGTCCTCTCCCAGCTCTGCGGCATGTGACAAGATGGCCACATAATGCAAGCCTATGGGGTATGTCTCCTCACTAGACACAGAGTGGGGAGAGGATAGAGCAGCAATCTACTGATCTACTAAGAAAATGCATGGATGTCTTAGAATATTCTATTCAACTGTCCTTGAAGAGTGGCCATAGCTTCTAGCTTTAGGAATTATTTTGCAAAATTGTTAAATATTTCATGTCATTTTTGTTGCCCAGAAAGACAACAAGGTGCATATATGTGGTCATATTGTGTGGTCAAAGTTTTTTTTTAATTAATATAAATACAACTTGGCAAATAGCATTGAACAAACTAGTAAAGGGGTTATCCATGATCAGAAAACATACCCACTTTCTTCCAGAAACAGCACCACTCTTGTCTTTAGGTTGTGTGTGGTTTTGCAGTTAGACTTTGAGGTAAACTGAGTTGAAAAACCCCACCCAAACTGGAGACAAGAGGGGTGCTATGTCTGGAAGAAAGCAGCCATGTTTACTAAGCCTGGAAAACCCATTTAACCCCTTCCTGCCCCATCACCTATCCCTATGTCCTGGGGTGGGTAGGAGGGTTTAGAGAGCGGTCACACTACTCTGAACCGCACAGTGGAACCAGCAGCCGGGGACTGCAGGTATTAGCTGACCACGGCATTTAAATGGCTCATCTGGGATCTAGTGGCGGGATCTCCCCCTCCCTCAGCGTGCAATGCGATCACAGAAGCAGTGATACATGCTTCTGGCTGGGCCCAGGCTCAGTTCCACAATTACGCTGATCCCAGCACGGTAATCGTTTACTATGGGCTCTAGCAGCTTATAGTTATTGAGCACTGATCTCATACATCGATGCAGTACATATCTACTACATTCATCTCTTTGAGACATCAGTGCAGTCATGAAAGAAGTCCTCTGGGGGACTTCAAGTTACTGTAAAAAAAAAAAAAAAAAAAGTTTTTTTTTGTTAATAAATAATCCCATCCCACAATAAATAAAAAAATAAACATATTTGATATTGATGAATGCAGAATCATCTTTGAAATGATTCCTGATCTTGCGTAAAGAACATAAGCATAAAACCCACCAAAGTGCAGAATTTATGATTTTTGGTCATATTACACCCAGAAAAATTGTGATAAAAAGTGAGCAAAAAGTTTGGACATAAGCTAGTTACCAATACAAAGTACAGATCATGGTACAAAAAAATTACACCTCACACAGACCCATAGACCCAAAAAATAACAGTGTTATAAGGATGGTAACAGAGTAAATTTGGGGGGGGGGGTTGTCTTGTTTTTTTTTTTAGGCTTTAAATTTTTAGTCAAACCAGTAAAATATAATAGCAAGATATATTCTAACACAAGCATTTGCCAATACCAGTCTTTTTTCTTTATACGGTGAAGAAATAACTCATGTCATATTTGATTCAAGCTAACATTTTGCTTTTGTTTATTTTCAGAATTTGCCACAGGAATTCCAGCAATATCCACCAGTACTACATTAGAAATCCGGAAAATCAGTGTTATGACAACAGAGACCACAGCGAAAGTTGACAAGAAAATCACTCTCATAACCAGCAGCAACATATGCCCTTCAGGAGAGACAGAAGAGGAAAAGGCTAAAAGACTTCTTTATTGTTCACTATGCAAAGTCGCTGTCAACTCTGCTTCTCAGCTGGAGGCACACAACAGTGGTAAGATGCTACAACTTTCCTGCTACGCTACTTCATCACATTGATATTATCAAATGATCTAGGTAGTAAAAGCCAAAGGTGACAAATTCCTGTAGTAAGAAAACAACTGAAACTAGCAACTGATAGAGAGTCTGCTAGTATAAATTACACATGAGAACCCTACATTATTGTATACACATCATACAAAATTTTTTAATAAAATTTACTCCTCTAGTGGACAAACAACAATTGCTGTCTGTAAGTCTGGGATCACACACTGTAAAATAAAAAAATAAAACAAAAATAAATAAAATAAACATTGACAGTCAAATAGGAATAAAAGGCTGTAAAAGGGATTAAAAAAAGTGTTGCAGTTTTGTTTTTGTTTGTTTTTCACTTTAATAATGTGTTCCTTTTAAGTTTATGGAAATTGTAATCTTCATCCATTTTTTTTTCCACCATATTTTTGAACGTCCGTCATTTTGAACCAAAAATATGGCCATATTTTTAATAATTGTGGCTGTAAATAATGTTCATGCTCTTTATGTACAACTGTAATGATCAAAATACGGCAGTGTTTTCACAGTAAAATTACTGCCGTCTGAAAATGGCTATAAAAAACAAAAACAAAAACGTGAACATAGCCTTAACGGAGAGGTGTCACTTATTTGTTTTGTATTAAAATATTAAATAAATGCTTACATTTTTTGTAAGTTTGAGGGGGAATTTATTTATTTTCTGGCAGGAAAAAAAAAATAGTTCACATTCGCCACTATTATCCAGCAGAGGGATAATGTGGTTAAGGAAAGCAACATATTCATAGTTGCTGCAAATCTGGCCTACCATTTTTCTCTGCTGGTGATTCAGCCCTCCCCTCCCCCAGTGTACAGCTCGTGTGCTTTCCATGACAACTGACATGGCACCCCCATTATCACCAACACTAGACTGTTTGCCTGCGCATTGAAGACCTGTCCTACTCTGTGCAGAGTACTGTACCTGTATTATACCTAAAAGAAAGAGAGCAAGAAAAAAAAAACACAGGCACCGGCGCCTCGTGTAACACCTTAGGATAAATGGGATAGTGGGTAGGGAGATGTTGCACTCACCTAAGAGCCACTTGGGCTTGATGCGTATCACCCAAAGAGGGTTAAGAAGTGTAGAAATGTCCAGATCCCGGTAGCTGCTAAGCTAGACGTACCAACGGACGGGATGCTCCCACCGGGGGCCCGTATAGAAATGATGCAGAGAAAGTGATAAAAAACACAGGTACAGTGACTCCAGCGCTGCTACCGTAGGACCATCACAGGATTCCGATAGTTAAGATATTAGAGGATTTATTTACAAAACAAAGCATGAGGTTAACATGTTTCGGGAAAAGACTATCCCTTCCTCAGAACCAGTATGCATGAGTGAGTAGAACACAGTCAGGTTTAAAAGGAGGTAAAAAGCCCGCCAATCCCGCCCCCAAAAGGGGCGGGAGGGGAGGGAAATTAAAAAAAAAAAAAAAACAGAACATGAACATAGATAGATTCTAAAAACCTCATAAATAGATGAGTAGAGTGTATAAATATTAGAATAAATGGGTAGAGGCACTGGCTAGTGGGAATTACTTGATAAACACTGATACAACATATATACATATATATATAGAGAGAGAAGAACTGATAGCGCATGTATACATAAACAATGAATATAATAAATAATTAAATGGGTAAATGAATGGATAAATAAAAAACATATTTATAGGTAAATAAATGAAGGAATGAATACCCACTTATATAGGCCCACACATAACTAAAGGGGGGATTCAGCGGAATGTACTGTATATTAAACAACAAATGACAATGTACAGTATATTGAGATGTAAATGGCCCACTAAGGTGGAATGAATATACACTTATATATGCCCACACAAAAACAGAGGGGGAATTAAACGGAATGTACAGTATATCGAGATGTAAACTATACTGTACAGTATATAGAGATGTACAGTATATAGAGATATAAATTAAAAACAAATGGCCCACTACGGTGGAAGCTAGATGATAAAAAAGACCAATGGATGAGGGATGGAGTGTAGGAATAAAAAAGGGGACGGGGGGAAGGAAGAGAATGGAGACATGGGAGGGGGGAGGGGGAAGACCTGTATGTACAGGTGGATACTACTAGTTATGCACATTCTCGATGTACTCATTGAGTCCTTGGGGGACCAAGGTTTTCAGTTTAAAAATCCAGAAGTTCTCACGTCTGCGTAATCTCTGGAATCTCTGGCCCCCACTTGTGACGGTCTCGATAGGTGTAATAGTGAAACCTGAGAAGTTACAATTACAGCAGGTTGCCGCGTGACGTGAAACACTGTGGAGCAGAAATCCTCTTTCGACATTGGATCGATGTTGATGCATACGGGCACGGAGCGGTTGGGTGGTGCGACCGACATATTGGATTCCACAGGAGCAGGTGAGTAGATAGATGACATAGGAAGTGCTACATGAGATGTAAGATTTAATCTGGAAATTGTCACCAGTGATAGTGGACTTAAAGTTTGCAGCTCTGTTGGTGATATTGAGACAACATTTGCACTTATTGATCCCGCATTTAAAGCTCCCTAGTGGTTTGGCCAAAAATGATGACGGATGGTTTGGTTGTTACTGCTCGTAATGCTCCTTAGTTTGCTGGGTGCTAAAATATTTTTAAGGGAACGTGCTCTTCTGAACGTGATGGCTGGACATGGGGGTAGGGTGTCTTTCAAGAATGGATCATTCTGGAGGATTTTCCAATGGTTTTTTAGAATGGTTTTGATGCCCTTATGGTCTGAAGAATAGGTCGTGATGAAATTCAACTGGAAGTCTTTCTTGGTGGTTAATTCGGAGAGTGCGGTGCTGTTCTTCCCTGGTTGGAGGCATTGCTGTTGATTCAAAAGTGCTGCTTTCTTCCGGGAATTGTAAATGAGGGAAGTGGGATACTTTTTGGCAAGAAAACGTTTTGTTATGGTTCTGCTTTGGATCCTAAAATCGCTGGCCCTGGTACAATTTCTGCGTATCCTGCGGAATTGGCCAAAGGGTATATTGTTGAGCCATTTGTTGTAATGGCCACTCTGATAGTGGAGGTAGCTGTTACCATCGACACTTTTGAAAAAGGTTTTAGTGAAAATACTGGTACCTTCGTGAAAGACCACTATATCAAGGAATTCCGCGTTGTTGTGGTAGATGTTGTGTGTAAATTCCAAGCCCCAGTTATTAGCATTAATGTCCTTTATGAAATCCGCTATCTCTGATTCGCTACCATCCCAGATGATGAATATGTCATTAATGTAACGACAGTAAAGCATACATTTATGAAATAACGGATGTTGGTAGATGATGTTGTCTTTGAAATCTCCCACAAATAGATTTGCAAAACTGGGCGCAAATGTACTGCCCATAGCGGTCCCACGGTTTTGTTTGTAAATCTTACTGTTAAATTGAAAAATATTGTGTTGTAGGATGAATTGAATGGCGTCTAGGATGAAATCTTTCTGGGCAGGTGGCATCTTAGGGTCCCGATTGAGAAATTCCCGAACTGAGTGACCTCCCAACTTATGGTTTATAACGGTGTATAATGATGAAATATCCATTGTGACAAACAGAAAATTATCTTGCCAGATGAATGAGGTGATTTGTTGAATGAAGTGGGAGGAGTCACGTGTATATGACTTGAGGGTTTGTACATGTCCTTGCAGAAAGGTGTCAACATAGCGGGATAAATTGGACGTGATGGAGTTTATACCCGAAATAATGGGTCGGCCTGGAGGTCTGGTGGTGTTTTTGTGGATTTTTGGCAAATAGTAAAAGGTCGCCAGTGTGGGTTCGATGATGTTGAGGAATTCATGTTCGGTTTTGGTGAGGACTCCTGCTGCGAGACCCTGTCAATGAATTGTCTATATTTGGTGGTATAGACTTGAAGTGGATTAGTTTCCAAGATGGTGTAGAATTGTGTGTCGGAAAGTAATCTGTTGGCTTCCTGGAGGTAGTCGTCTCTATTAAGGAGCACTATGCCTCCGCTTTTATCTGCTGGTTTAATGACCAGCGAAGTGTCTTTAGATAGGTTTTGTATTGTACCTAGCTCTACATCACCAGTAGAGTTTATCTCCTCTTGCAGATTACATCTATTACATCTACTATGGGAGAGTTTGCAAGGTTCTGATCTTGCAAGGGTTTAGCAACTTTTTAACAATTTAATTGGAAGACATACCAATCATGACAATGAGACACTCATTCATATAATGATGATCAGGTGTGCTCAGTCACCTTTTGGTATCATTTTATAACTTTACCCACTATATTCTTCTGTCCCTGTGAGCAGCTAAACCGCTCCCCTATCCACAATATGGCTTCGCATGGAGGAACATGTGATGGTACATGTAATTCTTTTACATAGGCACCCACATATGAAGTGGGGAGCTGCCTGGCTGCACATTGGGACAGAGGATAGATGGGGAGAAGAGCTACATAACTTTATTAAGTGAGTGTCTCATTGTCATAATTAGTATGCCTTTCCATACAGTTGTTAAAACCCTTTTAACTAGTAGCCTAGGTGCTATAATCACTGTCATGTCTTGCAACTTACTTCTAAGTTATTGGGTCCAGGGCCGGCCTTAGGGTAGATGGCGCCCTGTGCGAAGCTTTCTTTTGGCGCCCCCCCCCCCCGCCACTGTTGATACCACCTAATAGTTAGATAATAGAATGGAGATAGATAGATAGATAGATAGATAGATAGATAGATAGATAGATAAAATGCAAATAGTGTACACGGCACTCAGAGAAGAAAGTCGGGTGCCGGCAAGCATGCTGGGGGTCCACCAGGCAATGGTAAATATATCCTTCAAAAAGGCTGCAGCACTCTGGAGGTAGTGAAAAAATGGTGCAAAAATTTATTCACATCCCAAATCAATACAATGAAAGCTTTCATTGTATTGATTTGGGATGTGAATACATTTTTGAGGAGATAGATAGATAGATAGATAGATAGAAGATAGATAGATAGATAGATAATAGATAGATAGATAGATAGATAGGAGATAGATAGATAGATAATAGATAGATAGATAGATAGATAGATAGATAGATAGATAGATAGATAGATAGATAGATAGAATAAATAGATAGATAGATAGATAGATAGATAATAGATAGATAGATAGATATAATAAAAAGATAGATAGATAGATAGATGATAGATAGATAGATGATAGATAGATAGATAGATAGATAGATAGATAGATAGATAGATAGGAGATAGATAGATAGGAGATAGATAGGGGAGAGATAGATAAAAGAGATAGAGAGAGGTAGATGAGAGGGAGGATAAAGAGCTAGACAGAGGAGAGAGAAGCATCAGGCTTACAGCAGGGGCACAGCATGCTGGACACTGCAGGAATTGCTGGAGGGAGGAGGCACACGGGTGGGCAGAGGTGACAGGTCACCACACTGATGCTACTGTGCCACAGAGAACAGCTGACACACACAGCTGATGACACTGCAGTTCAGCATGCTGCATTGTGGCAAAGTATCCCACCCGCGGTGGGTGCCGGGGCTTATCGGCGGGGGGCGGAGCTTACCGGGATGTACCCGGAACGTTAATTTGCCAGGTCCCCAGTCCGTCTGGCTTTAGGAGGGCCCGAACCAACCCCTATGCAAAGAGGGCAGGCGGCCAGCTAGGGGGGCGCTCTGGCAGACAGACAGAATGTCTGTCTGCCAGACCAGTTATGTGTGCAGCTGTCTGCAGAGCGCCCCCCCAGCTGGCCAGGAGTGATGCGCCCTGTGCAAAGGCACAGGTCGCACACCCCAAAGGCCGGCCCTGATTGGGTCTTCCACATCTTAGAACTTTTTACCAAGGTGAAAATCATATCATTAAAATTTATCACTAGGCTAAAAGCCCCATGACTTGATAATACCATATATAATAAAAAGTTTTTCTAATAATATATGAGATTGGCACCTGCCACATTTTATTGTTGCCTACAACCGGCAATATTGTCATTTGCTGTAGAAAACTTTCTTGAAAAGTTGTAGCATCTAGCTTGTATTTGCACTTTGACGTTCTGTAATTGGTCTGGTCTGAGTTTTTGTCATCGTAAAGTTAGTGGGTTCTTTCAATCACCATTTGGAACTGTCCAACAGATCCCTTAATGCACAATGGATTATATCAGGGGTGGAGAACCTTCGGCCCTCCAAATGTGGCAAAACTACAGTTCCCATCATGCCTGAGCAGCTGAAGCTTTAGCTTCGGCTGTCGAGGAATGATGGAAATTGTAGTTTTGCAACAGCTGTAGGGCCGAAGGTTCCCCATCCCTGGTTTATATGATAAAAAGAAGCCCTTATGTAATTAATAACAGAACTGGAACATATTCCTATATTTATTTATTAAAAACAGATCTTCAAGCCTCGTATCCATTTCTCTAAAATAATCTTAATAATTTGCCATATGATGGCTGTAGCTTTCTGCTAGTTTATTGCCTCCATCTTTATATTCAACCTAAATACAGCTTGGCCAATGCTTGTAAACGCTGCATGTTTCATCATCTCAAAAGGAAGGAACATTATTGCTTTCAACATCTCAGAACACAAGGATTTGGATTGTGTTATCAAACACATCATTAATATCTCTAAATTCAGCTGGAAGCCTATTTAAGGAAAAAATGACACGGCCTTCTAGCCAAAAGTATTTTTCTCTGTCTTGCCAAAATTTCTGCCAAAGTGATAAAAACATTGCTATTTTTGTACTTAATATAGCAGTCAAATTACGGGATAACCGTCATATATTTGGAGACTTTCTGTTTATATATACTGTATATACACAACGATTAGCCAGAACATTAAGTAAAAGGTTAAACTGTCTGCCCCAGTTCTGAAACCACCAAAATTCATTGGTGTTGGAGGTCTTAGTGCTGTATTTCGTGGTTGTACTTCCTGCTTATTTCCCAAAACGCATTGCTTTCCCTCAGCTGTTCACCACAGACCTTCCATCCTGCCTACTCCCCTCCCACAGCACTCCTGCCAGCTCTCCACCCAAAGATGTTGCAGATCTTCTTTCACTGCAGACAATTGCACAGTTAGGTAGCAGCTGTCCCGGTCTATTCTTTCTTTCTATTCATCATAATGCAGCATGCTGTAGGCACACCTCATTATCCCTAAATGTTTCAGTAAACATGTATAAGTAATTGTGTATATGATAGGCAGATGTGATATAGGCTGGAAGGATTAGGCAAGGATGGTGACATCACAAGAAGGAGGGGATAGAGCTCAGAAAAGAAATTCCAGCCAAGCCTACTGTGACCTTATAGGATGATGCGTTATCTCCGGGTCACAGAATGGCCAGTGTCAGAGAAGATCATCCCGGCCGGTACTGCAGTACTGGCCAGATGATCTTCACTTCTGCTAAATTCGGGGTGCCCTTCCGAATTTCCCACTGCACAGAATGGAGCGTGCGGCCAGAGCCACACCCTCCATTGTGTTAACCGACATTAGCGGACAATAGCAGTCGCTATTCAATGAATAGCAGCCACAGAAAACTGACATGTCAGGTTTTTTTTTTTTTTTTTTGGGGGGGGGGGGGGGGGGGGTGGCGCTAGTGATTCCGGCCTGACTGTATACTATAGGGGAAATTTATCAAACATGGTGTAAAGTCAAACTGGCTCAGTTGCCCCATTTTCCAAAGAGTCTGTGAAAAATAAAAAGTGGAATCTGATTGGTTGCTACGGGCAACTAAGCCAGTTTCACTTTACACCATGTTCGATAAAACTCCCCCAATGTGTAATACCATAGACGGCAGCACAATTTAATTTCATATTTCATAGCAACAACTGCCATGATTAATAGGAAACTTACGTAGTGTGAACATAGCCTAAGATGTTTACTTGGCTTCCAAATTTCTCATTTTTAAGAAATTTTGATTGATGGTCTGTTCTCAGAATATGCTGGGGCTTCAGGTTCCATTTACATAGTATATCCTGGTGCATCAGCTCTGCCAAACAGCCAATCCATGGGGAGGGGGCATGCTGGCACCCACAGATCAGATACTTGTAGTCTATGCTGAAGATAGACCATCAATTAAAAAGTCTTTGAAATATGCTGGATAAACAAATCCACTCCATGGGGGCCCCTCTGCCACCTACAGGACTCAAAGGATCTGCTTCTAATATCTTGGTGACAGATACCACAGAAGACCTTTAGAGATCTTGAAAAGTCTATTTTTCCAGTGGGCCAGGGCTGTTCTGGCAGAACAAGTGAAAACTATACAATAGTGTATTTATGTATGCAGTAAAACTGTTGTAGTGTACCTCAGAGTTTAATTACACTCCAGTATTTATCCTGAGTGTTGTAATGTGCCAGGTTCAGTGTGGGAAGTAAGAATATAATTACAGCCTTTCTGCCGTATAAACAACTGTGTCAAATATTAAATCTCTCTATGTAATCCAATCTATTGCAGACCCGTGTTGTGATAAATAACTTGCCATTCGGTGCTTAATAAGATTTATTCTTTATATATTACTTGTTTATTCTGGTCTTCTGCAAGGGAGCTGCACATTATTTAAGTAATATGATTAATCCCTTTTCGGCACAGGTGTAGTATTTTAAACTTCAATGATCAAATCCATTGTTATTATATATAAAAAATATATATATTTAGCATGTTATGATAATGGGTAAGGACTGACAGGAACACTGACAAGTGAGCTCTGACTGGCACCCCACCCATGTCCCTGCCTGCTTAACAGAGATTGCCCTAGGTATCAGCGGGTAACTGGGTGACAGTCCCTATCCTGAATAGCTGCGAACACAAGACAAACAATTACACAATAAGGAAGCTCAACAATCCACATTATTCAATGACAGGTAGCAGAAGTCCCGGATCAGCATGCAAAGAAAAAGTAAAAAATAACAGGCAAAAAGGTCAGGGCAGGTGACAGACAAAGGGTTAACTGGGGGGTATTCAGAAAAGCCAGAAGTAGAATGTGAAGCAAAAGCCAGGCAATGCTAGCTAGAGCAAGCCCAATAGCCAGCAAACCAGTGAGTCTCAGCCAAATACTTATAGGGAACCAGGACACCAGCCCAAGCTATCAGTTGAAAAAGGAATTGCTATGATGAGCGTCTCCGGGTTGGTGATGCTGAGCAGCGGCCTCCCTGGTAATGAGGGAGGCAGATGGGTCTCCTTGATGTCACTCTGCCAGAGCACGCAGACCAGCCGTGTGAGAGGATGGCGCTGGATCCCAGTGAGGTATGTTTCTAAATTAGCACCAACATACTCAGTGTATATATACAGAGAAAATGAGGTAATACAAGGTAACAATCTAAGAGCATACAATCTATCAGGACATAGTACTGAAACTAAGGGTATAAGGTGCTTTATTACAATGGGGCAGCTATTTGTCATAAAAGAGGGTAGTGCACAAGCCAAGTGTATCTGGTTGTGTACAGGTACAACAAGCAAGTCATTGAATGGAGAACAGGAATCATGTTAAAAAGAGGAAGGGTTGGTAAAAGGAAAAAATACTTATTAGGGAATGTGGTAGATGTGCATAAAAAGATGCACGGGGCACACTTAAAATTATGGATGTTGGTAATTACTATAATTGTCCAGGGTATAGCATTCAAGATAAACTGGTGTAGCACTAGAAAAATCTAAGAGTGGGGTGGAGGATATGGATTCTAAAGTATTGTTAGGGTCCTATTCCATGGGCCAATGGGGGCCCGATCAATAATGTAAACAAGCACCGATCTGCTTGATCGGCGCTCATTTACTAGGCCTATTACACGGTCCGATAATTATTTAGCGAGGGCTGCAGGGACATCGTTACCAAAGTCCTTGCAGCCCTTGTTTAAAGACAATACTATACCTAAATATGTTCTCCTGCGTCTTCTCCTGCGCTCCTTCTTCCTCCTGGTCTCGTGTGCAGCAGCAGCTTCGATGAGGCCTGTCTGAGTTGACAGACTGCTTAGCCAATCACTGGCTGAGGCGGTCCTGGCCAGTGATTGGATAAGCCGTCTGTAGGCTCAGACAGGTCTCTCTGAAGCTGCTGCTGTGTGCGGCACCGGGAGGGAGAAGGAGCGCAGGAGAAGACCTGCAACATGTTTAGATAAAGTATGGTGCTTGTGGAATCGTTGTAACCCACCGTGCATGACTATTACACGCTGCAGTGCGCAGTCGATCCGCGATGATTTTAGGTTTGAACCTAAATAAACAACCTAATCTTTGTCTCTATTACACAGAGCGATTATCGCCCTGTGTAATATTGGGCTTAGATTACCAGCAGAAGAAATAGGAAGATATATAGAGAGGTATAGCATTGTGAAGAGCTTTGTGTGAGGGTGATGATTATTCTATAGTGGATAGACAACTGATGCAGTGATGCAGGTCCGTGTAGCAACTGGGGAGAGAAAATTATTCATGATAAATTTGAGAGGGGAGAGTTTGAAGATGGGGAAAAAAAATAAAAAAATTTGAATCAACTGGCATAACGTGCTACCTATATGTTATGGTAATATCACATGCTAAAATGTAAATCTCAGGTTTGTGGATGTGTAGGCTAGTAGATCTTGGAGAAAAAAAAAATAAAGGTTTTAAAATCTTTAGATTTTTCATAGAGAGGGAATTTTGTTACAAAGAGCAGACGCACAGTTACTTCTGTTTTGAACTAAAGAAGGAGTGATGTCACCAGAATGGGTGTACTATTGGGTGTCATCAGAATAGAGGTAGTACTGAAAGCCAAATCTCCTGGCAGGTTTTTTTTTTCAATAGGGGCTGTGTAGAGCGAAGAAGAGTGAACTTTCAATCCAACTTTATTCTCCCTTAATTTTATTGAAACGCGATGGACGCCTTTGGAAAATATTTTTTATTTTTGTTTTGTGCTTGTTGGGGGGACATTTATCAATGTTGCACCCCTAGCATATTCAATGGCGTAAGCCCAGCTCGCCTGATGGGTAGGCAGGAGGGGAGAAGAGGGGGAAGACAGAAAGGCAGATGTGGCCTCCTCCTATGCTTAACATCAGTTTTTCTGTCAAACAGAGACTTCCATTTTATTCACTTACATATATTTATATATAGTTGTTGAAAGCATAGTCAAGTACAGTGTTAAGGCAGCAGCATATTCATTGGGTTAGAAAGTTGTCTGACTTTATCAGACATTATCTGAATATGGAGAATCCTTACAGAACAAGCTTAGTTGCTTTTGTCATAACATGGAACATTCAAGCAATTTATTTGTAGTCACCAACACATATTTCAGCATGTATTTAATACCTTGATAAACTTTTGAACAGATTTATTGGCCGTCCTAAGGTAAGTTCATAGGCGACAGATTGGCTTAAAAATATGTATTTGCCTGAAAAATCTGTTTGATACATCTGGCATTGTTTTTGCAGCAAGTGCATAGATTTCTGCCAGCCTCATTTAGATAAATGGGACAATCCTGCTGCTGCTTGTAAAAAAAAATAAATCATTATCACGTTTAACTACAAATCAAACTATATAAAAATGGTTAAACCATACAGAGGACAGGTTTATACCGTCCAGTCTTTTTAAGCCAAAACAAAGATTGAATACAAAAAGAGGAAAATACATTTTTTCTACTCACGCTGTCCACTTTAACCCTTTGAGGACCAGGCCCAAAATGACCCAGTGGACCGCGCAAATTTTGATCTTAGTGTTTTCGTTTTTCCCTCCTCCCCTTCTAAGAGCTCTAGCACTCTCAGTTTTCTATCTACAGGGCCATGTAAGTGCTTGTTTTTTACAGGAATAGTTGTACTGTGTAATGGCGTCTTTCTTTCTACCATAACATGTATGATGGAATTCCAAATATATTATTTATGAAGATATAAATAGGTGAAATCGTAAGAAAGAATGCAATATGGTAACGTTTGGGGGGTTCCTGTGTCTACGTAATGCACTATATGGTAAAAGCGACATGATACAATTATTCTATAGGTCAGTCCAAACACAACCATATGCAGGTTACACAGATTCTCTAATGTTATATATATTTTTTTTTTATGAAATCCTTTTTTTTGGCAATTAAATATTAATAAAATGGGCCTATTGTGACGCTTATAATAGTTTTATTTTTTCACCTACGGGGCTGTATGGGGTGTCATTTTTTCCACCATGATCTCTAGTTTTTATTAATACCATATTTGTGAAGATTGGACGTTTTGATCACTTTTTATTGATTTTTTTAAAATATATAATGTAACATAAAATCGGTAATCTGCGCACTTTTTCCCCTCTTTTCGTGTACGCCGTTTACCGGTCGCAATGACGCTTGTTATATTTTAATAGATCGGACAATTACGCACGCTATGGTATATTATATGTTTATCTATTTATTCATTTTTATATGTTTTATTTATATAATGGGAAATGGGGGTGATTTAGACTTTTATTGGGGGAGGGGTTTTGGGGTAGTGTGTTAGTGTTTTTAACTTTTTTTTTTTTTACACATTTGAAGTCCCTTTGGGGGACTTGTACATACATTACTTTGATTTCTACACTGATGAATGCTATGCCATAGGCATAGCATTGATCAGTATTATCGGCGACCTGCTCATTGAGCCTGCCTGTGCAGGCTCAGTGTAGCAGATCGCCGATCGGACCGCACGGAGGCAGGTAAGAGACCTCCGGCAGTCCGTTTCAACGATCGGGACCCCCGCAGTCACACTGCGAGGGTCCCGATCGGTAAGTGACAGGGGACTCCCCCTGTCACTTACACTTAAACGCCGCGGCCGCGCGGCGTTTAAGGGGTTAATGACACGCGGCAGCGCGATCGCTGCAGCGTGTCATTACCGGTGAGGTCCCGGCTGCTGATTGCAGCCGGCCCCCACCTGCTATGAAGCGCGCTCCGCTCCGGAGCGCTCTTCATAGCGGGAAAAACACCCAGGACGTAAGGTTACGTCATGGGTCGTCTGGGGACAGACTTCCATGACGTAATCCTACGTCCAGGGTCGTCTAGGGGTTAAGGCTATGTTCACAAAGCGTAAGTAAAGTATTAAACACGCCCGTTGTTGCCAATTTGCAACACTGTTATGATTAATACTTAACCTACATTGTGCTGCAGCTGAGGGAATCCTGGATGGAATGTATACATATAGTATACACTCCAGCCGGGATCCCTAGCAGCGCCGCAAAAAACTGACATGTAAACCTGTCAGTTTACACAATGGAGCGTGCGGCTCCAGCCGCCTGCTCCATTGTGTGCAACAGGGAATTCAGATGCGGGCACACACGGGGGCACCCGCATCCGAATTGAGCAGAAATGAAGATCATCTGGCCGGTACTGCAGTATTGGGTGGAAAGATCTTCTCTAACACCGGCCATTCTGTGACCCTGTCATAGTACGGCGGGTGTCTTACACCATGTGAACATGGCCTAAAGGGTTATGCAGAATTAGTAAAAGCACAGCTACTTTCTTGCAAAAACAGCACCACCCCTGTCCCCAGGTTATGTGTGGTATTGCAGTTCAGCTACATCCACTTCAATGGAACCTAGCTGCAAAACCACACAACAAAACTGGACACCGGAGTGTTTTTTTGTTTTTTGGTTATGTTTTTCTGAGCCTGGATAAATCCTTTAAGATTAACTAAAAAAACAACCATAACTGTGTAAACATCAGTAGTACCTGAACAATAAATTGCGTCAGAATGGTAAATTGTGGCTGTTCAGATGTCATTTCATCAAAGAAACCAATTTTTTTATTAGGTACACCTTGTGAGCCCAGGATAAAATTGAATGTCTTTAACGCAAGTGTTTGTGACAGACATTTCTTTTTGTGTGTTTCAATAACTGCAGGTACAAAGCACAAAACAATGGTAGAGGCCAGGAATGGAAGCGGAACTATTAAAGCATTTCCTCGAGCGGGCGTAAAAGGCCGAGGACCTTTAACCAAGGGAAATACTGGTCTCCAGAACAAAACATTTCACTGTGAAATTTGTGATGTCCATGTTAACTCTGAGACACAGCTTAAACAGGTAACAGCTTATAGAATGTTGTTGACAACAAATCTGTTGCATGGATGAGCCTGGAGAAGACAGGACAGCTCTTTTAGAAATCCATTGAAGAGAACAATTGTATCCAGCAAGGCAGGAGTTGGCAATTAAATATAGTCTTTTTATATTATAGCAAAAAAAAATTAAAAAAAATCCCTATGGAACACCAACAATGTCTGACACATTTCAGATAATTAATCCTTAAGCCATGTTTACACATGGCAAAACAGAGGCCCTTGTGAAATGGCTGTGTCACAGAATGGCTGCTGTCTATGATGTTCACTCCAATTAGCACACAATGCAAAGTACAGCTGGGAGACGTACTTTACATTGTGTGCACACTTTAAAATGTGTTGATTCTCCAAATAATTTAAAGTGAAAAAAGTCCATCCTTCTTCTATCTGTGCATACAAACCATGTTAAGCATCTGATAACAGAAACAAATCATTTTTGACCTCTTTTTTTTTTTCAATTTTAGCAACCCTAAAAACTCACCAGTGCAATGTGTTTTATACAAAGTAATATTTACTACTGGGTATTTTCCATTTCCTTGTAGCCAGGAATATGACCAAAACTTGGAAAATAATTTTGCCTTCACAACAGCTCAAACAGTTTTAGGCAAATCCATTTACATGTCTTAAAAAGAGATTTTAGGGGTGCTCAGCTGCTTAGAACAAACAACTTCTGTCCAAAGTGGGTTGTTAAACTGGCCAAACAAAAATTTAAAAAGTTCACCCATCTTCAAAACTTAATGTACATATACCCTTTGATCTCTTTAGTAAGAACTGCACCCCCTGTTGACAAGTTGCATCTAAACCATCTCTGAAACTAACCATTGATCTGCTCTGTACTGAGGAGAGGCAAAAACAGTTGACTTTAAATTAAAGATTCTACCTCTGGGTTGGTTAATATGAAATAGTTTCCTTTCTTCTCAAGATAAGTTAATTTGCACAGGTTTTTTTTTCCTATATAATCATTTATGAAACACGTCACTGGGGCAACAATTTCCCACTTAACCCCTTCAAGACCAAGCCTATTTGCACCTAAAAGACCAGGCTCATTTTTTAAAATCTGACCTGTCTCTCTTATAGCTCAGTGATGCTTTAACGTATGCTAGCGATTCTGAGATTGTTTTTCAGCACATATGGCACTTTATATTAGTGGCAAACTTTGGTCACTACTTTGTGTGTTTTTTGTGAAAAACATTAAAATATCATGAAAATTTTTAAAAATTTGCATTTTATGAACTTTGAAATTCTCTGCTTCTAAAAAAAGAAAGTCGTATCACATAAATTAGTTACTAAGTCACATTACCGATGTGTCCTCTTTATTCTGGCTTCATTTCATAAACATATTTTACTTTTTTTAGGGTGTTACGGGACTTAGAAATTTATCAGCAAATTACCACATTTTCGTGAAAGTTTCCAAAACTGATTTTTTTAGGGACCAGTTCTTTTTTTAAGTTTATTTAGGAGGTTTGTATACTGGAAACCCCCATAAGTGACCCCATTTTGGAAACTACACACCTTAAAGAATTCATCTTGGGGTATAATGAGCATTTTAACCCTACAGGGGCTGGAGGAAAGTATTCACCATTAGGCCGTAAAAAAATAATATATACGTTTAGATTAAAGTTTCTCATTTTCAAAAGGAACATGAGAGAAAAAGCACCCCAAAATTTGTAATGTAGGTTCTCTTGAGTACTACGGTACCCCATATGTGGGCGTAAACCACTGTATGGGCACACAGCGGGGCTCAAAAGGAAGGGGGCGCCAATTAGCTTTTCCATTGCAGATTTTGCTAAAGATGTTTCCGAGTGCCAGGTGCATTTGCAGAGCCCCTGTAGTGTCAGCAGAGAGAAAACCCCCATAAGTCACCCCATTTTGGAAAGTAAACCCCTCAAAGAATTCATCTTGGGGTAGGATGAGCATTTTGATCCCACAGGTATTAGAAGAAAGTATTCAAAAGTAGACAGTAAAAATGAAAAATTCGAATTTTTCCAATAATATGTTCCTTTAGTTTGAAATTTCTCAATTTCACGAGGAACAAGAGAAAAAAAGTACCCCAAAATTTGCAACGCAGGTTCTCCTGAGTAAAAAGATACCTCACATGTCGGTATAAACCACTGTATGGGCACACAGTGGGGCTCAGAAGGAAAGGAGTGCCAATTAGCTTTTTCAATGCAGATTTTGCTGAAGAAGTTCCTGAGCGCCAGGTGCGTTTTCAGTGCCACTGTAGGGCCAGTGGAGTAAAATCTCGCCATAAGTCACCCCATTTTTAAAAGTACACCCCTCAAAATTGGCCAGTAAAAATGAAAAACTTGAATTTTTCCAATAATATATGTTATGTTTATATATTGTTATGTTACTTATGTTATGTCAATATAATATGTTGGTTTAGTTTGAAATTTCTAAATTTCACAAGGAACAGGAGAACAAATGTACCCCAAAATCTGTAACGCAGGTTCTCCTGAGTACAACGGTACCTCATATGTGGGCATAAACCACTGTATGGGCACACAGCAGGGCTCAGAAGGGAAGGAGCGCAAATTTGCTGGAGCAAAACCGCAGCTAGTAATAGTTATTAGAATAGTGTAGTTACTAAAATAAAATATTAAAATACTAAAATAGATTACAGGTAATGTGGGGTGGTTACGGACAGTCTGGGGTGGTTCCGAGTAATCTGGAGGTGGTTACGGGCAGTCTGAGGTGGTTACAGGTAATCTGGGGTGGTTTCGGGTAATCTGGGGTGGTTACGGTATTCTGGGGTGGTTACGGGTAATCTGGGGTGGATACGGTCAACATGGGGTGGTCACGGGCAACCTGCTGTGGTTACGGCAACCTGGGGTGGTTACAGGCAACCTGGGGTGGTTACGGGCAACGTGGGGTGGATATGGACAACCTGCTGTGGTTACAGACAATCTAGGGTGGTTACAGGCAACCTGCTGTGGTTACAGACAATCTGGGGGGTTACGGAGAATCTGGGGTGGTAACGGACAATCTGGGGTGGTTACAGACAATCTGGGGTGGTTACAGACAACCTGGGGTGGTTACAGGCAACCTGATGTGGTTACGGATAAACTGAAGTGCTAATAGGTAATCTGAGGTGGGTAACTGTAATCTGGCGTGGTTACGGGCAATCTGGAGGGGGTCACTGGCAATTTGTGGTGGTTAGAGGCAAGGTGCAGTGGTCAGAGGCAAGGTGCTGTGGTCAGTGGCAACGTGCGGTGGTCAGACGCAAGGTGCGGTGGTCAGAGGCGATGTGCGGTGGTCAGAGGCAGCCTGCGTTGTTTGCTTGCAATCGGGGGCAAGGTGCGGTAGTCAGTGGCAACGTGCGGTGGTCAGAGGCAAGGTGCGGTGGTAAGAGGCGACGTGCGGTGGTCAGAGGCGACGTGCGTTGGTTGCGTGTAATCGGGGGGGTTACATGTAATCTGGCATGATTACAGGCAACCTGGGGTGGTTATGCACAACCTGCGGTGGTTACGGGCAATCTGGGGTGATTACGGACAATCTGGAGGGGGTCCTGGCAACGTGCGGTGGTTACGGGCAACGTGCGGTGGTCAGTGGCAAGGTGCGGTGGTCAGAGGCAAGGTGCGGTGGTCAGAGGCGACGTGCGGTGGTCAGAGGCGACGTGCGGTGGTCAGAGGCGACGTGCGGTGGTCAGAGGCGACGTGCAGTGGTCAGAGGCAACCTGCGGTGGTTGCGTGCAATCGGGGGGGTTACATGTAATCTGGCATGATTACAGGCAACCTGGGGTGGTTATGCGGGCAACCTGGAGGGGTTACAGACAATCTAGAATTGTTACGGATAGACTGAAGTGCTTATAGGTAATCTGGGGTGGGTACATATAATTTGGGGTGGTTACAGGCAATATGGGGTGATTACGGACAATCTGGAGGGGGTTACGGGCAACGTGCGGTGGTTACGGGCAACTTGCGGTGGTTACAGGCAACGTGCGGTGGTTACGGGCAATGTGCGGTGGTTACGGGCAACGTGCGGTGGTTACGTGTAATCTGGAGGGTTACGTGCAGTCTGACGTGATTACGGACAACCTGGGGTGGTTACGGGCAACCTGCGGTGGTTACGGGTAATTTGGGGGGGTTAGGGGTAATTTGGGAGTAAACTGCAATTATTACTATAATAAAAAGTGTGTGTTTTATTTTTTTGTATGTTTGTCACTTTTTGTACTTTATACATTTATTTTCACTGTATTACTATGATTACTGTGATATTTTCTATCACAGTAATCATAGTTCAGTGACAGAGACCAAATTGGTCTCTGTCACTTAAAATTTTCAGAGTTGACTGGTTGTGGAGCACATGCGCACTTCATAACCAGCCAGGACGTCGAGGAGGTAGGAGCTCCAGGATCAGGTGAGTATATGGGCTAGGAGGGGTGACTGGGGGACGGGGGTGACTGGGGGGGTGGGGGGCGACTTGGGGGGGGGACACTATCACTTTTTATCCCCTGTCACCAATCATTTATGGTGACAGGGGATAAAAAGTGCCTGGAGCACATGGTACAAACGATCAGCGGTATATAGTATATACCGCTGATCGCTTGTACCGGGACCCCACAGTGGGGTCCCCGATCACTGCCCCATGCTCTGCGCTACCTCCGGTGGCGGAGAGCATGGGTGTTTCATTAATTTTTACTAGCTGATCACTGTGAATAGATATACTCTGTTCACAGTGATGGCGACGGCCATCTTGGATCTGATGGCCGCAGCTGGGAGGGGGGTTAGTTACCGGGGCACTAGGGGGGCTGATCTGGGGTCTGATTTTACTCATTTCATCTCCCCCCACAGTGGATTCAAGGAGGGGGGAGATGAAATACAGCGGCGGCACCGGCCCATTAGTGACCGCCATTTCGGCGGCCACTAAGGGGTTAATGGGGGTCAGCTGAGGGATCGCAGCTGATTCTTATTATCTCCGGTGCTGTACACAGATGAGAGCGGAATCGCTATCCCTGCAGCGATCCTGCTCTCATCATAAACCCCGTCAGTAACAGGAACGTATATATACATTCCTACTGCACGGGACATGTGCAATAGGAATGTGTATATACAGATTGCTGACGTGAAGGGGTTAAAATGGAATTTTTAAATACATAATTAAATTCTAGTTCTTAGAAGAAGTTCATTAGAACTGTAGCCAAACTGTTTACCCATCCTCTGCTATTAGCACAATACCAGTCCAAATAGGACCTGAATTGTGTTTGACTGTCTAGCTGAGAGGAATCCACTGCACATCAACCCTAGACTTCTTAGGTTTTAAGGAAGCACTTTCCTAATAACCAGACTTTCCAAGGCACCATTGGCACTAAACTGAAGACAGAAAATAGGCAAATGGTCTCCGCAGCCTTTTTTAATATATATTTTTTACTACAACGGTAAAAATATTTTTGTAAATAATATCTACGTTGGCGTGACCTAGGATTGCTATTAACCTAGGCCAGCATTAAGTACAGGCCATGTTCCTTTTACATAGATGTGAATAGAGATGATTGAACCTCAGGATTTAGCAGGTTCGATCGAACTCTAAAGTTCTCCAACCTGCAGCATTTGATTCCCGATGCCTTCCCGGTCCGTGAGGAAGGAGGAGACAGCCCGAGTACTGCCTGGAATTTCAGGATACAGCCTATTACCTAGGCTGTATCCTGGAATTCCAGGTGGTACTCGGCTGTCTCCTCCTTCCCCACGGACCGGGAAGGCATCGGGCATCAAATGCTGCAAAATGCCAAGCAACACTTTGAGCAGAAAGTAATTGTAAAATGAATTCTTAAAGACTTGTGATTGATGTTGGAGTTTTAGATTGTGGGAAAAGTTCACAGATCAAGCTGAGTTCTAAGAAACAAGTGAGGGAGGGGGGAGGGCAAGTGTTTCATAGTGGTTGTCAATCCATGTGTATAACAGCTGTGAATATTGTTATCTTATAACATGCAGCAGATGAGAAGGCTAAAATCATAGGGTGCCTCGGGGCTAAATATATCTCTCACTCAAACAGTTCCTTCTTACTGTTGAAATATTAATTTTTATTTACTGTACTGGAGAAAAAAGTTCGAATTTCAGGCTAAGCCTCTTATATTGACGAACTAAGCTCAACGTATGATAAATGCTGGGATGATGTTGGAAATTAAACAAAATTATTTTATTATATATTATCTATCAGATAGATAGATTGATAGAGATAATCAGTAGATAGATAATACTCAGATAGATAATAATCAGATAATGATCAGACCTGATCACACGTGTCTATTCCTCCAGTGTCCATGTTTTGTAGTCCTTCCAACATTGAACATACTGGTTGACATTTTATTATATCAACAAAGACTTGGTATTGTAGTTCTGCCATAGATATTATATGAGGGCGGTGTCCTTAATTAAAGGGGTTTTCCAGGCAAAACATACTAATGAGCTATCCACATCATAGCTCATCAGTCTCTAATCAAAGGGTTGGTGATCATCTGTTCAGTGCTAGCTCTATACAGTGAATGGGGCTAGAAGCAGCTGTCTTCATTCACTCTGTTGTGGCCAAATGTAGCATATTAGGATATTGTGCAAATGCAGCACAGCCAAGCAAAAGATGTACGTTAAACTTGCTCAGCTGCTACCAGATTTGACCCATTGTCATACACCAACCTGTTGGGCTTCGGGTCCAGCGTTTCCATCTGTCCAGCTTGTCTGTCTGCTGTTCTATCCCCGCCCACAGCACCTGGGTGGTGTGGGGTTTGCCTCACAGATAGATCAGTTTGAGCACACTTCTATCTAGCTGTGCAGAAATTGGTTGTGCTTGGCTACACTGGCCAAATGAGTAGGTGACTATAGAGGAAGCAGAGTAGGAGGCAACCAGGGGCAATGATTGACGTCCAGAAATCCTGGACGGGGGTAGCACGTGTGCCAAGACTGTTCCCGCATTAAGCCCAGCCTCCACTACATTAACCCAGTATCCAGTGTAGAGTAAGGGAGATGTAACATCCTTGGTCTTGCTTACTGGTCCACAAAATGGTAATAATGTGGACCTTGGCACTGGTGGTGTTGCACAGTGCACACCTTATCTTCTCCCCAACTTGGTGCAGATGAAGGTTTGCCCATCTAGAAAAGTAGTGGTAGCTAGGAATAAAGTACTGTTGGACAGTCATCGCCATCAATTTATTGAGACTGTCCGTCTCCACCTGCCTAAATTGGAGCATTTCAAATGACAGCAATTTTGCAATGCTCCCATTTAGATGCAGGGCTCGTGGGTGTGAAGGGTGGTATTTGCACTTTCTCCCCAGGCTTTGAGGGTAAGAAAGCTATACACTTCCCTGGGACAGGTGTGGACATGGCTGGTGATGCTGTTGGTGGTGCTGATGCTGCTGTGACATCCTCTGTTTGCCAAGAGAACCAAGAGAACTGAAGCAGGAGAGGGAGTAGAAGGAGTCTCAGATGTTTTATGGCTTTCTGATGTCTGATCCACTGCAGATTTTGATTTTCATTTAGGTGCTTTATAATGCAGGTGGTTATTCATATTTACTCCTCACTTAAGGCCCAGCACTTTTGCGGAAGATATGCCACATCAGAATGTGCCTCTGAACTGGTTTTTTTGGGCCATCTGCTGTGCTTTTACACCCTGCTCCCTCTTTACTCTGTTGGACTGGGTGATGACCACCTTTTCTCTGAGCTGTCATGGTCTTCAGACCCTATGGATTCTAGGAGCTTGTCATCACCCATTCCTTTTGGCTGACCTCCGTGGCTGTCTCCAAACTGCTGAAAGTCTCAGTAATTGGCATCGATGTCAGAGATGTCTTGAGATGGTCCCCTGGACATTTGCACTTCCCTTTCCATATCCTCATCCTCCATTAGTATTGGTTGAGCATCACTGCATACCAGGTCTTCAGCTGCAGCAGGTAGATGGTACACTAAATCAACGGCAGCAGAATTGTCAAATCTGATTAGCAGATTTGCAAGGGGGTGAAGTGGAGAGGTCTCTGCTTTCAGCAGTAGAGGATTGGGTGGAAGACAACTCCATGGAGCTGCAGACTCTCTCTGTCATGAAATCTACCAAAGCCTCCACGTGCTCTTTACTGAACATTCAGCAAGCAGTATTGGGTCCTAGTAAGAGACGCTGCAGACCTTGGCATCTGCTTGCACCAAAGGCATAGTAGACACAGATCTACCATATCCACTCCCTACAGCAGTAGCTCCATCACCATCAGGCACAGCACCATAACCAAGTTTCTTTTTTATATAGTTATTGTATACAAAACAACATATACTTAAAGATAAAGAGCCTCCGAAAAAGCGATCAGAGTTCGCCAGTTCTAGGGAGTCGGTCCACCTTCTTTATCAGGTGTCACACAAGTATTACACCCACAGCTAATAATTAGTAGATGTACTGGTCCCACAACTTCTAATACACAGATATACTGGACCATGGCAACTAGTAAAAAGATAGTAACATTTTCATGTCTCTCTACCCCTGGATTTGGGCACAGACCCAGACTTTATAGTCCGGGTCTGCCCTTGACGAATTATGTTTTAGTTTTTTTCTAGACGTGGAATTTGCAAATAAATCTGTATAAATATATATATATATAATATGCGCAGAGTTTTGCTATACGTAGCTATTGTAACTGCAGAGGGTTACCCATACTTCAAATTGTAATTAACCACCATTTACTCTTTATAGGTTTAATACCAGAATTCTGCAGGCACTACTAAATTCCGCTCTAAGGCAGAATGACAACGATCCTAATAATGTGAAACTGTTGGATATAAATCCTGTTGTTTTTTCTCACTGTAGACTAAGCTTGATATTCACATTATATTGTGCCTTTAGGCTCACCGAACCTGTCTTAAAACATGCAGGGGATTCTCTACATAAAATTTTTCTACAGAGATGTGTAGACACACGAAACTCTAAGGTTTTCATTAATTCATTGGAGGTATTGCCTCAGAAAAGATTTTTAATAATACAGATAGTGTAACTATTTTATGCCTGTATTTATCAGCGCATTGTGGTCGCCTATGAGAAATTTCATGTTTTATTATAAAATGCATGAAAATATACAATATATATATGAGTGGGAAGTGTAGCAGTGCTCTCTACTCCCAGGCCTGCCAAAGATCTGACTCTTTCCCTTCATGGATTATCATCTGTAGATCTGAAGATCTGTATTTGATTGACAGCTGTAGAGAGACCCACCCTTATTTACCCTGATTTAAAGGCAACCTTTTATTGGAGTGGTCTCCATTGCAGCAGTGCTCTCCACTCCCCAGCCATCCAAAGATCCAACTCTTTTGCTTCATCAACTCTCTATGATCAATCATTTTTGACACGTCAGATGATTTCAAAACAGAAGAAGTCCACCAGCATTCAAAGGTTAAACCAGTTTCTTCAAGCTTTATTGCATATCGAGTCCAATTGCTGCATCGTTTTTAATTATTCAGTCTTTTTATTGAGCATACAACATAAGGTCTATGTATAGGTACACATGCAGGTAGACCCCATTTTGTATGCTTAATAGAGACCGATAACTTTGAAACATTGCTGTCATTTTTGTACTTGATATTTAAAAAAGCTTGAAGAAACTGATTTAATATTGGATGCTGTTGGAATTTTTCTTCTGTTTTGATGTACTACTGGTCAGCATTTGGGACATTCTATTGTGCATCCACCTCTCCTCTACCTGCTGACTTGGACCTTGTTCCATAGTACTGTTGGACCCAGTTACTTCTTTTTAGGTGTAATGATATGTCACAAGTTATTACAAATGCTTTAATTTATCAAGTGTTGACCCTACAGGTAATATTATTGCTCGCACATTAAAATATATGTGTAAAGTTATTTGATTTGCCCTTCCTCATACCTGCGCTGTGTGCTTAGTTGCTATAGGCAACAGAGCAGAACGTTTTAGTAAAAAATAAACTAAGCAAAAACAGTCATTTTCTTCTTATTTCTTTCAGCACATAAGTAGTCGAAGGCACAAAGATAGAGCTGCTGGAAAACCACCCAAACCTAAATACAGCCCTTACAATAAAGTCCAGAAAACAGCCTCTCCACTTGGGGTAAGTTAACTAAACAAAATGTAGTAGAAACATGTAAATGGAATATGTTATCAATAGAGACTTAATAAACTAAGAATCCAAAATAACATGATCCTCCATGGTGCCATGTTTACCTGGGCTTCTCAAATGTTTTTATAAATCATTATGATACTATTTTTGGTGAACTTATCTATCAATAGATAGATAGATAGATAGATAGATAGATAGATAGATAGATCACATATATATTCTCTCCCTGCTCTGTGTCAGCTGAACAGGCACATATTGTAAGCATAAGAAACTGTTTAGCTCACACAGATACAGAGCAAGGAGAGGAACACACATCAGTTCTTCTGGTTCTTCTGATCAGTCACAATCTGAACACTTAGAATCCAATGAATCAAAACTTTTGACATAACATTGTAACATGTCAAATGTTTTCTTCTAATGACAGCTACTCTTTAAATCTGAATTTAATAACCAAAGCGCCCTTCATCACCTCTCCAGCTGTCCAATGCAAAACCTGAAAAAGCAAAGATAAGACAATAAAGCATAGAACAGATCAATATATTTTTTTAATCAAGAAGGTCTATAACATAGCTATAGAGTAGAAGATAATCAGAGTGAAAATTTTTGTTTGCTAGAGTGAAAGCAAATGTCCCACTTTTGACATTTAAAATATGTTGTATGTTCTTTTGTGATTAAATCCTGGGTCTCTGAGATTGGAAAATCATTGTATTGTATTTTGTAATTTACTTCTATTTAAAAAAAAAAAAAAAAAACTCAAGCCTTCCAGTACTTATCAGCTGTTGTATACCATGCTGCAAGTGATGTATTCTTTTAGGCCTGACAAAGTGCTCTCTGCTGCCTCCTCTGTCTGTGTCAGGAACTTTCCAGAGCAAGAGAGATTTTCTATGGGGATTTGTTAGTGGACAGTTCCTGACTCAGACAGAGATAGCAGCAGAGAGCACCTTTTCAGATTAGAAACCACTTCCTGTAGAGGCTGAGTTTTTAACATGTAGAGGCTGAGTTTTTAAATAGAAGTTATTTACAAATTTAAAAATAACTTTTCAGGTACAAATTAACTGAAAAACATTTTCCCCCTCTCAAATACACCTTTATTTATTTTATGGTTTCGACAACTTGTCAATGAACAAATATTATAGTGGTAAACTAACATAAGCGTTAGATCCCCATTATTATTCATTTATACATGTCCTTTACTCATAATCCAACTATATTTGAGTATTGCCTTATGTTTTTCTGATTAGCTTCCAACAGTGTCTTTGGTAAACTACACTTGAGTTTCTGTAATTGTTTGTAAGCTTGTCTTTTTCTTGAAATTAGCAACTCCTTTGATAGAAATTATTATCTTGAAAGAACATCTTTTCAATGTTCTCAGTCATTCCATGAAAGTACTGTAACTACAGCTATTAAAACATGCTGCATAGAAGAATGGATTTTGTCCTCCAGGGTGTTTCACTGTAAAATTGAGATAAGCTCTCTGTAAAACCATTTTCTCTTATCTAAATACAGCATGCCTGCTGCAAAAGAATAAACATATATATTTATATACATTATTATTGAATGTATTTATTTTAAATTATACATGTAACTTAATTAAACAATATAATAATGAAGACATTTCTATGGTTTCATAAATTTACCCATAACCAGGGACTTCCCAGTTTATACCTTCTCTTTTATTTTTTTCTTCATAGTGTTATACACTGTTCTTCTAAATTGTTCATTAATCTTAGAGAACATAAGAAATTTATCAAAGCCTTATTTCACCTCTGCGCTCTGAGTAAAGAACTAGATTTGTTGATAGCAGTCTAATATTACTTACCAACAGCTAAGGAAGTTTGTAGCCAGAATGAACTAATAGTATTATAATATAATTGGAGATGAGCGAAGCGAATCTGACGAATTCCGATTCACAGCAAATCGGGCATTAAATTTGTTTTGTAGTGATTCGCAAATACACCAAATTTGCTGCGCAAATTCGCTAAACATGGCCTAACCCCTAGTCGACCCATGACGTATGGGTACGGCATGGGCGCCTGTCACCAGATGACCAATGACGCAGGTGAGGGCCGGTGTTTTTAGCAACACTTCTGTTCGATAATCCGTCTGTGTAAAACACTTTAATGGTGCGTTCATACCTACAGGATCTGCAGCTGATTTTCTGCAGCAGATTTCATTTAAATAACTGAACACAGCATCAAATCTACAGCAGATCTGCTGCAGATCCTGTAGGTGTGAACGCAGCCTAAGGTGTCTTTTTGGGGAGAATGCTAATCTAGCATAATGGGTTTTAGAGCCAAGCAATGCCCCTTGGAAAAAAAAAAAACTTATGAAAAATAAGGCTCTACATCAATCTATTTATGTAAACTTGATTAGCATTGACATATTTTTATTCAATAATTTCTGCATAACAAACTATTAAACTGTATGTCCATTTCTTTCTACAGATCAAAGTAGCCTTTTCTAAACAACGTCTAAAGCCATTAACTACAAGGATATTACCAAATCCTCTGGCAGCAGCAGCCGCAGCTGCCGCAGTTGCTGTGAATTCACCCTTTAATCTCCGTACTACGCCAGCAGCTACACTATTTCAGACTTCAGCACTTCCTTCAGCACTTCTGCGGCCAGCTCCAGGGCCCATACGGACCACCCACACACCTGTTTTGTTTGCTCCTTATTGAACTTTAAGCAGGGATAGTCGTACTGCAATAATTTTTTTTTTTGCAAAAGAAAATTAAAAAAAAAAAAACACAAATAAAGAAATAAAAAAAGAACTATGCAGTGTTTATTTTTAGTTTGAGATAAACATAAGCCAGAATTTTTCATGGTTGAAACTGCTGGAGACAAACAAGAGAGGTTGTATTTTCATAACTAAGGTCATTACTTAATGTAGAGTTGTTCTGTAACTATATGCGACTGGACAGATCTATGCCATTTTGGTGGTAACATATAGAGGTTGGGAGGTAAGACAGATGTCTCACTGTGTGTCAGTGTTGATAAAATATCTGTCCATTAATGGCCATCCTATCCATTTCTGCCTTCCCAGACACCTAGGAATTAGTTCTTTTATGTTTGAAAACTCTTCAGAGTCACAAAAAAAGTAATCATTTGCTGATCAATTAAAAAAATAAAAAAATAATAATAATAATAATAAAAAGTAAATAAAAAAAAAAAAATATATATATATATATATATATATATATATATATATATATATATAAATTTCTTAGTACAGCTAGAATCTCCAAGAGTCTCCATCATTTTGTGGTTCAAATGACATAAGCAAAACTCCAGCGTTTCAGAAAAAGGACCCCATAATTTAAGGGCATTATGCATTTCAAGTGTATATACAAAACAATATTTTGTAGCGATTTTTGGTTAGGGTATGCTAAGAATAGCTTTTTAAGCTCCAATTTTCTCAACCTTTCCGGAGGTAGAATAGGATTATTGAAATTTCCATAGACAGTCAAAAATTAAAAAAATGTCACCAAATTCAAATATCACATCAGAAAACAAGCTTTCTAATTTAAAGGGATATCCAGGTAAGCATAAAAAGCAAGCCATTGTAGGGAGTTCAAAAGATTGAGAAGTCTCTTACCTTTATCCTCAGCGCCATTCCTGTGCAGTTCTAATGTAGTCCTCTGTCAGGTAAGACCGTTTGGAGCATTGCCCCACCCCCAGAGCACCTTAATATTCATACAGGAAGTACACAAGTGTACAATGACCCTACTCCTACATTCCCTCACAATTAATCCTTTTAGTATTGATTAATTAGTTATCTATGTACCCATAAAAAAGAGATACTGCTCACGTCAGGCGGCCTGCTCCACTTATAATCATTAAAAGAACTAGCCAAGGGCAGATCGGCACTCTGGGGGTGACGCAGGGCTCTAAATTGCCAAAACAGATAGAGGAATACATTAAATAGCAAAAAAAAAAAACATACCTTCATCCTCAGTGCCCCATGCAAAAAAGGGAGATATCAGCAGGTTAGATTCATCTATCCTGCTGACAGTTCCCCTTTAAAATCCACCTTGAAAATTGTTGTCAAAAGATGCTATGAGGGTGTTCAGAAGTGACATACCTCAGCATTTAGGTAAACAGCTATTTGGAACAAGCAATGGGCCTTTGAGATCACATAAGTTGTCAGCCCAATTTTGAGTTGGAGGATAACCATTACAAATAGTTTCACTTCCAGCAGTTGGAATATAGAAAATAAGCTCTCTATGAGTTATTAAAGTTTGCAAGTGATCAAAAGGTACTCAGCCTAACGTGAGCATAACTATGTGAGTTACGTGAGTAACTATAAGTAAGTAATCAATACCAAAAGGATTAATTGTGAGGGTATGTAGGAGTAGTGTAATTGCACACTTGTGTACATTCTGTAAGAGTACTTAATTGGGCTTTCACACAGGGAATGGATCCCGGCAGAGAGAAAAAAAAATGATCAATAAAATGTTAGTCTTTACCCTTAAAAATGGAGCTTAAAAATTCTAGCATATAGAATAGAATAAAATAGACAGCCATATAAGGTTCTAACATATTACAGTAAAGCAAGCTAAAGAAACCTCTGAGGTGCACAGCAGAAACACTGTGAATAATACCCTGCTCCATGTTCATACCAAACGCAAACTGAGTATTTGCAAATCATTTCATACTGTGGATATAATATAGCATCACATCAGACAAAGAAAATACATAGAACATGTTCATTACAATTGGTCTGCTTTTATTGTGGGATTTTTTTTTTTCACATTGATACAGCACATACTACAAACAATATTTTAAAAGGGAAATAAATTTAGTGTTTTCTCAGTATGTTTACTGCTGTATTATGGATTTTTGATGAACAATGAAATACAGTTTGTAATGTATTATATGTGCCATAAATGTATGGGTTAATGTAAAAACCTCTGTATGTGATTGTTCTCTGTTAACGCACAGACTTACTTCTGCTGCTCAGAATTTCTTGGAACAAGCTTCTAATGATTATGCTATGGGATTTAAAGCTGAAGAGTTGTTAAATTAGCTTTCCATAGTGGAAGATAATCAGGTCATTGTTAAAATATTCTTAACAGGGAAACTGTGCAATGTAATTGTCATAAGGGATATGTTTAAATGAAAATACATTCCATGTTTAAAGATATTCCTGTTATTTCAATATTATATAGATTTTTTTTTGCCTTTTAAAAATGGTTCCTTTCAATTTTCAATCTATTCGTCTAAAAATTGTTTTTTTAAGAAGATGATAAAAAGAGATAATTTATTGTAATAGAATAAAAATAAAAATATACAAGTGAAATCAATTATTATGCGTGTATTTATGAACCAGGGAATGAAATTACTAGAATATGTACATGTACTAAGATAAAAGTACATGTAATTTTACAAATAAAGGGGATTGTCAAACATTTTATTTGCTTTTTTTAAGTGGACAGGCTTAAAAAAAGTTTTAAAGAACTATACTCACCTGCTCAACTCTCTATGACTGATAGGCCATGTTCACACTACATTCCTTTTCAGTAAAGATATTACGCTGATTGCAATGGAATCAGCATCCGTTATTTACTGCAGAGGCGACATTGCATTGTAGTCTTTAGAACGGGCATTAAAATAATGTATATATGTATACCATGTTCACACAACGTTTTTTCAGTTCTGTTTAAAATAACGTCCGTCATTTTAAGTCTAAAAAATCAGACATAATTTAGCAGCCTAGCCTCCCTTTAGCACAATGACTGGTGTTTGCACATTATTTTAGTTTGGAGTTACTAATTGCCCCTTGGGTGCGGCTTAATTAAAAAGTCCATTGAATTTAATAGTAAAAACAGAAAGAACGGTGACAAAACAAAAATTGTGTGCGAACAACTAATAAAAAGCGTCCGCTGTTTGCAAAAGACGTCCGAAAATAATGATCATGTTTATTATTTTGACGTCCGCAGTAAAAACGTCTGTTATTCAATACATTGTGTGCATTGGACGTCCGTCTTTCCCTTGACTTTTAATGCATTGCCATTGCAGTCAGTTAAATCATAGCAATAACAGATTTTTTTTAAAATAGCAAAATCGGCCGCCTTTTCTCTATTTTTGACGTTGTGTGAACATAGCCCATGACTTTTATTTCCGGACGCTGTCCACAGAACAGCGTCCAGAAATAATAACTTTACAGATTGTAAAGTTAGCCGACAGACGTACTTTACATTGAAGTGAATGCTTACTTGATTTGCCGGCACACCCAACGGTGCCCGCAAGTCAATTGTTAAAAGAGAACATTCCTGCAGCCGATACAGAGGTCAGCAGTTTAACAGTGTCTGAACGCTGTTAAACGATACAGAATGCTGGCAGTTTAACAGTGTCCGAACGCTGTTAAATGTAGTGTGAACATATCCATTTTCTTCCCTGATGCTTACCACTTTCTACTTTTCAAAAAAACATAGAAAAATGGTTGTTCATTAAATTACTGTCTAAGTGGGTACTTCCTTGAGACAGGAGCCAGGAAGTGGTAATGGTGGATTGGCATCAAAATAGCAGTAATAGATTGAACAGCATTTTTTTTCTACCAGCCTGTTCACTTTTAAAAAGAAGGAGAAAATGGCCGGCAACCCCTTTGAAGCAGTTTCTTTTTCAAGAAGCAGTATATTTCCTAAGTATGGGCTGTGTCTGGTATTGCAGCTCATTCCCTTTCAAAACTAATTTTTCCACGCTTCATTTTAAAAATTTAAATGAAAATTAAATGCTCACCTGTCCATGCTCCTCCAATGTCCTTTTTCAGTGTCCCTGTGCCTCTAGTCCATTCATACAATTATTGACTGACACAGGACAGCTGATTGGGTGAGCGGGCTGTCACTCTGCAGACAAGTGTGAAAGCCTACTCAGCCAAACACTGGCTGCAGTGCTGTCCCATTTCAGTGAGTCACTGATTGAGCGGGATGTCACTCTCATCTCTGGAGTGACAGTCTGCTCATCCGATCTATACTACAGTTGTTAAGCTGTTTAAGGCTATGTTCACACGTTTTTTCAGCTCTGTTTTAAAAGGACGTCCGTCATTTTGAGTCTAAAATAACGGACGTTATTTAGCTGTCTAGGGAATCTTAGTGCAATGACGACTGTTGGTACATTATTCTAGTTTGAGATTACTAATTGGCCTTTGGGTGTGGCTTAATTGAAAAGTCCATTGAATTTAATAGTATAAACGGAGAAAGAATGGTGACAAAAGAAATACTGTGTGCGAACAACTAATAAAAAAACGTCCGCTGTTTGCAAAAGACTGACGAAAATAATGATCATGTTCATTATATTAACGTCCGTGGTAAAAACGTTATTCGATACATTGTGTGCATTTCACATCTGTCTTCCCATTGATTTCAATGCATTGCCATTGCAGTCAGTTAAATTGCAGCAACAAAAACTGAAGTTTTTTAAATAGCGAAACCGTCCGCCTTTTCTCTATTTTTGACGTTGTGTGAACATAGCCTTAGTGTAGTTTGTTAAGGTTTAGTTTGCAAGTTAGCAATTTTTGCAACAAAATTGCAAACTGGCAAACCAAATTTTTCTACAAAGCTACAATTCCTTATAAGTCTATGGACAAGAGGAATGCTGGGAAACAAAATAAAAGCTCTGTACTTAAGTGAGAAACAGAACCGGCACTACTTGTCGTCATGTGCTGTGTTCACATGGGGAGAAGCGATATCTTGGAAAAACTATTTGGGGTGCTACTGTCATAAAAAAAATAGTAGTCCATAAATAAAATTAGGAAAGAAGAGTAACAATAGGCACTCACCATCAAGTGTCATTTATTTTTCTTCCGCATACAGAGAAAAGTCCATGTGGTCTGCTACCATGGACTTTGCTCTGTATGCGGAAGAAAAATAAAAGACACTTGATGGTGAGTGCCTCTTGTTACTATTCTTTCCTGTTAAAGTAAAAGCTTTAATATCTAATTTTGAAGACACATGATATATTTGAATTCGGATTTTGACGATACTTCTGAAAAATTGTAGCTGGGTATTTTATAAAAGAAATGCTTCACACATTTAAAGCTAACCATACACAAGGCATTTTCTCCAACACAATCCTATACTTTATAAAACCATGTAAATACATTGCTTTACCTATGGTATGGATTTCAGGATCTAGCAATGAAATTCTTAAACATTCATAGTAGGATCAGTGTCTGTACAGAGCTTGTTCTGGTAATTTGCATTCTGGGAAACGAGTCTTTACATTGAACAATCTTACGTAGGAAACACAAAATGCTTCTCTGCATTATAGTGGCTTTGTTAAGCTCCCGGGGGGTGTCTGACGACAAGCTTGATGGCTTTTTCTTATGGCATTAAGCAGGCTGTAACTCAGGACTGATATAAAATAAGTAATGCAATGTATTTACACAGTGGCTCAGATTTGTAGGTAGATTTTTCCTACAGTATATAAAACTATAAAAATTTGTTCACAGGCAGACATAATCTTTATAAGACTTTCACTAGTACTTTTCATGAACAGTATCAGAACTTTTAAGAGATCTCTAGATGCACATTGCAACATCCAGTCAGCATTCAAACCTTTAAATTTGCCCCATGACAATTACTGTTCATGCATAAATTCAATTTGGTTCTGACAAAAAATTTTTTAAAGAGATTATTTTTATTTCGCCCAATTTCCCAACAAATTTTGTATTCAAAAATATTCTCTATATAGTTATAAAAATGCTTCTGTGTCATACTGTAGCTTTAAAGCGCTGATAGGAACATAGTAATGAAACAAAAATGGCTACAACTTTTACAAAAGAGAAACCCCATAGATTTAAACTTAATTAGACATAATTTATTTTGGATTTCAAATTACATAAAAAAAATACCTGTATATTGTGTAGTTTGTATTGTATTAAAACATCTATATTTCAAATCTTGGCTTGACTGTCATGTGAATATATAGAAAATCATTTATTATGAATTTATGTTGGTTAAGATATGACCTAATAAAAAGGTTAAAAGGTCAAAAGATGAAGGGATTCCAGATTATCAGAAAATTCCAAAAAGCCAAACAAATCTTGCTATCACAAAGTTTGTGTTCTTTTCTCTTTAGGGACAATTTAGGACAAGAATCCCCAACTAGCCATATAGTAGTCCCCAATTATACCTGTAATAATAGGAGACAAGTATGAGCTTGCAGGGGGTTCCACCTCTTACCTTTTCCCCTTCCCCCAGGGATCTTTGGAATGGCGCCCCTAACTCCTTTGTTTTGAATGGAGCCGCGGGTCAGCTCATGGCTTGCTGGTATTCATTCTCTTTGGAGATATCAGAGATATCTAAGTGCTATACTCGACTATGTTTGGCAGATCTGTAGAGAATGAAGGAGCGGAAGGTCACGTGCTGACCCGAGGCTCCATTCAAAACAAAGTACTCGGATGCCATTCTAGAGTTCCCAGAGTTCAGACCCCCATGATCTCATACTTGTCCTGTGAATAGGGGACAAGTAAAAATAACTCACAAAGCCCTTTATTAATAAGAATAACTGGGTACTGTGGTAACTGGGGTGGCAACCATTGTTCTGTTGCACAGGGCTACCTGGGTACGCTCTAAATGTGTCACGTGGTACAGTGGTATTCCTAGCCTAATGTCCCTAGTGTAATCCACTCACTTCATTAATGAGCTATTTCAGTGATGTAAAGTGCAGGAAAATAACTTCTGACACTAAGATTCTGTAAAACATTTAAAAAAAATTACTGGAAAGTTCTTGTGCAAAAGTCTGGCAATTATACACCACATAGAAACACACACAACGGACCTGCAGCAGAATTTTCTACAGGCAGACATACTCGCAGTGGGATTGACATCCTGCTGCGAGTATGTCGGAAGACAGCCCCCCCTCCCCCGCCGGGATGTCTAGCCGAGAACTCCCAAAGCAAGCCGGATCACGGAGCAGGTAATGTATATGCTCCGGCCAGCAGGGAGTTAACGGGGCAGTCTCCTGACATACTTGCAGCAGGATGTCAATCACGCCTCGAGTATGTCTGCCCATAGACATTACAGGGCAGGGATCTGTACCAGATTTCGTTGCGGATTAGCTGTGGATCCGTCGTGTGTGTTTGTACCTTAAAAGTAAGTTTGTCACTCTAATAACTGGAAACTTGGGCTCTAAGGCACTTTGGTATATACGTTGTTTAGGTGCTATGGGTTACGGATATACCTAAAAGGAATCCAGTCTATTTAGATTAGACTGTGCTTACAGGGATCTTCACAGCTCAGCTGACTATGGTAAAGTGAAAAAATTCATACTCACAGAAGAAGTCATTAGATCTGTCAAATGATATCAGGAGGGATGCATACAGGAGCATGATCAACAACATGGAAGATGATTAGCATCACCTTCAACCAGAGGCCTACTAAAAGATGGATAGATGTGAAAGATTATCTAATTGTGTACTAAAAGGTTGGACTGGGCATAGTGACTTGCATGTAGCAGCTTTATGAACTGCTGGAGTTGACTCTAAAAGGCAGTGCTAATTACTTGTAGCTTCTACTCATAGGAACTGTGGCTCACAGAGGTAAGGTCATTGCTGGTTACTTGTCTGTCTCACAAGCTCTTCAGGAACACCTGACGACTGGGATACCAAGTTCAGGGGTCTTGGAAGCAAAGTCTACAGACAAGAAGCTTAATTGGCAGGTGAAGCTCAAAGGTCATGTCAGGAGGCTGAACACTTTGGTTTTTAAACTTTCCCCTTATTCACTTGTCTTTTACTATCTATGGTTCTAATGATGTACACTTAATACTGTACACAGGATACTAAGAAAACTTAAGCTTAAAGCGTAACTGTCATTTCAGGGCCATTTTTTTCAAACATTAAATATCAACAGTTCAAGCGATTTTAAGAAACTCTGTGATAGGTTTTATAAACCAAAAGAGTTTCCTTCTGGACTGAAAAAGCAATCTCCCAGCCTCCCCCCTCACTGCAGAAGAAGCAGGATTTCTCTGTCCATTATGTGGCTATGGAGAGGGGAGGGGCTTTTAGGAGTGACTGAGCACGGAGCAGTCCTGCACAGCACAACATCCTGCAATCTTCTCTCAGTAAGTTCATAGATAAGCACTGACCTTTCTGACCCCAGAATCCTGCGGTTTAGGTGCCCAGACAGTCTACAAACAGCTGACCTTCATGTCACCTCTACCTGCTCCCTCATCTCCCTCGGCCCCTCCCCCCTCCATAAGGATAGAATGAAGAGAGCAGAGCCCGTCTTCACTATCTTCTCTGTAATGAAGACGTGTTTGCCTGATAATGCACAGATAAGAAGTCAGCGGGGGAGGCTGGGAGATTGCTTCTTGAGTACAGAAGGAGGCTTTTTTGGCTGATAAAACCTATTACAAAGTTTCTTAAAATCGCTTATACTACTGATTTCTGCAATAAAACAAAATATGACAGTTACGCTTTAATACTCACTAACTAGTCTGACTAGCAGGAGCTTAGATAGCAGGCATATGCTCTGGTCGAAGCCAGGCTCAAACTGGTTGAGGTCAACTACTTCCAGTTTAACCCTTAACGACCATCCGCTGTCTTTTGACGTAGGCGTTGCTGATCCTCAGTCTGCAGCGACATCATTTGGAGTTGCTGCATTAAAGGGGTGTTGCAGATCTAGGGCTGCTCCTGCTCTAAAAACGGAAACTGTCACATACAGCTCTGGTTCTTAGGCATCCCCTTTGTTTGTTGCAGTCCATGACCACGGCATTATCAAAGGGGTTCCCCGCTCTGATCGAGGCTGTAGGTTTCCCAAGTGACCCAATCAGACACCGGGAATATGCTTCACAGGCAGCCCTGGGGACCTAGAAAGGACTCAGTGGAAGTGTGGTGTATCTGACGGCTGGCATGCCAGTAGCCTTTTATGTGTGCTCTACCCTATGTTATCTACTGTAAGCAGGTGTAGATTTGGTATGCCGGAAGCAGGTTTGGGCACCCAGCCAGCAGGATTCACTAAGAAGTGTGCGTAAATTTGGACAGGGGGGAAAGGGGGTGGGGCTTAATTTAGGACTGTCTAATTTATGCCAGTCTTAATATACCCCCCCCCCCCCATAGTATTTGTGTCAGTCTTTTGGTCACTATTTTTTCAACCAAACCCAGGACAGGGTTGAAAACACAGAAACTGGGAAAATCTTTTCATTTAATTTTTGCCAGTTCTACACTTAATTTTGGTTGAAAAAACATTGACCAAAAGACTGGCAATATACTGCTATATAAACAAATATTGCTTCCAAGCACATCTTGTACCTGGGTCTCAGCACTCATGATGCTGCAGTACCATTGCTTGGTACAAAAAAATATCACAAGTTACACAGTTCATATAAATAACTTGATCTGATCTTCAATTGGCCTCCAAATTGTGCATGTCTAAATATAATGACGCATTTTTGGATGTGCCAGAAAAATAATCTTAATAGGTTTTTCTAATATAGACATTTGCGGCATGTGGAAAGGGGGGATCCATGATTCCTAGCTCTCATAGTAAGGTGACCACTGACTGAATCAAGTTGGAGTATGAATGGACAGGAAGATCTCCACCATTACAGATTTGGGAGTTATGGAAACTACCAAGCAGCCATGCATATCTGTGGCCATCTCTTCTCTCTTCATATTCTTCCTAGATGTAGTTGCAAGCATTTCACCAGGCTGGTTGAAAGCTGGAGATCCCTGTTCTTTACATAATGTAGGTGACATACCACTTTTGGAACCTGCAAATATTGGATATTTATTGCGTATCCTGTGGCAATATGACAAATGTCTGAATTGGAATTGGATTTGCTGCAATCATGATGGTGCCAGATAACACAGGATATCTCCAGAGGCAGCGTGCAGTCCATGCTTCAAAGGGTCAGAGCTGTTTTGATGGGCAATGAGCTATAAACATTTTGCTTGATCAGTGTACATATTGAAAGGGAATGCATTAAAGAGTGAATTTTATTAAATTTTATGCAGTGCAAAATGCACTGTACTAAGATGCCCCAAAGTATTAAGGGATGAATTCCTCTTTTTGGGGCATCTTTGTCTATTTTCTATTTATTATTTCTGTTGATTTATTTTAATTATGTGGCATGAACAGTAGTAAATTTGTCAGGTCATGGGAGGCAAAAACTCCTCCTGCTAAACCGCATCTATTTTTTTTAAAAATAGTTAAGAACTACTTAAAGTAGAAGTCCGACAGATTATAAAGTCTGGCAACCAGCAGGGGCAGGGGGAAAATGAATTACAAGCACTAACTTACCTCTCCCCGTGCCCATGGGTCCCCTGCTGGACTCCGGGATCTCTGGCGCTGACACATCACAACCCAGCTGATGGACTGGTCACTTAGCCAGTCAGTGACTAGGGCAGGCTGACGTTACAATCACTGATTGGCTGAGCTGTCAGTCTATGAGCTAACACAGGACTTTGTCCCCTGACTGACGTCATCACAACTCGGGGGAAAATGCCTTTTGGCAGAGGTACCGAGGCCTGTCTCACTGCACCGCACATGGAGAGGTAAGTTCGTACTTGTAATCCATTTCCTCCCTGACGGCTGTTGGGTTTTTTAAATGACCCAACTTCTTTTTTTAAAGATACCAATAATGCCTACTATGCCATGCACTGTTGGCTCTTTTACCAGCAGAATCATGCAGCCTTTGGCCACTGCCTGAAGCTGTGGTGTTATGTGCAAGCATAGCATTGTACCAAACTGTACTAGCATTTAAATGCTTGTTTAGTTTTTCTTTGTAAGAACTAGATTTAGTTTTCTGCATTTGTAAGTTAGATGGTTAATTATTTCATACATTTTTACATGAAAGTGTTTTTTTTTTTTAATACTAGTTTGATAGTTAGAGTCATTATTATAGCTCTTCAGAGGAGAAATCCCAAGAAATGTTATCCTCATGTCATAATAGTAAATCCTGAGGCCCTTGTAGTTGCCAGAAGCCAGCTGTCATGCTCAGTTCTTGGCACCTCCAGAGCGTATGGCTGGCCTCTTGAAGTGCCAATGCCAGAGCATACAGATGGCCTCCCGCAGGTTCCAACGCTGGAGAGCATGGATTGTTGCGGGGAGCAACCCAGCAAACCAGCCAGGCAGGTTGTAAGGGGCACAGTGGCAAAGGCGTCCGTTGTTCTTGCTGCGATTTACCACCCCCGGCTGACATTCAGGCTGACATTCAGTGTAATGTTATGCTCTGTGTATTGTTAGGGGCTGGAGTTTCTACCCCAATCATACCTGGGGCTGGGACTCCTGCGATAGAGCCTCTTTAGCGTGTGAATAAACTAGCGTTTTTTCCTGATTGCTATTCCCTGGTTTTTACGATTTTTGGCTTGACTGACTTCTCTCCCGACTATTGATTTTGTACCGCACTGAACGATTGTTACTGACCCGGCTTGTTCACTTAGAGACTATTGCTGCTATGGCAGTTATGACAGTAGTACTTTTATGTCAAGGTGTGAAAGGGGTTAACCCTAATGTTTCACCCATTGTGTTTTTTTTCCCAGCTATTACTTTTCCTTTTTCTGTTGATAGCCACATGAGGGGGCTTGTTTTTTTGTAGGACCAGTTGTACATTTGAATGGCATCTTTAATTGTATCATATCATATCATATCATGTAAAGTGGAACCAAAAAGAATCAAGTTGATAGGATAAGTTGAAGTGTGCCTGGTGTATCTCAGTTTTGGTGGGGGTATGAGAGAGCAAAAAAGATGAGCTGCTACGCTAGCACCTTGCCATATTGCAACATATTGAATAGCCACAAAGGCTTGGTGAGTGAGTGTCTCCCTCACTGTTAAAATTAGACACAAGAGGAGACCCACTCCAACTCAAGGGCCAATCTGGGGATTGACCTGTTCCCTTATTGGCCAGTCTATGCCTGCCTGTATTCACCAGGTATATCACCTGTACACTTCATAAAAGTGAAAAATATTTCATGTCTTCTCAACTCTTTACATTTTTGTGGTTCATGATTGTAAGTTTTAACCTAAATGTTGTATTATTTTCCATTTCTATTTTAATGTGGCTTGACTTATTAAATGTCAAAATTATCTAGAATATGATGTTTATCCAGAATGTCAGCCAATTTTCTCTCATCACTTTCTCCAGTATTCTTCTGTTTTTCAGACACTTCTCATCAACAAATGTTGGTTGCTAAGGCTTAACACGCATGTATCTTTTAGCTATATTTAATTATAAGTAATGAAGCAATTGACCACTTTTTGAGGGTAATTAAACAATATAATTAAGAGAAAGTTTGTAATCTTTGCAAAGACATGGTATAGCCTGACAAATAACAACACTCTTACTGAAAATAAATCTGATATATTGGCTCAACTCTATCTACTCCAAATAAATGACAACATAATTAAAACTGCATTTCTGTGTTGGCTGGAACAATATCCCTCAAGCACATGCTTAACTTTCTATATTCTTTTAAGGAGCTCTTTGTTTAAGATAATTTACTTAGTTAAATGTTGCTGGCATACAGTAAGCTGTAGAGTGGAAAAATATGTGTCTTAAGGTCATGTTATTGCAAGGCTATGAAGAACTGTAATATAATTGACTTTTTGAACAGTTTTTCACATAAAAGAAAGTGAAATATACAATGGAATGAATGATATTCTAAGATGTTTTCAGTGGGTACTACTTAACTCCTTATTATGTATTGCAGAAATTCTTCCATCATGTAATTTTCTTCTGCTTTTTTTATTTACTTTTTTTTTTTTTTTTGCCAGAGTAATGGATCCATGCCTGCCTAGCTTTTGTTTTGTTTGTCTAGGTATTAGTCTGGTTATATGGTTTGATATGGATTGATATTGTTTAGTTTTCATGAGTGCCATGTGTTGTGTATGTCATGTTCAGTCTGTCTCATGCTGGTTTTATTGATTTCATTAGTGCTTGGCTGCCATGTGCTATCTATTACAATTTGTTGGTTTTAGCATTTGATTTTCTCTGGGGTATTGCAGAGTTTTTTGGTTCTGTTGTTTTCGTTGTCAGGGGTTTTTTTTCAGTCTTGTCCTGTTGTTTGTTGTATACACCTTAAGCCATACTGCAAGACTACCACTCCCATCAGCCCCTGGCATCTTGCTTACTTTTGATGGTTTTCCTGCAGAATTTCTCATTGGTTCTATTATTCTGCCCTAACATAAGTCTTGGTGGTATCTGAAAACTGGAATCTATAGTTAGGACCCAAGCATGGCATCTGCTAAAAATGAAGACTGGTTGTGCAGTTTAAGGGTCCATCAGCATGAATGAGCCACTAAAGTTGTTGTGACTATAGAAAAATGTACAGTGATCACAAGGAATTACTATCCCCACCTTCTAGGCCATACCTAAGTATTAAAAGGGTTGGGGGGGGGGGGGCAGAAAGCAGCTGAAGCCTTCTACTTCCTGGTACTTACCAGCTGTCATTCTACATTGTGAAAGTATCCCCTCCAAGACATGGAGGGGTGAGTCTAAGTCCCTGGATGTTGTGGCAACACTGTACAGTTGTTGGACATTGTCGCAAATAATGATCGGGGCCTAGACATGCTCCTTTATGTCTCAGAAGGGGGGAACTGTAAAACGTTAAGAGCTGGGGAACAGAAGGTTTTAGCCATCTTCTGCGTCCAAGACATCTTCTTTAATGCCCTAATAATGCCCTTACTTTGACACCCTCTCAGTTGTAATGCCCATCTGTGCCCCAACTCAGTAGTAATGCCTTCATTGTGCCCCCCACTCAGCATTAATGTCCTTTAATGCTGCTACTATCATTATCTGTAAGTCAACAGTATTAGTTTCTGTTTTCTTTTTTAATAGCCAAACAAGTTATCATTTGTAAACTCTAAAAATTCCTGATTTTTGAAAGACAGGAATGTTTGTAAAATAAATTAGGTGGTATCTTCCCTGTCCAGAATCGACAGTCCCCAATTGTATATAAAGGGGGGGGAGCTAGATCATAAGCCTAGTGTCAGCAACGGCAAACACAACCAGACAGTGGGCCCTGATCTAATCCCACCCACTGTCCCTGCCTAATTGCCTCAGTCGACCCTAGGCGGTCGCGGACAACCACGAAGACGTTCCCTGTACTGAATACGTGGAACACAAAACACGACAGACGGACAAAACACAATAGAGAGTAGTCAACAAAGCCAGATCAAACCACACGGGCAACGCAGTACAGAATCGGCAAGCAAAGAATAGTCACAGGTCAGGCGGAGGGTCAAGAACACGAGAAGACAAGCAGAAAGGGATATAGGAAAGGGAACGCTGGGACGGAGCAGGGGAGCTGGGACTAGACGAACTAATAGCCAGCGATACCCTGCTGGCAATACAAACATTTTATACTGGACCAGGAGCCCGGACCAAAGGCTGATTGGTCCGGCCTCCTGAGTCCAGTCTCACTGCAGCTGGTGCACTGCAGGCTGAGCGGCCGGGCGACCTGTCACTCAGCCTGAGTGCAAGACACTTCAGCTGCGAGCCGGCCCGGCTGACGATCACGTGACACCACGGCGTCCCCGGTTGCTAGGGACGCCGTCGGGTCTCCGTGACGTCACTCGGCTCCGGCGGGCGGAGCAGCGGCGCGCTCCTGAGCCGTCAGCCGGAGCCGAGCTAGAGGAAGACGCCGCTGGATCCGGACAAGGTAAGTTCCTGACACTACCCCCCTTCTTATGAGGGGCCTCAGGACCCTTATCCATTGGCCCGGGCTTAGACGGATTTTGCGTATGGTATAGTCGGATCAGTCGAGGAGCGTGCACGTTCCTAAGTGCCACCCAAGTACGCTCCTCTGGTCCATAACCCCTCCAGTGGACCAAATACTGTAATGATCCCTGTACCCAACGTGAATCTAGAATTTTCTCCACCTCATACTCCAATTCACCCTGAACGACCACGGGGGCAGGAGGAGGTGATGGAAACACCGGCGGTACATATTTTTTTAACAGAGCTTTGTGAAATACAGAATGAATTCTAAGAGATGCAGGTAATTTAAGTCTGAAAGTAACTGGGTTAATGATTTCCACTATAGTATACGGCCCAAAGTATTTGGGCGCCAGTTTTCCCGATTGTACCCTTAATTTAAGATTCCGAGTAGAAAGCCAGACCTTATCACCTACTGCATATAGGTGGCCAGATATGCGTCTTTTGTTAGCGAATTTTTGGTAGGACTCTTGGGCTTTAACCAAGCTCTGATGAGCTTGGGCCCAAACTGTGCACAGTTTAGAAAAGATTGTCTCAGCTGAGGGATTGACAGACTCTGCAGAGTGAACGGACGAATACCTGGGATTGAAACCATAATTACAAAAAAACGGTGACATATTAGTAGAACGTTGTTCATGATTGTTGATAGCAAATTCGGCTAGAGGAATGAAATCTCGCCATTTATCCTGCGTATCAGCTATGAAACATCTCAGGAATTGTTCCAAAGACTGGTTGGTTCTCTCAGTTTGTCCATTCGTCTGAGGATGGAAAGCCGACGAGAAGGACAAAGAGATTCCCAGCTTCCCACAGAACTCCCTCCAGAATTTGGCCACAAACTGGACACCTCTGTCGGAAACAATATTCTCTGGGACACCATGTAACCGCAGAATATGACCGATAAACAACGTGGCCAATAAACGAGCACTAGGGAGTTTACGCAGGGGAACAAGGTGACACATTTTGGAAAATCGGTCCACCACTACCCAAATGACAGTTTTACCCCTAGATACTGGTAAGTCGGTAATAAAGTCCATAGATATATGTGTCCAAGGTCTCGTAGGGACCGGCAAGGGATGCAACAATCCCTCCGGTGGCCTACGGGGAACCTTGGACCTAGCACAGACCTCACATGCTTCCACAAACGATTTGACATCTCGGGCCCAAGATGGCCACCAGAAATGGCGCGAGAGCAAGTATTTAGTACCTGCTATCCCTGGATGACCTGCCAACACGGAACTATGGATCTCTTCCAGGACCCGGAGGCGAAGGTTCGGTGGCACAAATAGGAGGGAGTCAGGAGTGTTATGGGGGGCCAAATCCTGAGATTCAGCCACGAGAGTAACCAAGTCAGGTTGTAAGACAGACACCACAATCCCTGGTTTCAAGATCGTATCGACCTGTTTCTCAGGAATGTTCCCTGAATCAAAACTGCGAGAGAGGGCATCAGCCCTAATATTACGAGAGCCAGGTCGATATGTGATCTCAAAGTCAAACCTAGTAAAGAACAGGGCCCATCGGGCCTGACGTGGAGAGAGTCTTTTGGCAGTATCCAGATAAATGAGATTCTTATGATCTGTTAACACTGTGACTCTATGTTTGGCCCCTTCCAAGAAATGCCTCCACTCATCAAATGCCATTTTAATGGCCAATAATTCTCTATTCCCAATATCGTAGTTGCGTTCCGCTTGGGAGAACTTCCTCGAGAAGTACGCAACTGGCCGAAGCTGAGTAAGAGTGTCAGTTCCCTGAGATAGAACTGCTCCCACCCCCACCTCGGATGCGTCCACCTCAACAATAAAAGGGCGCTCGAAGTCGGGTTGGGCTAGTACTGGAGCTTCTGAAAAACATTGCCGAAGGGTGTCAAATGCCTGTATTGCCTCTGTGGACCAGTGTACCAGATCCGCCCCTTTCTTAGTAAGATCTGTGAGGGGTTTAGCTATAACTGAGAACCCCTTAATAAATTTCCGGTAATAATTAGCGAAACCTAAAAACCTTTGTAAGGCCTTCAGGTTATTAGGTCGTTCCCATTTTATGATGGCCGCTACTTTAAGGGGGTCCATACCAAAAGAATTGGGGGTGATTTTATAACCCAAAAACGAGACCTCCTGGATACCGAATTGGCACTTTGACACCTTGGCGTAAAGATTATTTTGTCTCAGAAGCTCCATTACCGTGCGGACTTGTTTTACGTGGGAAGACCAATCTGAGGAGAAAATCAAAATGTCATCGAGGTAGACAACTAGAAAACGTCCAAGGTGCTCACGGAAGATATCATTAACAAAGTGTTGGAAGACCGCCGGGGCATTGCATAACCCAAAGGGCATAACAAGATATTCGAAGTGGCCCTCTGGGGTATTGAATGCGGTCTTCCACTCGTCACCTTCCCTGATTCTGATTAAATTATAAGCCCCCCGTAAATCAACCTTGGAAAACCATTTAGCGCCCACAATTTGATTAAACAAGTCTGGAATCAACGGTAGGGGGTGTTGGTTTTTCACAGTGATCTTGTTCAGTTCCCGGTAGTCGATACAAGGCCGGAGACCCCCATCCTTTTTGCCTACAAAAAAGAAGCCAGCACCCATGGGAGAAGAAGAAGGACGTATGTGGCCTTTGCGTAAACTGTCCTTTATGTATTCTCGCATGGCTTCTCTTTCGGGGCAGGACAAATTGAATATTCGACCTCGGGGGTATCTGGAACCGGGAACTAAATCAATGGTGCAATCATACCGTCTATGAGGTGGCAACCCATCCACTGCTTGTTCATCATAAACATCGGAATAATCTAACAAAAATTCGGGAATCTCTCCCTCCGCCGGGGAACACCCAGCAAGGGAAACTGTGATACAATGTGATGCACACCCAGGCCCCCACCGCACAAGTTCCCTTTTGGACCAATCAAAAACCGGGTTATGGGCATCCAGCCAGGGTAACCCCAGGATAACATCAGACGACAGATTATGCATAACAAGAAAATCTAGGTTTTCAACATGGACAGACCCTACTTTAACTTCCATGGAAGAGGTCCTATAACGTACATCCTCCTGTGAAAAGGGAGCAGAGTCTGCTCCAGTGACACCAACTGGACGCTGGAGCAGCAAGGGACATACCTCTAAGCCTGAAAAAAACATGGGGTTAATGAAATTGGCTGAGGATCCAGAATCGATCTGGGCATACCCACTAATACATTTACCTCCCAACACCAAGGAAATGGGCAACAACAGTTTATTTTTGAAGGATACCTGAGCGCCTGAGAGACCCCCTCGATAATCTCTCAGGCGTTGAAGTTTTCCGACGAAGATCTTGGCTTGTTGGGACACTGCCGAACCTGGTGTCCTGTCTTTCCACAGTAGAAGCACAGCTTATTCTGCAGACGATGGGCTCTTCGGGCCTTGGCATCGGTGGAGTCTACCTGCATCGGCTCCTCGAAAGGGGGTGAGACAGAAAGGGGAGGTTTGGGGAACGGAACAGGAGAGATAGGGGTTTTGTGATGGTCAGGAGTACCCTTCTCCCTTTGTCGATCCCTTAGTCTACGGTCCACTCTGATCGCTAATGTCATGCTCTCTTCGAGCGAGTCGGGAGTGGGGTATGCTACTAGCATGTCCTTCAATCGGTCACTAAGACCCTCCCGAAACTGAAACCGGAGGGCTGGGTCGTTCCACGTGGAGAGACAGCTCCACTGCCTGAACTCAGAGCAGTACTCTTCCACTGGACGGCGACCCTGTCTCAACCCAGTCAACTGACGTTCGGCATTGGCTGCACAGTCTGGGTCATCATACAGCAACCCTAGTGAACCAAAGAACTGGTCGGTGGTCCTTAGGTTAGGAGAGTCAGGGGGTAGAGAAAAAGCCCATTCCTGCGGGGGTCCTTGGAGGAGGGACATGATGATACCCACTCTCTGGGTCTCATCTCCTGAGGAGCGTGGCCGTAACCTAAAAAACAATTTGCACCCCTCCCGAAAAGTACGGAATTTAGTACGGTCCCCCGAAAACTTATCAGGGAGCTGGACGGGTGGTTCGGGAGGTAATGGGGAGGTTACAGTGAGCTGTCGTGATGTCGTCTCCTGATCCTGGACTCTCATAGCAAGTTCTTGGACCATGGTATTAAGTTGCTGCATCTGGTCCACGATATTGGACATGGCGGTCCTGTCGTCCATGGGGCAATGGGCAGTATAGGGCTGGCTATTCTGTCAGCAACGGCAAACACAACCAGACAGTGGGCCCTGATCTAATCCCACTCACTGTCCCTGCCTAATTGCCTCAGTCGACCCTAGGCGGTCGCGGACAACCACGAAGACGTTCCCTGTACTGAATACGTGGAACACAAAACACGACAGACGGACAAAACACAATAGAGAGTAGTCAACAAAGCCAGATCAAACCACACGGGCAACGCAGTACAGAATCGGCAAGCAAAGAATAGTCACAGGTCAGGCGGAGGGTCAAGAACACGAGAAGACAAGCAGAAAGGGATATAGGAAAGGGAACGCTGGGACGGAGCAGGGGAGCTGGGACTAGACGAACTAATAGCCAGCGATACCCTGCTGGCAATACAAACATTTTATACTGGACCAGGAGCCCGGACCCAGGGGCGCCGCAATGATGAGGCGACCTGAATCGTCTGCCTCAGGCGGCGCCACCAGCTATCTTCATGGGGGCGGCATTCAGTGGCAGATTATAATATGAGCGGTTCGGGCGGCCGCCCACATTATAATCCGCCACTGACTGTACCCAGGGCCGCTTTAACCAGAGGGCACATGGTGCACGTGCACCGGGCCCACTGGTTAAAGGGGCCCCCCCCGAGCAGGCCGGCCGTTGCTATGTGCGACCAATGCGGTCGCACAGGGCTCCGGCCACCAGCCTGTCAGGGGGGAGCGCCATGGATGGGTAATCTACTTACCCCTCCATGGCGCCCCCTGCAGGGCCCCCCCGTCCGCCGCTGCCCCCGTCCGCTGCTGCTGCGGCGCTTCAGCGCTGCAGCAGCAGCGACACTGACAGAGAGAGAGCCATTGGCTCCCTCCCTGTCAGTCACTCACTCTTGTGGCCGCACTTCCTGCGGTCACAAGAGGCCGCACTCTCCCTCTAGCGGCCGACGTCACTGGAGCGTCGGCGCGAGGGTAAGGGGAGTGCAGCCTCTTGTGACCGCAGGAAGTGCGGCCACAGGAGGGAAGAGAAGAGGAACGCGTGGACCTAGGTGAGTAAAAGTGTTTGTTTTTTTCAATGTTATATAGCAGGGGGAGCTATATACTATGGGGGGGCACAGGGGGCTATATACTATGGGGGAGAACAGGGGGCTATATACTATGGGGGAGAACGGGGGCTATATACTATTGGGGAGCACAGGGGGCTATATACTATGGGGGAGAACAGGGGGCTATATACTATGGTGGAGAACGGGGGCTATATACTATTGGGGAGCACAGGGGGGCTATATACTATGGGGGAGCACACGGGGGCTATATACTATTGGGGAGCACAGGGGGGCTATATACTATGGGGGAGCACAGGGGAGCTATATACTATGGGGGAGCTATATACTATCAGGGAGCACAGGGGGGCTATATACTATGGGGGAGAATGGGGGCTATATACTATTGGGGAGCACAGGGGGCTATATACTATGGGGGAGAACGGGGGCTATATACTATTGGGGAGCACAGGGGGCTATATACTATGGGGGAGCACAGGGGGCTATATACTATGGGGGAGCACAGGGGGCTATATACTATGGGGGAGCACAGGGGAGCTATATACTATGGGGGAGCACAGGGGGCTATACACTATGGGGGAGCACAGGGGAGCTATATACTATTGGGGAGCACAGGGGAGCTATATACTATTGGGAAGCACAGGGGGCTATATACTATTGGGGAGCACAGGGGAGCTATATACTATGGGGGAGCACAGGGGAGCTATATACTTTGGGGGAGCACAGGGGGCTATATACTATGGGGGAGCACAGGGGGCTATATACTATGGGGGAGCACAGGGGGCTATATACTATGGGGGAGCACAGGGGAGCTATATACTATGGGGGAGCACAGGGGGCTATACACTATGGGGGAGAACGGGGGCTATATACTATTGGGGAGCACAGGGGGCTATATACTATGGGGGAGCACAGGGGGCTATATACTATGGGGGAGCACAGGGGGCTATACACTATGGGGGAGCACAGGGGGCTATACACTATGGGGGAGCACAGGGGAGCTATATACTATTGGGGAGCACAGGGGAGCTATATACTATTGGGAAGCACAGGGGGCTATATACAATGAGGGAGCACAGGGGGCTATATACTAGGGGGGAGCACAGGGGGCTATATACTATTGGGAAGCACAGGGGGCTATATACAATGAGGGAGCACAGGGGGCTATATACTATTGGGAAGCACAGGGGGCTATATACTATTGGGGAGCACAGGGGAGCTATATACTATGGGGGAGCACAGGGGAGCTTTATACTTTGGGGGAGCACAGGGGGCTATATACTATGGGGGAGCACAGGGGAGCTATATACTATGGAAGAGCACAGGGGAGCTATATACTATTGGGAAGCACAGGGGGCTATATACAATGAGGGAGCACAGGGGGCTATATACTATTGGGAAGCACAGGGGGCTATATACTATTGGGGAGCACAGGGGAGCTATATACTATGGGGGAGCACAGGGGAGCTATATACTTTGGGGGAGCACAGGGGGCTATATACTATGGGGGAGCACAGGGGAGCTATATACTATGGGGGAGCACAGGGGAGCTATATACTATGGGGAGCACAGGGGGCTATATACTACTGGGGAGCACAGGGGGCTATATACTATGGGGGAGCACAGGGGGCTATATACTATGGGGGAGCACAGGGGGTTATATACTATTGGGGAGCACAGGTTAGCTATATACTATTGGGGAGCACAGGGGCTATATACTATTGGGGAGCACAGGGGAGCTATATACTATTGGGGAGCACAGGGGTCTATATACTATGGGGGAGAGCACAGGGGGCTATATATTATGGAGAGCACAGGGGGCTATATATTATGGAGAGCACAGGGGGGCTATATACTATTGAGGGGGAGCACAGGGGGGCTATATACTATTGGGGGAGAGCACAGGGGGGCTATATACTATTGTGGGAGAGCACAGGGGGGCTATATACTATTGGGGGAGAGCACAGGGGGCTATATACTATTGTGGGAGAGCACAGGGGGGCTATATACTATTGTGGGAGAGCACAGGGGGGGCTATATACTATTGTGGGAGAGCATAGGGGGGCTATATACTATTGGGGGAGAGCACAGGGGGGCTATATACTATTGTGGGTGAGCACAGGGGGCTATATACTACTGGGGAGAGTGCACAGGGGGGCTATATACTAATGGGGGAGCGCACAGGAGGGCTGTATATAACTGGAGGAGCACATGAGGGTCTATATACTACAGGGACACCTTAAAACTATGGAGGCACAGAGGGGTGTAACTATGTAGGAGTACAGAGGGGTGTAACTACTGTATAGGGGTACAAGGGACCTAACCACTGTATGTGTTGGAGCCTAAAATATTTGTCTGGCAGATTCTGGAGAGAAGATTCACAGCCAGGAGAAGACTTCAAGGTGGCCCACGCTGGATGGAGAGAAAAAGAAAAGGTGACAGACTCTGATCGGAGAAGACGCCTCCGGTGAGTCACTGGATGTAACTTCACTCTGTTATAGGCTTGTACTGATAGGGGTCATGGTATGGCGGTATTATGTAATGGTATCAATGGTGATATCTTTCTGTTTTGTTTAGTGCAGTTTTTATGTAATATGTAATCACTGAATGGTGGAAATAGTGTTATAAGGTAACTACTGTATGTACTGGGGCTCTTGATACAGTGTGGGGGCAAATTCAGTACATTATACAATGTGCAGAAAGGTAAGGGGGGGCCCACTCTTGAGGGCTGTGCACTGGGCCCACCAATGTATTAAAACGGCCCTGACTGTACCATGTACTGGAGCCCCCCCGCCCCCGGGCAGTATCTGTAATGAGATGCTGTGAGCGGGGGAGACTGTATTCATAAGCGCCGCGCTGTACTAAATCAGCCGCGCGGTGCTGATACTACAGCGCGGCGCTTATGAATACAGTCTCCCCCGCTCACAGCATCTCATTACAGATACTTCCCGGGGGCGGGGGGGCTCCAGTACATGCATTCCACGTCCGTGATCCGTCAGGATCACGGAACGTGGGAATGCAGCCTTAGTCCCCCGGCTGATGTGCGGCTGCCCGGGGTGTCCCGTCCTGTCCCCGGCAGCGCGCGCATCAGAGAGCTCCCCGTGCGCCGGAAGTCACAGGCACAGGCGCACGGGGAGCTCTGTGATGCGCGCGCTGCCGGGGACAGGACGGGACACCCCGGGCAGCCGCACATCAGCCGGGACCAGACCAGAGAGGCTCGACGGGGGAACGGAGGGCAGGTGAGTTGTGTGCTGTTTTTTGTTTTTGTTTTATCTGCTGTGCAGGGGGGGGGGGGAGAGGGGGACCATCTATAAGGTAGGGGGGGGGAAGGGGGCCATCTATAAGGGAGGGGGGAAAGAGGGGGACGATCTATAAGGGAGGGGGGAAAGAGGGGGACGATCTATAAGGGAGGGGGAGAGGGAAGAGGGGGACCATCTATAGGGGGGGCCATCTATAAGGGAGGGGGGAAAGAGGGGGACCATCTATAAGGGGGGGGGGCCATCTATAAGGGAGGGGGGAAAGAGGGGGACCATCTATAAGGGGGGGACCATCTATAAGGGAGGGGCGGGAGGGGGACCGTCTATAAGGGGGGGGAAGAGGGGGACCATGTATGAGGGGGGAGAGGGGGACCATCTATAAGGGAGGGGGAAAGAGGGGGACCATCTATAAGGGGGCATCTATAAGGGAGGGGGGAGAGGGGGACCATGTATAAGGGGGGGAGGGGGACCATCTATAAGGGAAAGGGGACCATCTATAAGGGAGGGGGAGAGAGGGAAGAGGGGGACCATCTATAAGGGGGGGGAAAGAGGGGGACCATCTATAAGGGGGGGGGGGAGGAGGGGGACCATCTATAAGGGGGGAGAGAGGGAAGAGGGGGACCAACTATAAGGGGGGGGAAGAGGGGGACCATCTATAAGGGGGGAAGAGGGGGACCATCTATAAGGGAGGGGAAAGAGGGGGACCATCTATAAGGGAGGGGGGAGAGGGGGACCATCTATAAGGGAGGGGGGAGAGGGGGACCATCTATAAGGGGGGGAGAGGGGGACCATCTATAAGGGAGAGGGGACCATCTATAAGGGGGGGAAGAGGGGGACCATCTATAAGGGGGGAAGAGGGGGACCATCTCCTAAAAGATCAGCACCCTCCTCTCCTGACATCCTCTGTGCTGCTGGGACTTCTCCTATAGGATTAGCACCCTCCTCTCCTGACATCCTCTGTGCTGCTGGGACCTCTCCTATAGGATTAGCACCCTCATCTCCTGACATCCTCTGTGCTGCTGGGACCTCTCCTATAGGATTAGCCCCCTCCTCTCGTGACATCCTCTGTGCTGCTGGGACCTCTCCTATAAAGTCAGCCTCCTCCTCTCCTGACATCCTCTGTGCAGCAAGGGACCAAACATTATGTTTATTGGGGACAGCAGTGGGGGGGGGGCAGTAGTGGATTATAATGTGGGCGGATTGACGGGGGGGGGGGGGGGCGTCATTCTATAGTTCGCCTCGGGCAGCAGAGAGGCTAGAATCACCCCTGCCCGGACCAAAGGCTGATTGGTCCGGCCTCCTGAGTCCAGTCTCACTGCAGCTGGTGCACTGCAGGCTGAGCGGCCGGGCGACCTGTCACTCAGCCTGAGTGCAAGACACTTCAGCTGCGAGCCGGCCGGCTGACGATCACGTGACACCACGGCGTCCCCGGTTGCTAGGGACGCCGTCGGGTCTCCGTGACGTCACTCGGCTCCGGCGGGCGGAGCAGCGGCGCGCTCCTGAGCCGTCAGCCGGAGCCGAGCTAGAGGAAGACGCCGCTGGATCCGGACAAGGTAAGTTCCTGACACCTAGATGCCAGTCAATGTTGACCACAGTATCTAGTCACTCCAGGGTTTGATTGGTTGAGTGGTCATAGTGGGACATCTGCTGTTAGCTGCAGCTTAACATTTCAAAAGATGTTAATGTTTACTGGCCATCCATGTAATATACAGTATGTACTGTCTGGCTCCAACTAAGATGAAGTATTTGTTGGTGCCTCTACACTTATAGGAGGGGTTTGAGGCACCTAAACACCTAGTACTCGTTTTTATCAAGCTTTTTTTTAAATAAATACACAAATTTAAAAAAATATCATTGTTAAATATTATGAATAATGTATTTCATTATTACTGGAATAAATGTTATTCTATTAATTTCTATGTACTGAAATTGTATTTCTTATTTTGAACATATTGCTCTCTAAGCATTTTTAACAAAATAAAATCTATCATGGTTATTGTGAAAACCCATTAACTCCATGACAAGTATCATGTTAAAAGTAAACTGATTTATATAACTCAATAAGAACATCAATCATTGGTGATATTTGACTGAAAAGCAGAAAGCAGACTAAAAACACCAAACATCTATTCATTATAAAGCTGCTCATCCAAGCAGAATTCTAAAAGATCATTTTGGAAAACACAGACAAATTTTGCCTTAGGTAACCAAGGGCTTAATCCAAATGCCAAACAGTTTATATGTCACTCTATTGAATGTAAAGAACGTGTTAATTAGTTTTATTACTTGGGAGCTTTATAATGTGCTTGTTGGTGGAATACTTAATTTTCAAACGGACAATCCAAATATTAAAAAAAATTATAAAATATGATAATTATCCATTCTATAATTTATCATTAGCAAATGTATTAAACAGTTTGTCAAAATCTGCAGATGGTAATGGATACGTTGAATGTAACATGGATTATATAGCATGAACTAGATTTGTGTGACACTTGTTCATTGCATCCATCCAAAAGGAGATAAGCCAATATTAGTTGAGTTTGGTTGATTTGTCTGTCCTGTACTGTAATACAATACTGTAATGTACAGTTTCATGAAAATTCAGTGCTGCTGTGTGCTGAGAAATTTCTAGTTGTAGTTAAGTGTCTAAGGAAGATGCACTTATCATTTACAAACTGCTCCCTGTTTATACATCTTAATGTAGATAAACTGAAATAAAAGAAGAGAAAACAGAAGATTTGTGAGGGTCCATTTCTAAATGTACAAAAATTTGTCTTAGTTTCTCATGGGAACCAATTACAGTTTAGGTTTCACAGTTTAAAGCAGGCTTCACACTATGTAAGACACCAGCCATTCTTTGACTCGGCTGTGTCACAGAACGCCCGGTCTCAGTGAAGATCATCCCGGATGATACTGCAGTACCGGCCAGGTGATCTTTGCATCCCAGTTCACCATTGAACACAACTATTGAGCCAGAGCCGCACGTTCCATTGTGTTACCTTTCAGGGATGTGCGGCTGCTATTTAATGAATAGCGGCCACACAAAACTGACATGTCAGTTTCCTGTGCGTCCGCTAGCGATTCCGGCCACAGTGTATACTATGTGTATACACTCCAGCCGAGATTCCCTCAGCCTGCAGCACAATGTAAGTTTTGTATTACTAAACTTACATTGTGTGAACATAGCCTAAGGCCATATTTACACATCAGTATATTTTAAGGATAAAAGATGAAATTTGCGATCCGCAATAAATCATCCGTAGTGCATCCATAGTGTGCTCCATATTTTGTGGATCCACAAATTAAAGGTGTAGTTCTTTAAAAAAAAAAAAAAAAAAGGGACGGGAAGGCAAAAATGAGCTTGGTGATTTTACAAAAATGCAGATCAGCGATTGCAGATGGATTTGTGGATTACAATGTACTCCTAAATTTTGCAACAGGCTTTTATTGGAGTGTACCGCAATTGCTGACCGCATTACAACCTGTGTGTTTTTTTTGTTTTTGTTTTTTGCATTGCAGCTTGCAGATGTAGCACCATAGAAATTAATGGGTTGCAAAAGATCCCCTCAATAGCAATAAGAATAGTGAGAAGGAAAGTCCTAGTCAAACTGATGGCCTGAGAAAGAAATCAGGGAAATTATTTAAGCTATAAACCAGACAAGAAAACCAGACTGCATGCCTACTTGTAGGCTTAATATTAGCCCAGGAAGTCAGTGTACAGTATAAGTTTCATCCCCCTCAGGTCCCCTAAAAGGATAAGGCTGGCAATTTTTTTTTATTAAAGTCTTGTATTGCCCCCTAAAAGTTATACAAATCACCAATATACACCAATATACTTCCTGCATAAAATGGTGATGTCACGACCCAACTCCCAGAGCTGTGCTGACTGTGGCTGCTGGAGAGGATGATGGCAGAGGGATGCTCAGTGTCCTTCCAGTGCCCTGTGTCCCTCAGTGTCCCTCTAACATCATCCTCTCCAGCCTCTCCAGTCGGGTCGTGACATCACCATTTTATCCAGGAAGTGAAGCCTTGATGCAGTAGTAAGTGCAAGGGAAAAAAGCACTTTATTGGTGATTTGTATAATTTTGGGGGGGCCAATAAAATACTTTAATAAAAAATGTCGCCTGACTTCTTTAATGTGGCAGGATGGTGTGCCTTCTTTCTTTCCTTTTTTAACAGATATTTTGCAATTCTAAATGTCTATTTTAACCATATTTCTAGGCATTTGCAGCAAGCTATAAACCAGTCCATACACAAAAGAGTTGTGCCATCCCTTTGGGACAGATGTGGTTAGTGGTTATCCCCCTTATAGATGGTCCCCCCCTGTATCCCCTTATAGATGGTCCCCCCCTGTATCCCCCTTATAGATGGTTCCCCATGTATCCCCTTTATAGATGGTCCCCCATGTATCCCCCTTATAGATGGGTCCCCCCTGTATCCCCCTTATAGATGGGTCCCCCATGTATCCCCCTTATAGATGGTTCCCCATGTATCCCCCTTATAGATGGTCCCCCTGTATCCCCCTTATAGATGGTCCCCCCTGTATCTCCCTTATAGATGGTCCACCATGTATCCCCCTTATAGATGGGTCCCCCTCCTGTATCCCCCTTATAGATGGTCCCCCATGTATCCCCCTTATAGATGGTCCCCCCTGTATCCCCCTTATAGATGGTCCCCCATGTATCCCCTTATAGATGGTCCCCCCTGTATCCCCCTTATAGATGGCCCCCCTGTATCCCCCTTATAGATGGTCTCTCTCCTCCTGCAGTCCGGTCTGGCTGTCATCTGACACCCGGCTCCCGGCTCTGCACATTCCCGTCCCCGACAGCACATACATCAGTGAGATCTGTGCGCGCCGGGGATGTTACTTCCGGCACGGGGGTGCTTATTATCGACGCACCCTGCATCGGAAGTACTTCCCCAGCGCGCACAGAGATCACTGATGTATGTGCTGCTGGGGAGAGGAGCGTGCAGAGCCGGGAGCTGGCCGTCATCCCGGGGCCCGTCCCAGCCTCCCTCTTGTGATCGCAAGCAAAACTGCTTGCGGTCACAAGGGGGAATGGGAGGGCGGCCGTGCGGTGGCAAGGGGGGTCCTGCGGGCGGCGCAGTCACAGCCCGTAAGTGTGTGTTTGGGGTTTTTTTCCCTTTCTGCAGGGTAGGCGACTGCCACTGGTCCCCCCCATGAGTTATAGTCCCCCGGGCAGCCGCCTACCCTGCCCAATGGGAAAGACGGCCCTGGGTTGGGCCACAATCCTTGGTGTAGGCAGTGGCACTGTAAACTTACAGCAAAAAGGGAAAGAAATGTGTAAGACATGGATATAAAGTCCAGTTAGTATAGTTGTGTACCCAGTCTCACATGTAATCAGCATATCAAATAGATAGCCAGTTAGAAAAAGCACTGCAGCATAACAGTAATACCATGTCAATCTAGTAAAATATCATACATTATACAAATAGGACCCGATACTATGTACATTTGTTTGATAGTAAGTGGAGCCATGTGAGATCGCATATACAAATATGTAAATAATGAAAGGAATATAGTTACTAGTGTGTGCATCCAGCAGGAGAGGAGGAAACTTCCATGCAGAGCTGACGCTGATTGATGATCTGCCCACCCATCTTCCATTCCCTCACCCCACAGGTTGTGGTACTGTATATACCCTCATGGTATATCTATTTTTTTATTTTGACATATACCCATGGGACAAAACATTGCTGTTTTCTACCCTGCTATGTGAATAAATTCACTTACTGTTCATCACAGATGCTGTTGGATTTTCCTTTTTTGTGCACATAGAGTTGTCAAAGTTGTGAATTTTTTTTTTTTTTTTTACAAAATTGCATATTAACCTACTCACTGTCCTAGACTACCAACAGTTTTGTCATTAACTTTCTCTGTATTCTAGACCTTTAGCTATACTGACATTCCACTGTTAGGCCATAAAGGATCTTTATATGAACCCCTTCTGTGTCCTGGATCACCAAGGTCCTACAACACCAGTGATTCTAACAATAATCCCCACACTGCCCTAGACCATTGACTAGGTATAATTAACCCCTAAATGACGGATGATGGGTATAGCCGTCATGCTGCTGTTAAGGGTGATCAGAGAGGGCTCCCGGCGTGAGCCCTCTCTGCAGCCAGTGGTCCCAGGTTGCTATGTGCAGCCGGGGGCTGTGGTAATTAGCTGCCGCGGCCGATCCCCACGGCTGGCTAATTAACTATTCAAATGCATCTGTCAAAAATATACAACTGCAAAGTGCAAAATTGCACATTTTTGTTTACATCAAATCCAGAAAAAATGTAATAAAAATTGATCAAAAAGTTGTATATATGCAATCAAGGTACTGAAAGAAAAAACAGATAATGGCGCAAAAAAGACACCTTACACAGTCCCATAAACCAAACAATAAAAGCGTCATAAGGATGGGAATAGAGCAATTTTAAACACATTTAGTTGTTTTTTTTTTACAGGTTTTCATTTTTTAAAAGCCATCAAATAATATAACAGTTATGCAAGTTACATATCGTTGTAATCATACTGACTTGAGGAACATAGATAACATGTCAGTTTTACCATAGGGTGAACGGCATAAACAAGAAACTCAAAATAAAAGGAATTGCACCTTTTTTCCAATTTCACTGGACATATATTTTTTTTCTGGTTTTGCAGCATATTTTATAGAAAAATTATGTCTGTATTTGCAAAGTATAATTGGTGTCGCAAAAAGTAAGGGCTCATGTGGGTCTGTAGGGGAAAATTTGCAGGCGCAGTGGCCTTTTAAACATGAAGAGGAAAAAACTAAAGCGCAAAAATGAAAATTGACTCCGTCCTTAAAGGCTTAAAGGCTTAAAGACGGAGTGTTATCAGAAAATAACCTATTTTTTAAATAATGTTTTTATGTTAAATTTATTATTTAAGAATTTTTGTTGGTATTTTTTTTTTTACTAATTTTACTTTTTTCTATCTGTATCATAAAATAATCCTGATATCTTGCAGTTTTCATTCTCACCACTGGGACCAAAACTAAGCCGAGACTTCCTAGTCTCTCTGCGGTGATAAAAGAAGGCTGCTGTAAAGTAATCTGTACAGCATTGCAGCGACATGTGGCACTAGTGGATAAAGGAGACAATAGCAGCTCCCTGTGGAATGGCCTCTTCAAAGGTCAACCGGGTTCGGGTTCGAGTGCATCCGAACCCGAACGATCGACATTTGATTAGCTGGGGCTGCTGAAGTTGGAGAAAGCTCTAAGGTTGTCTGGAAAACATGGATACAGCCAATGACTATATCCATGTTTTCCACATAGCCTTAGGGCTTTATCCAACTTCAGCAGCCACCGCTAATCAAATGCCGAAAGTTCGGGTTCGGATGGACTCGAGCATGCTCAAGGTTCGCTCATCTCTATTAGTAATGTTTCACATTCATCCAAAGGGGACAGACTTTGTCTATATGTCCATGAATCTTGCTGTAAAGCATGTCTTTAAATGGTGTTAAGAACAGCCCATGCAAGATGGCAGCCCCCATAACAATGTTCAAAAAGTGAATAAAAAAAATCACAGTCAGAAACAGATTGGAATAAAATAACATTTTTTTTGTATCTGACGCTAATCAGTTAAACTAAAATGCAGGCAACTTATTCCTTTAAATTAACCTTTCACTGGCCCTAACAGCAATGCAAATGAAAGTTTTAGGTAGCCAGTGGCTGTGAGGAGAAGTTGCCTGGTGGGAGGACTGAAGCTGAACTTTTGCGCCAATGCCTTTAGTTACTCTTCTGACGTCTTGCTATAAAAAGTCATTAATTGCAGCAGAGATGCAGTTAATACTTACAATATCACAATAGCAATTACAAAGATTTTTTTTAATTCATAGTAATCATTTAAGCAATTTATTGTTCAGTGAAAGATATAATTACTAGAGAAAAGAAGAGAACTTCCTGAAGCCAAAGAATATGTACTGACAGCATGTGACATTCTTCAACTATTATGTAACCATGACCCAGAGCATGTCATTAAATTATTTGGATCTCATCCAAAAAATAATTTAGGACAACTATTTAAATGCATGCAGTAACATTCGTATGTAATCTTTCTAATGTATTTTCTTTTTTTTATGTGAGCTTAAAACGGTAAAAGTTGGGTATAATTTTGAGTGTTGTTGATGAAAAACTGGTGGCACTGCTTTGTTGGATATTAGGTCATGAAGCGGAGACTCTAATTGTTCCAGATGTACTGTAAGCTCTGCAACTAGTTTACGATCCCTGAAACTTTATGTTGATTCTACAATGTCAACCTTGGCATGTAAAATTCTGTAGAGTAAAAGAGGAAAGCAATGAGCTGCAATTTACTTTTACCAATTTTCTTAATAAAAAAAATACATTACATCAGAGAGGTTTAAACATGTATTCTTATGTAATGTATTTTTATTCCAAAAACGTATTTGTATTTTTGTTTCTGTTCCCTGATCTGTGAATTGACATGTGAGCAAATTTATCCAGTATAAACGATTTCACATTTCAAAGGTAATACTAGCTAAGAGGCTGCAAAAGGTTTTAAACATATTAGCGTGTTTTCCTAGGAGTTATTTTACTAGTTAGCAAGCTGTTATGTGAATTTTCAAGAAAAAAAAGAATGAAAAAAAAAAAAAAAAAGCCTTTAAGTTATGTTCCCTTTAATAGACCTCTTCTAAAAGAACCTTTACAGAGAGGACAAGTAAATATTGAATGCAACTTATGAGCTCTACCAGGATTTAGTTACCACCTGCCCCAAGGGGAAAAGAGATAATAGCATCACAAACAGTTAGAGTATATGCACATGCACCCCCAAAGGGCCATCAGTCCAGACAGTAGACAATGTACCAGTCTAGGGGAGTGTGGGAGGCTAGTGGAGCCACTGAAGTTGTTGTGACTATAGAGAAATGTACAGTGATCAAAAGGAATTACTATCCCAACCTTCTAAGTCATGCCTCAGCATTAAAAGGGTTGTGGGGGGGGGGGGGGGGGGCAGAAAGCAGCTGAAGCCTTCTAATTCCTGGTACTTACCAGCTGTCATTCTACATTGTGGAAGTATCCCTTCCAAGACAGTGGCAAGTCTAAGTCCTGGGATGTTGTGGCAACACTGTGTAGTTATTGAACATTGCCACACATAATGATCGGGACCTAGACATGCTCCATTATGTCTCAGAAGGGGGGAACTGTAAAACTTTAAGAGCTGGGAAACAAAAGGTTTTAGCCATCCTCTGATTCCAAGACAACTTCTTTAATGCCTAATAATGCCCTTCCTTTGACACCCTCTCAGTTGTAATGCCCATCTGTGCCCCTACTCAGTAATAATGCCTTCACTGTGCCCCCCACTCAGCATTAATGTCCTTTAGTGCCCCAAATGAGTAGTAGTTCCCTTACTGTGCTCTTACTGTGCCCACTCACTGCCCCAACCAATATTATTGCTCGCTCAGTGCAACCACGTAAAACTGGGCCTTTCCACTCGGCATTAAAGCTTATACTGTACCCCCACAGGCTATTAATGCCCCTCTGTGCCCCACACTCAGTATAACTGCTGCCTAGTGCCCCCACATTGTAACAATGCTCCAACTGTGCTCAAGCTCAGTATCAATGCCAACCTGTATCCTACTGTGGCTTAAAAAAAAGAGTGTCTATCTTTGGGCTGTTTTATATATTATACATAAACACATCGTTACTAGAGATGAGCAAGCAGTACTCAATCGAGAAGCTGTTCGATCAAGTATTGCACTACTCAATAGATTCGTTTTCAATCGAGTATCCAATCGAAAATTCTAATCTAAACAAACTTATAGCCTGTTGGGGGCTATAATGGAATAGACAGAATGGCCTTAAATTGATTAACTGTATATTTAATTAAAACAGCAAAGTTTGTTCTAATTTTGCTATTGTAAACTAAAAATATTGATATTAGAACAGACATTTGCTATTTTAATTAAATCTAAACTTTTACAGGGAGCGATATTTAGCCATATTAATGGTCCCTGGCAGTAATACCACTCCCTGTAATAGTTAATATTTAAGTAAAAAAATAAATGTTAGTTCTAATATTGATATTTTTCGTTTACAATAGCAAAACTGAAACAAAAAAATGCTGCTTCTATTAAATATACTGTAAATAAATAAATAAATAAATAAATAAATAATATATTTATTTATTAACAGTATATTTAATTGAAACACTGGCTCTGTTTTTTACATATACATGATTCCTGAGATGAGTCCATCCAGGAAGTGGGGGTGGCCACAGCCAGCGGGGGTACCTGGAGATACAACAGGAAGACACTGGGGGAACGCGGAGAGGTAAGCATAGGCTCTTTGTTATTTTCTATATACTTTTAACAATCTGTAAAAACTTTTCCTTTGCTGGGTAACCCCTTTAACAATAAAACTTTAAGAATTTTTACCCTATCTGAAACATGATTATTAATTATAAAGGAGTAAAGGTCCAGGTTCTCCAGTTGCACCCCTAGGTTCCATAACTGACCTAACTGAGCATCAGAACAGCTGTTGCAAATCCAGTGGAAGTTAGGCTATTGCAGAAGAGGTACAGAGGTACTTGTTTTAAATAGTATTGCCCTTCACGTATTAAGACATTTCACAAACCCTGAACACCGGCCACCTCATCAATACAGTGACTGCTCTACTGGTGAATGGAATCATGTTACAAGGTAGAGTGGTTGCTATACATTTTTTTTAAACACAGTGCTAAAAAGTTATTCCAGATAATAATAATAATATCCTTATTTAACTTGTGGTTCACTTAAATACTGTACATAGAAAGTTACCATCTACCTTATTGGTGATCATTTTGACAACTCTACACTAATTCAAGGAAAAATAAATGAAATCATCTATAAGCTTTAAATAAAATTGTGTGCATGTGTATGTCTTTAATAATTTATCAGAAATAAGACATGCCAGAACAAACTTCGGCTTGTAGTGGAAGACCTCTGGATGCTTAACAAAACCATAATCCTTAGTGATTACTCCATTTCACAAGCAATCATAAAAAGAGTTCAGTGGTTAATGTGGTTTTCTGTGTACCCTTAGGATTTTCATCCTCAGTTTAGTTTTCTTTTTCTTACAATTCTTTTTATTAATATATGTTATTATATGTAAAGTGTGGGCATATTTAATTGTCATGTAATACCTGTATACTATCTTCGGGGAAAAAAAGTGCCAATATATCAAATATATGGCATCTCCAATGACAGAGTGTAATATACTCTGTATGCATTCTAATAGTAGGATCACATGGCAAGAAAATGTTACATGTCAGAAAATAATATCAATATGATGTTCAGAAACTAGAAAATCATGATGCTAATTGGTGAGTGAAGATGGGGCGTCTGGAGGTTTAGTACCTAGGGCAGCAACAGCTGTTAATATGGCCCTGCTCATACGCATGCACAAGTCCCATCACCTGATATATCAGAGCACGAAGCGCCTGTCATTCCTTCATTGAACAGGAGAAAGTGTGTGCAGCACAGAAGCGCCTGTCATTGTTACACCTAGCAGGAGAGAGCACGGCTACAGCAAGGGGCGGTTGAGCAGTGGCGTCCGGCCACAGTACTGTTTCTAATTTACTAATTGGGGCTGTGGATTTGGTACAAATCTATTTATTACATGGCTAATCAGTTGCAACTGAGCGTAACAGACTTACAACAGTAAACTGCCAAGTTTGCAATCTAATCTTGGGGAACACTTCTCTATATCCCGTATGGACGTAAAGCATTACACTAAGCAACCCTCTATATTTTTATTTATATCTGTCATGTCATGTTTATTCCATTTTTAGTGTTTTTTTCCCCTACCATAAGGGTTTCTTCCATCCCCTTCTTTAAACCCCTTAGCGACCCATGACGTATCTGATACGTCATGGTGCCACGGGGGGTGTTCAGAGCAGGGTCCCGCATCAGAGCTCCATGGAGGAAAGATCATCCGGCCGGTACTTAAGTACCGGCCGTGATGATCCGGGCTGAGACCGGCCGTTCCGTGACCCGGCCGGAGTCACCGAACGGCCGGTCAAATACGTAGTGTGAACATAGCCTTAAAGTTTGACCCAATGTGTAGGTGTTATTTTATGAGGTGAGTCTATCATGACATACATTTTAAGGCCATGTTCACAAAGTATGTGTTGTAGAAATCATGGCTGTTGTTGCAATTTGCAACAATGGCCGTGATTTGTGCAGCACACATGTTGTATGTGAATGCATGGAATCCCGGACGGAGTGTATACACATAGTATACACCCCGTCCAGGATCCCTAGCGGCACTGAAAAAAACTGACATGTCAGTTTTCTGCAGCCGCTTCATTGTGTGAAGCGGGGAATTTGGATCTGAATTCAGAAGCAGTGAAGATCATCCAGCTGGTACTGCAGTACTTCTCTGACACCGGCTGGGTCACGGTGTCTTACAAAGTGGCAACATAGCCTAATACAACATACATCATTATTTCATTTACTTTCATGGTTGTGGTAGTCTCCTATCCGGTGGTTGGTTGTCATGTTGCCAAAAAAAGGCTTCAGCTTCCGTCTAGTGGAGGACTTTGGAAAGATCCAGAACTTCATGGCACTGGCCAAAAATCAATCAAATGTTCCTAAAGTTGCTTGCTTTGACTAAAGTCATTGTAAAATTTTAATTGAAATTTAGTCTACTACTAACTCTACTACCTCCCGCTGTATTGTTTTGCAATTAATTATATTAATTAATTAATTAATTAATTGAATCAATGAAAAACAAATCATTATAATGGCATTTTTATACAGAACTTGGGTGGATATTTACTAAAGATAAGAAATGTTAATGCAAACAATATGTTCAAATACAAAAATAGAGATGAAAACAAACTGGAAACATTTCTAGGTAAATTTACATGCTATGTAGTGACAGCCACTCTGGTGTAAGTTGTTCCTTTTATACTTTTGGATCCTAGTATAATTGATTACAACTAGTAATATAAAAGATCTGTTTTTGACAATTTGACAATTTTGACAATTATTTGAATCTATACCCGACAGTTTGTCTTATGCACAATTGATTATTTTGGTTTTAGTTAATTGAATTTATGACATGTTATCTTTAGTATATAGCAACGGTAACATTACATAACCCAAGGAATAAATATCAAAGTATAATGGACTCCAAGTTTATTCCATAAGAGCTGTAATTTAAGCCATTCTAGGTTTTCATCCATATAAATGTTTGGATTTCATTCAGGATAAAATATTTTTCTTGGGTGTTCTCCTTATTAGTCTTATATAATGTGAACTACATGGTTTTGCTAAAATTAAACTTTAAAAGCCTTGTAAAAAAAACTTACCTACATGTAGACTGACTTTGTTGAGTATTCCAGGTTTTCCCAGTTATTATTTCACAGGAATACTTTTAGGCTACAGCTACACAGAAACTGATTTAACCTTTGTGGCCGCTGCAATCCACACAATTCAATATATTCCTTTGGATTGTAGTTGTATCTCAATGGGCAAAATAAATCAGCATAACTGTAAAAAGTCTCAGTATAGCGCTGACATTACCCATGTAATGTGTTTTGGACCCCACTCCATGGGGTGATACTAGAGTTTATGTACCTTAGTTTCGTTAACTTTTTGACTTATTTACTTCTTTCATAAGCATATATATGCACATTGTGTATTGCACTTTGTTGATTACAGGCACTTGCACTTTAATATTATGAGCTATTGGTTTCTTTTGTGTCTCTTGTATCATTTGTTATTTATTTGTGGAGTGTGAGTTTATATATATTGGAACTGAGTGTGGGGAGGTAGGGACCCCATGTATTGGTTCAGGGTCCCTCCTGGATATTTCTTTGGTTATTTTAAGTGTTTTTAATGTTTTTGGGTTTGGGTAGGGTTGTTTTCTGTATGTACTAATATATTAATAAAGATGATGTTTATATATTTTTTAACATATAGTTGTGTGCCTGGTGATTTATGACATACACCTTTTCTCTCTTTTTATGCAACCATGTAATAAATTGCAATCAAAAAGATATCAGATGCCATTCACTTTTTATGGTTTATGCACCTAGCCAAAATATATAGAATAAGGTCCAGGTGACATATTTATACATATGAAGCCGTTCGGTCAGGGAAGAGATGTGGTGGACACAGACTGCAAACCCTGAACTCGTCTCTGCCCACTGTACCTGTCTACTTGTCCTGGACAGCCCTAGGTGACTGTGCGACATGTTTCCTCCCGCAACAGAAAATCAATAAACAATATTTGTGTGTTGTCTACACAATGCCTTAGCATGTAAAGTAGCTGCGACACCAGGTGGTGACCTATCTCCACCCCAGCAATATTGTATTTACCTTTCACCCAGGTTTAAATTGAACAAAAAACACACCTCAATGTAGAGCCAACAATGTTATCATCTACTGTAACTTCAAGGGGTTGATCTATCTCCACTTCACAAGCCTCCTCAAGTCCATCTTGCACTCACTTTCTGATTAGGTGGCACACTCCATAACATACTTATCTCAACGCTGCCACCATTTAGATAATGAATCACAAGTCATAGTTGCATCCGTTTTTGGTTACTCCACATATAATCCTAGACTATCAATATAAAAGGGTTCTCTGCATCTGAATTTACATTAATATACACCTAAGACTATGGGCCCTAAATGAAAAATGTGAACCCAGCAACCAGTGTACATGGAATCTAGACAATTGGGGCCACTACCTGTCCATTAGTTCAAGGGAAGAGAGAATCCTCATGCATAAAGTTATATCCAGACACACATCTTGATATATATTATAGAACACTTGCTTTTTAGATTTCTCAAAAATCTTATTACTAGTGATGAGCGAATAGTGAAATATTTGAAAATTCGATATTCGTACGAATATCTCCCGAATATTCGAATATTCGATCCCATTTAATTCAATGGTAACAAGTATTCGATTATTGAAAAACATCTATTCGACCACTTGGGGGTAAAAACCGGAAGCTTTGGGATTTGAACGCTTATCAAATATTTTTCGAATATTCGGCAAGCTATTCGATAATACTCCTTAGATCGAATACCTTACTATTCGATCGAACAGTATTTGCTCATCACTACTTATTACATCAAGGTATTAGTAATTGCAGAAATGTATCCTATGATAAACTCTTAAAAACATATTTTATAATAAATCATATTTAACAAAACAGAATATGGGCCAATTGGAAGACATGAGACCAAATGTACATGTCAGAATGGAAGTTGTCAGTGGTCATAGGTAGAGATGATCAAACACTGATCTTCAGGTTCGTACGAACTCGGACCATCGGCATTTGACTCCAGCTGCCTTCTCATTCCCTGGGGAAGGTGGAGACAGCCCGAGTCCCACCTGGAAAACAGTAATACAACCTATGGCCCAGGCTGTATTCCTGTTTTCTAGATGGGACTCGGGCTGTCTCCACCTTCCCCACAGAACGAGAAGGCAGCGGGAGTCAAATGCCCATGGTTCGAGTTCTTATGAACCTGAACATCAGCACTGTTTGATCATCTCTAGTCATAGGAATTATTTTACCCTAGTCAGGTGTCAATAAGAGAACTAAGAAAAGGCACAGGAAATATTTGATTCTAACAGAGATTTAAGAGACATGAGCAGAGTATGTGTATATACCACAATATATTGTCCCTAGCAATATTTTAATAAATGAAAACCCAAAAGCCTAGTTTTATTACAATATGAAATATACTTCATGCTACTTGGCTCCATCAGAAAGCATACATTAATAATATATATCATTTTTAGGGACTGAGAATGAAAATGACTTCCCTGTAAGTGTGATGTAAATGGACCGGTTTGATTTCATCCATGACTATGGGTATCTGAAGTCTTTTGTACACAAACTGAGCTCAGAAATGAAAGAGTTTGTCAAACATCTGAAGTCGATCTCTAGGAAGTATATGTTGCAAATCCTTTCCTTTGCACATAATTGTACATTCCAGATGAAGAGCTGAAATAAAGTGAACCAGCCACAACTTCATGAATCATTAACATTACACATTTAAACATCATAAACAGAGAAAACAGCCAACTTTATTTTCCAATAAACAGCCTGCATATAATGTTTGTCAGGATTTAGAAAAATACTATATTCAGAAATTCTTAGGTAATAGAGAGATCTCACTTTCTGGACTCTTATCTCTTAGCCACAGTTCAAAATGGCTACAAGAGTAATTTATTAAGCATTTTAAATGCTGGTCTTAAAAGATGAAGATGTTGCCTGTGCACCAGAAAAGCAAAACTATGCCTCATGTGAGCTGGATTGTTTCACTTTCTGGCATCAATAGAGTTAAGCAGGACAAGAGTCATGCAGAAGGCAGGGGGGAGTCCTGGGCACTGTGCAGCTTCAAGAGGCTGACGCGATGTTGGTATGAGGTGTACGCAGCAGCTGCTGCCATAGGCACTAGACTCACTACTTCAGGGAGATCCTCAGGCTTGGGCTCTCAAAATCCCTCCTAAGGCAGAGGAATGGAGTAGCTTGGAGAAATTCTTTTTGTCCCTGGGTACTATATATGCTCAACCAGATCACATGGCATTGGCAGAGAATAATCTACTCTCTCTCCGTCAGGGGAAGCGACCAGCAGAGGAATATTGCTCTGAGTTTAGAAAATTTTGTGTGGTGACTGCTTGGTGTGAACCAGATTTAAAGGCTTTATTTAAGCAAGGATTGGCAGAGGGCATTAAGGATGCCTGGGTAGGTCACCCCGATCCACCAACCCTTAAAGAGACCATGGCCTTGGCCATTAGTATTGACCGCAGACTCCGTGACAGAAAGAGGGCAAAAGCAAACTCTGACCTCTTCAAACCTTCCGCTTCTTTTCCTGCTGAAAAACCTTTATCCTCCCCTGACGTCTCAGAGGAGGAACCTATGCAGCTGGGAGTATTGAATGTCAGAACCAGACAAGAATTCCAGAGACATAATGGCCTGTGCTTTTACTGCGGGAACAGTGATCACTACATCAGCCATTGCCCCATCCGTCCCCAGCGATCAGAACATCATCAGCGTCCAGATGACTACCAGGAAGGTCATCTGGGCGCACAGGTAACCATTGGTGAAATGGGCATACATTGTTCCTTTGATAAACCTGCCATACCTGTGCCTGATGTGAATGAAAATCGTGGTGATGATAACTCTGTCTGTAACTAATCTGTCTCTATCTCAGAGTCCTCCGCTGACGAGTGGGAGATGGATAGTGATATTGCTAGTGACATTCAAACCTGTGTGGTGAGAGGTAATTTTCCGCCTACACCTGATTTATCAAGTGAGGGTCCGGAGGCCCCTCATAAAAGGGGGGGTACTGTCATGAATGTGCCTGTGCTGTACTCCGTGCGCCCCTTGGCTCATGCTGCGCGCCTGAGATGGCGCTGATATTCAGTGTTTTTGTATGTTTGTGCGGTGTCCTGGGCCTTGTCTGAACACTGGCCTTTTTCCTTCTGTGTTTGTTCAGACACACCCGCTTTGCCTGAGATACTCCTGGCCACTCCGGAGTTAACTCTGATGCTGGTTAGCTTGTCTGGTCAGGTTGCTCTTGCCCCAGGTGTTCTGAGGAGATCAGGGGTCTGGTCCAATCAGCTCCTGCACTGGACTTCTGGTCTCCTATATAGTGTCTGCCAGCCTGCCTCTCACTGCCGGATATTGAGCTTGACTCTGCCTGCTTGTGTTCTGATTTATTCTGTCTTTACTCTGACCCCCTTTGCCTGTATATCTGACCATTCCTGCTTGCTGCCTGCCCCTGACCATATTGCCTGTTTATTGACCTTGCTTTTTGGATTGTGTTTTTGTACTGCGCTGCCCGATTGTTGTGACCCGGACTGTCGACTATTCTTTATTGTGTTTTGTCTGTCTTGTCTTTGTGTCCCACCAATCCAGTACAGGGATCGCCGCCAAGTTGCAGGCCACCATCTTAGGGTGGATTGCGGCAAGCAGGTAGGGGCAGTGGGCGGGGTTCAGCGTCAGGGCTCACTGTCTTGTATTGTCTTGCTGTCCGGTTCCTGACAGCACCTCTGTGCACCTAACGGGGTAGGAATTATTTGCAAGTGTGAAGAGCTGGACTGGACTGGGCCTTTATTGAATAACGGTCCTCCAGATGAGAGGAGCTATTATTAATATAACAAAAGTACAATTAATATAACAGCAGTACAAAACATAAGCAATGTAGATATGGGTGCACAACAAACCATACCCAGGCCTGGAGACAATCCAAAAAATAAAGTATGTGTAGACAACATTACCAAAGTAATGTGGGTTTAATGCACACAAGTGCGTGACATTTCAACTCAATTGTAGCCTTTTTCAAGCAGGTGATGGTGATGCTATGTATTATTAATATAAAGCATCAGGCGTTGCCATGCTCGGAGCACAAAGTGAGCGGCATCCTATCTGTCAAGTCTGACCTCTACATACATACTGCAGTTTCACACTATTTGTGTCCGGTGATTTTATTTGTTTCCCACAGTGAATTTCTGGCATCAGTCATGTTAATTTTTTTGGTCCATAGGCACGTCAGACACTATCAAGATTGTGCAGTAACCTGGTGTGAACTGGGCCTGTTTTTAATTCTATGTGCCACACCCGCTTGCTTCTCAGCTATCTGGCAATGCGGTAGTTAAACTGATTTACTGGGAGACTTGATTTTTCCAGCTGAGTAGGTCTTTAGACTGACTGGCTTCTCTGCCTATCTGGAACCTGGAAGATCTGAGCGCCGATCCAATGGGGATTCGGACCGGGCTCTGGTTCAGCATAAAAGAAAGCTAAGGGTGGTATTACACAGGCCGACCAGGGCCAGATCAACGATGTTAACTAGCCCCGATCTGCTAGATCGACGCTAGTTTACTGGGCCTATTACACGGCCCGATAATTGTTTAACAAGGGCTGCAAGGACATTGTTACCGATGTTCTTGCAGCCCTTGCTTAAACTATATACTTTACCTATCCACGCTTCAGGGTTGCTCCTGCGGTCCGCTTCTCCCCCGATCCCGCGCACTCTAGCTTCAGAGCGGCCTGTCAAGTGACAGGTCGCTCAGCCAATCACAGGCCGCGGCTGTCCCGGCCTGTGATTGGCTGAGCAGCCTGTCAGCTGACAGGCCACTTTGAAGCTAGAGCGCACGGGACCCAGGGAGAAGCAGACTGCAGGAGCAACCCTGAAGCGTGGATAGGTAATGTATATTGTCAGTCGCCGGTCGCCACTATTACACGTTAACCCCTCAGCAGAAGCTATTTTTTCGAAACTGTGCACAGTTTGGGCCCAGGCTCATCAGAGCCTGGTTAAAGCCCAAGACCTTTTTCAGAAATATGCTAATAAAAGACGCATACCTGGCCATCAATATGTAGTAGGGGTAAAGGTTTGGCTCTCTACTAAAAACCTAGGGTTACGGGTACAGTCTGGCAAACTGGCACCCAAGTATATCGGTCCGTACACTATTGTGGAGATCATAAATCCTGTTACATCTAAATTGAAATTGCCTGCTTCATTTCGCAATCATAATGTGTTTCGTAAAGCACTCCTGAAAAGATACGTTCCTCCTTTGTCTCCATCTACTCCTCCTGCTCCACTGGTCATTCATTCTATGTGCCACACCCGCTTGCTTCTCAGCTATCTGGCAATGCAGGAGTTGAACTGATTTACTGGGAGACTTGATTTTTCCAGCTGAGTAGGTCTTTAGACTGACTGGTTTCTCTGGAACCTGGAAGATCTGAGCACCGGTCCAATGGGGATTCCGACCGGACTCTTGTTCACCATAAAAGAAAGTTAAGGCAGAGTCCCAGCACTGGCTATTAGATTAATACCCTGATCCCAGCTCCCCCCTGTCTATTTCTGTGCTCCCCTTTCCTAACTCCCTCTGCTTGCTTTACTTTGTTACCTGCCCTCTGGCTTGACTTTTTGACTATTCGATTGTAACCTGATTTTGTACTACGCTGCCCGTTTGGTTCTGACCTTGCTTGTTTGACTATCTGCTTGTTTGTCTGCCTAGGGCAGTTTGAGGCAAGTAGGTAGGGACAGTTAGTGGGTTCAGCATCAGGGCTCACTGTCGAGTCTTGTCCCTACCTCCCCTGTCCTGACAGACACTTTTTTCTTAAAATTTCCAAAAATTTATATGGAGGCACATAAAGAAAAAAATGTTAACGGGGGTTATGTAGGACTCCAAAAACCATGGCTGCCTTCTCTCAAAAAAAAAAACTGTCCTTAGGTTGTCTGTGGAATTACAACTTTGGCTCGATCTATTCTTTTTTTTTTTTTTTTAAATCTGTATTTATTAAGTTTTTTTTTTTTTTTTTTAAAAGGACAGAGCAGAGACACAAGTCTCTAAGAAAATAAACCACATAGTATCGAAACATCATAACAAAACCCTGAATTAATTCTTCGTGTTGCCACTAATCTGTGCCTTTTTTCTGTATATATACATACAATATATATTTCTATCTATTTTCCTTTACTAATTGGTCTATTGGAACAGTCAACCCCTGGTGAACCGCTCTTATCAGCTATAATATGGGAAAACAAAACGCGTTGGGTAGTTCCAGTTGCAATACGTAGTTTTATTTTAATATACATTGTTTACACTGTGGGTCAATATAGTGTTTAGCCTGTATTTGGCCATAATAGAACCCGGTTACACTAGGAGAGCAATTGGCTGACCTTGATGCTACTAAATGTACTGTGGCATTTTTAAACTTTTTTTTTAACAAATATAAAGGTTACATTTTAGTTGTGGTACACCTCTGTGATAGCTGCTTTTACTGTGGCCGGTTGGACTCCTCTTACTTCTATGAATGTATCTTTTGTATTAATCACGGCCATTGTTGCAAATCATCAACAACGGCCATGATTAATACAAGAGATATGTTGTGTGAACATGGCCTTAAAGTGGTATGGAAAAAAAAAATTTTAATTCCAATTTACAATGAAAAAAAAAAAAAACACCAAAGGAAGCAATGCTTTTTCAAGGTACTGTACATACTGGCATATAATGTATGATTTAACCTTGTTTAATTTATATAAGGATACCCTCTCTTTAATTCCATGCTGGCTTTGTAAATTCTCCAAAAAACTGATAATTGCTATATTCTGTGAATGCATTATCAATGGTCATGCTTAGTGTGGTAGTAAGTGTACTGGCACTGTAACTCTCATATCAATTCGTCTAACACAGTTTTTTTTTAAATCAAAACATATTAACATAATATTACCATAAATTGCTGCTTGTATCGTTTGCAATTAGATATTGCTATTAGAAGAGCCCATCTGTTCAGACTTTGACCTGGGAAAGAGGTGGATTATACCTTCAAAGTTTATTTTCTCTTTCATGAAACTCATTGAAATATTGATCTCTACAGTTGACATTATTAAAATGTCCCATTTGGTTACGATACCTATACTATTAAATATTTTTATAGTAGATTAATTAAAACTTGCTTATTTACCAACAGTTGCATTAATAATGATTTTTTTTTTTTGCCCACTGGGAGTCCCGGACCTCCATCACCACCGGCGAGTGGTCCGAAATGACCAGATCGCCAATGTCAATCGAGGATATACGAGTTAGCAGAGGCTTAGAAGCCAGCATGTAGTCGATACAAGACCAGGACTGATGCGCCCAAGAGAAGTGGGTATATTCCCTCCCGTCAGGGTTACGGGCCCTCCATACGTCTGTTAGTTGAGAAGCTGTCAGGAAAGCAGGTAAAGGAGTGTGTTTCCTTCTCGGGTCGAAGTTAACGGTGGTGGTATAACGATTATCTTCCACCGGGTTCCCTACCATGTTTAGATCTCCGCCCACTATTTTCATAGGAGTGGTGTCTGATAGGATACGGTCTCTAATGGCGTCCAGAAAAACTTTCTGTCTATCATTAGGCGCGTACACACTATAGATACTGATAGGGAGGGGATGACCCTGTAACTGTATGTTTGTCCATCTACCTTCATTGTCTCGAGCGACAGTCACTACCTGCGTGGTCATACGTCTGTGTAGTAGAATGAGGGTACCTGCTTTACCACGTACTGCTGGCGAACCAACCACTTTGCCTACCCATAGTCTCTGCATTCGGATGAAGTCTGCCTCCTTGAGATGGGTCTCCTGCAAGAGAGCAATGTTAGTTTTTAGGCGTTTCAGGTGTCGTAGAACCATTAAGCGTTTTTGGGGAGATTTCAATCCCTTAACATTCCAAGTTGTGATTCGCATAAAATGTACAGTGTCATCTTATTGCCTGGAGTGTTGCACCTGCGGAGACCCCTTCCCCCCCCCCGCCCCCCTAACCCCAACCAAAACAAAACATCAAACAATAGAAGTATAACCATAATTGACTCCCTTTTTTCTGCCATGACAGGCGAGATGCCTGAATAGGACATGTGAAGGTAACTCTACAACCTACTAATCTTAGTTTACTTCTCAGACAAGTAAACGTACTACTCAAGAGAAAAACAAAAAGGGATTAACATACTTCACCCCTATGTATCATGGTAAAATTTAAAAAAGATATTACGGCAAATTATCAATGTGGTGTTAAGATGAAAAAGAAAAAGAGTAACAGTAAGATTATTATCATCTAATTCCCCCTACCACTCATGTATGCTATGGCAGAAAATAACATTTTGACTCAAAGATTAAGACCACTTGGCCACTCCAGTAGCTAGTTCACTACCCATTACCACCGCTCATAGATAAGTCAGTGGCCGACGCCACTCTCCTGGGAACCCTACTTCGTTGCTATTTGGGTGGTAATTTCGTAGAGTGAGACTCATCGCCAGAGAGGGATTGTAAGTGATCCCAGGATGATCTTCTCTGTCGAGGTCCCTCACGGCGAGGCGAAGGCTTCGTTTTTGACGGTGGAGATGGAGGGCCAAAGCCAAGGGAGTTTGCTGCAACCAAGGGGTCCTGGAAAGTCATAGTTATGCCATCAGGATGAAAGACTTTCAGCGTCGCCGAGTATATTAGGGCAAATTTCATTTGTTTCCTATGCAGTGCCGAGCATAAAGGGGAAAAAGTCTTGCGCTTTCTCGAAACTTCGGCCGAATAGTCTGCAAATATCAGTAATCTTTGACCTTTATAATGCAAGGGTTGATTCTGTTGCTTAAAGGCACGGAGTATAGCAGTTTTATCTGTGTAGTCCAGATACTTTACTATCACTTGCCGAGGGCGGTTGGTAGGAGGTACCTGGGTGGAGAAGGTATCTTCGGCTGAGCGTAGGTCAGGTCCTATGCGGTGTGCTCTCTCAGCCTTACAGGTTCTCTGGATACCTAGCAAATCTGGAAGCTCAGATTCACAAAGTGTCCTCAGGTCTGTTTTCCAGGTCTTCCACTCTGTCCCATAATTTTTTATTCTCTTGTTGGAGTTCCTGGAGACCAGCAAATGAGGAATCCATATCATTTTCTAATGTGAGCAGTCTTTGATCAAGATCATCGATGCGCTCGTCATGAAGCGCCACAGTTTGTTGTAATTGCGAGTGTGCTATTGTAGTCGCCAGTGTTTCCTGTATGTCAGGCGCCAGGTGTCTGGCCACTTCTTCCGCCAGACGTTTATAATCTATTGATGTGTCCTGTGAGAGGAGTTCTGTTTCCTGCCCTCCTGGCGACGGTGGGTGACCCGACACATCAGGACAGCTTGAGTTGGATACAGAGTCCTCTGGGGCCAACTCTCACTGGAAGGGTTCTGTTTATTAGTTTTCACCCCTTTTCCTTTATTTTTGATGCCCATTTTAACAATATACTGATCCATCAACGTCCAATAGGGGAGTTAGGGTACAACAACCGCCACCAGGTATAATAATGGTATATATCTGAGCCACCCGGTTGGGCCCGAACCACAGTCTTAGCAATAGAGAATGTGAATACGTGCTGTTTATCAAGAGTCTTTTATAGACCTCTGTAGTGCAAGCTCCCCCATGAATGTATACGGATATATATATATATATATGGCCCAATAACAGAGTTCTCGGGGGGGCAGAGCTCTCCAGTGGATGTGGTGAGATGAAGTCCGCTGTATACAGAGTTCTGTGGCCTTGTGCTCTGACAGTATCTGTATCAGGGGCAGCAAGCCTGTGAGGCAGTACCTGGAATCCTGTACGGTGCTAATGGAAGACACGCGGTTTCAAGATGGCGGCCGTCCGCCTCAGGGCAGCTCCGTCACAGTTAAGGCAGCGCCTCCTGGTTATCCCCTTCTCCCATCTGTGCCGGTTGGGCCCTGTTTGGCAGTGCCGCGGCAGTGCGCGGGCCCGTCGCCGGGTGGTGTGCACCACTGCTGTGTGCGGCCGGTCTGGAGGTCCCAGCAGCCGGGCAAGATGGCGCCGCGCTTCCCTGTCTGTGGAAGATGAGCCGATGCGTGGCTCTGTTGCCTGCAGCACCCGGCACGGTATGGAGCCTCTCTTACTCCCGGCACTTGGTCCCGACTGCGCCTGTGTCAGGATATGCAGTGGAGGGGGAGAAAATGCCTGCTGTCGGGGTGAAGATGCGGAGCTCCCTCTCTACCCGTCCTTACATGGCGGCGGCGGAACCGGAAGTCTGATTTTTTTTTTTTAATGCTTAGAGAGGTATGAATTTTACTAAGAAAATCCTCAGATTGAAGTTTTCTGAAAGGTGTCCATTAGCAGATTTTGATGGGAAAACTTAAATGTAGAACAGAATTATTAGACATGATTAAATATAGTGAGACAAGTAAGAGATCTGGACTGGCAGATATGGCTGATATGGGTAGCTGATTAAAAGTTGGGGCAAGTAGGTGGAGCCAGTCGTGAATAGAGAGAACACAATCCGGAGCAAATCTTTTAAATAGCAGAAACTCAGAGAACCTAATGAGCCGGTTGAAATCATATTCTGTGATTTTTTTTTAATTGGTTTAAAATATATAGAAAGAATGCTACTGAAAAACAAAATATTCTCTATACTCCTGCAATCTTCACTGCTCTGGGGAGCCTCAACGCTTCCTTGAACTTAATTCTCAGGAGCTTTCTCAAAAAGGTCATCCAAATCCAGTGTCTCAGGGTTTAGTAAAGCTGCTAGGCTCAACAAGACCTTTCTTGCTGACAGCACTGGTTATTGGGTCTCAGACAACCAATCACCACTCCTACGACTCTGTCTTACACTAGCACCACCCTATGTGCCACCTTTTTTAGACACTTGGAAATACTTTTTGTTTTCCAAATTTTAGTAGGAGCAAAATTAATTTTATTGAATAGGGATAGTGCCACTGGTTTAAGAGTACCCACTTACTGACAATAGGAACTGTTTACAGTGCCCAGTGAGTTAATAATATAACCTTTGTCCCTTTGTCTTCGCTGCTCCCACGGACTTCGTATAATGCACAACAGGCACCAGATTACTTGGTAAACTGGATAGTTGGCCAATAGTTCTCACAGAAAATAACCCAGAATCTACCCCAAATCAGCCCACAATCCACCCTGTCCCTATCTCTCTCTTCATCTCCCTGGTCTGCACCTATGCCTGATGGGATCCTACTCTCCACTACACACACAGCCGACACAGTTCCTATACCATAGTTCCCCAATTTTTTTGTTCATTTTTTACAAAATGTATATGCAATGATACAAAGCTGTGAATAATATACAAGGTTTATGCACTTGTTCACATTTAATGCTTAAATTATGTGAGTCACAATGGATTAAATCTACACCTCAAAATAGATGTCTCTTGTCTGAACTGGCCAGATTCACCTGCCAAATATCTGTATTTGTCAAGTCAAACAACCCCAATACATCACATTCCAAATCTTCCAGATGTCAAGTATTTGGATCATTATAAACTGGGCCACTCTCGCCAAGAAGAAACTTAATGTGCTCAAATCATCATCCAGCTGTTCAATTGCCAACAGTCTTCATTCTTAATTACTCCACCTCCAAGCCAACACCCTAATGGGGCATCCTGTTCAACAATAACTTGGCAGCAATCAAAAGTGCCAATGGCAAGAACGGATAGGGAACATTTAGATAGCAATGGTCATATTGTAACTGTGAGATCCTGACAATAAATAAAATAAAAGTTTTACAGTGTAACAACATGAGAAAATGACATTAAAGGAATGTAAAATAAATTAAAGTATCTGGGGGAAATGTTAAAGGAATAACAACCAACCATTATTCACCCATCAAATGCAGAGCTGCTCCAGAGCCTATCCTCCAGTGGTCCCTATCCCCACCATTCCAATAAAATCAATCTCTGGCCCTAGCAGTTGCATGATGTATATGCTAGCCTTACTGCTGAGGCAAGTGATTGGTAACTATGATCATATGTGTTTATAACAAATCTTTGTTTTAAGTAATGTAAACAAAAACTGTCAGGGACCACTGAAGGATCAATGCTGGGATGGTATTCGTTTTGAAAGGTGATTAAATTTGATAACATTTTCTGCAGGTATATTAATTTACATCCAGTACTATTGGATAACCACTTTAATACTGGATTTACTCTCAAAAACATTCCTCATTATAAGTTTATGTAGCCAAACGGCTGCTATCGATGACATAGGGCAGCCAGGCATAGAATAAAGGGCTTGGCCACACATATTTCCCAGCTATATAACTTATGATCACAGAAGGTCTTAGCACTGAGACCCGATGCATCTAAACTTTTAACTTGTCAAAAATTATTGTTCAAAGTGTCGATTTCTTTTGAAAAACTTTTCACATGTCATAGACATGTCAAAAGTTTTGACATATGTTCAGACTAGTGATGAACAAACATGCTCATAAATGTTCATATGTTCGTGCAAACATGACTGAATTGTTTGTGTTCGCTGATCACGAACAATTTGTTCGATGATCGGAATGGTTATAACAATCATTTTCAAACATATTCGAACTTATAAACATACGATTTGCACTTCATAATCTGTACGCATGTGCGTAGACCAAAATGTGTGCTTCTACTGTATGTTCATTGTATGTTTGGTGAACAAAAACACGAACCGATCACAATCACTTTTTTTTTTTTGTGTGTTTGGGATCCAGACTGAGCATTGGGGTGTTTGCTCATCACTAGTTTGTATCCGTACCAATTGGACGAATGTACTGAAAGAGGACGGCACTGCAGAGAGAAAAAAAAGTCTGGCTCCATGTACTTACACTATGAGCCATCACGTCATCACGTGACGTGGAGCCAGGAGAGAACCACACTTAGCACTGTCTTCTCCTGCCTCAATCTCCCAATTGGTACAGATCTGGACACGCAGGCAGTGACCGATCAAAACTTTACAGACAGCAGTGACACGTTAAGGATGAAATTGTCTGTTCTGAATGGAAAAGTAAGACAATACACATACTTATACTAACCACTGACTAAATAACTATTTATATCTCATTTTATACAACTGTCAGCCAGACATTACAGCAAATCCCATTAGAGGAAACTAGAGCAGGATGCATCTGCATATCTGTAATATATTTAAACGTAAGCTAACAAGGTAAATTATGCTGGTTGGAAAAATTTCTAGACCATCTGTGTCTGTATTGTTATATATAAGTTTAGATTATTTTAATAAAATATTCTGAAAGCGGAGCAATGACTACAAACAACAATAACAATCATGCGTAGAAATAAAACCAGTCATTAAATTTAATGCCTCTGATATGGTTGTTCTACAGTAGTAAACTTTGTGATGTGTTTGCTATTAGAAAAATGTATTGACCTTTAAGAGAACAGAAAGTGTGTATTATTTAGCACATGCAATTGAAGGGAATCTGCGTATAGAGGGAATTGAAAAGACCTCACACTATAAAGATAGACTTTATTGTCCCACAAGCATCACAGCTAGCTAAATAAAAGTTGTTGGTGTCTGGCGTCATAACAAATGGTGAGCAATGCATGCCGATTTTATTAAATATCCATAGAAGGATTGCATTAATTATTCACATGAGCCAATTTGTGAGACAACTTTGTAGAGGGAGAAGAGCAATTATGCTTGCCTAATATAGCGCAGATGTGGCAACTGGCATGACGTTTTTTCCACATATTAGTCACACTGCCAAGAACCAAATCCTAATTTACATTCTGTAAACTGGTTTGGGGTCACCTATTGCAAAAAATTTAAAATGTGGTCAATGTAGAGAATAACTATACCTGAAATAATAGTAAAATAATAATAGGTAAAATATAATATAGTAATAGTAATATGATACTACATTAGGAGGCTTATATGATTTGTCATAATTCAATGATAAAAAGTTCTAAAATATTTAAACAGATCTGTAGATACATTCAAATTAGATTCCTGACTTCTTTAAATAATAAAATATTACGCTGAGCGTATACACATAGGGGGAGATTTTTCAAAGGGTGTAAAATTTAGACTGGTGCAAACTGCCCACAGCAACCAATCACAGCTCAGCTTTAGGCAGTGCTGAAAGGAAAGAGGAGCTGTGATTGGTTGCTGTGGGCAGTTTGCACCAGTCTAAATTTTACACCCTTTGATAAATCTCCCCCATAGTATACTTTATGGCCGTGATCCCAAGCGGCGCCGCAAATAACTGACATGTCATTGAATAGCGGCCGTAGGAAACCATGTCAGTGCACACTTCATAGTGTGCTGTGGGAAATTCTGATGTGGCCATGCGCCGATGCGCCTGCATCAGAACTCTATGGCCATAAAGATCATCCATCCAGTACTGCAGTACCGGCCGGGATGATCTTTGCAGAGACGGAACGGCTGGTACAATACGCAATGTGAACAAAGCCTTAAAAAACTGTGACAGCTTATTTTAATATATTTAAAACCACCAACATTCTGTCCTCATAGCATAAAATAACAAAAAATAATAAATAGAACAGAATGTTTAAAAAAAATTAAACCATGTTAAATGCTTAGAACAAAGAATGCATCAATTAATTTTTATTAAGATTTATATGTTTAGTTCATCCGTCTGTTAAGCATTTTCTATGGCTCGACTGGGATGTAGACTGAATGAGACTTGTTCAGCATCAGCAGATTTATTTATCTGAATGTCTAGACATAAAGTTTAGTTTCAAGTCTCTTTCACCAGAAAGAATTAAAATTTGCTTTTGCCAAAACAAAAAATTTATACAAAAAAGAAACAAGTTTACAGTTAACATATACAGCTGATACTATTTACCTCTATAAGTTCTATATTTTTCTTACTTAAAGAAAATGTGTTTATGAATTTGCTATATCACAAGAGATGTTGAAATGAATAGGGGCTTTATTTTCTTTCAAATAAAATTGCAAATTTGCTAATACTGGAGCATGAAAACCTGAAGATGCATTAAAATATTGAATTTTTCATAAGCTTTAGGAGTGCAAGGGTACCTTTAGGTAAGATTGCTGTTCAATGTATGCGAATGTTTGCAAATTGTTTCATATTGTCATTTTGAAGGCTACTATTCTATGAGCAGTAATGTCACATGAAATTTTAATGATGAATAAAATTTTACGCGTCAACACTTGGGTGTTACTAACAATAGGGTATATGAATAATGTTTGACGTTTTTCAAACTAAAAGATGTACAATGTATATTTAATGTGTATAGTTTGTTTTTAGAGATGGAGGTTAATAAAGGAAAAATAAACAAAAAAACCACAAAACTAAATCAAATCCCTACAATTTCTCCCTTAATATATATATACAATACTAAAGGGCAGCTCATTGGGTCTGTACTGCTCTGGGGTATTTGAATCTAACCAAGGGCAACAACTCAATAGAGCTTATATGTATTTTCTATGTTTACACGAGTTTACCTGGGGGGGGGGAGGTGGTTGGGGGAGGGGAATAATTGTAGACATGAGAAAACTTCCCAGAATTCTTTTTGGGTTGTCGCTCTAATCAGCCCTTGTAGAGTATATGCTACCCCACTCAGGCAACACTCGTAGAATGTAGTCAGTCAGCAAGCGGCAATAAATTCATTATTGCTTACCTCCCGGTAGCTGCACACATTCACAGCTCAGTTCAAATTCATATGTGTCTGTCTGCCAGGGGGTAAGTGGCAATACTAAATATAATTTTGGCCATGTGAATGTTAGTGGAGTAGTTAGACAGGGGCTCACGCAACTCTATGCAATTTTAACAGACACTGACATAGTGGCAAGAATGAAACACGACTAAGATACATAGAGACTTTCTACACAACTAAACATACTAAACAAAAAATTTACTGGTCTCTGCTGCTGACAGCAGATGGTAGGGTCAGATTTTAGTTTAAACCACACAAATCCATCAATCCTTCCTGCTTCATATCAATGGCTTAGAGTAATGGTATAATGATATATTAACGGCAGAAGTGTTATTCATTATGGTCAAATCCAAATAGCTAATTTCAGCAGGTTAATGCACCATGTCACAAGCACTTAAATCTCAAGCTGTTTATTCCATGGATATGACAATAAGTTCATTGTACTTGAATGGCCTGCACAGTTATCAAATCTTAACCCAAAACAGCACCTACGGTAGCTGATAGAACAAGAGATTCACAACATCATTGTATGATAGTCAAATCCCTGTGCACATACGAAAACAACCATTTTCCTAATAAACAGGAGGTCCTCCTGAATGTGTCCTGTGGTATATGGCTCCAAGACATTAGCATCAGGTAAAGGGAAATTTGTCATTAGTAGATGACCTATTTAAAGCCTAAGTATAAAATATTTTGACCATTCAGTTTTAGTTAGCTTAGGTTATGATGAGAATTTTTGCAATATACATTAATAAGCTAAAATGAACAGTTTTTTAAATACATGAAGCTGAATGTCCTGTAAGCTCTCTGCTTCTTTATTTCTGCAATCCTGCTGGACACGCCCCCTCCCTGGAAATACGTAAAGAGTGTACGGACTCTGACAGCAGCATCAGATAACAGCCCTGACACAAACAGAAACAAAACCTCCTCCCCCACCTCCTTCACTCTCCCCCCTCCCCTCTTAGAGGTCACTAAGCAGAGTTGATGTCCCGGGTGTTGTGTGTGAGGAGCAGCGCAGGGGAGGATCTGGATGGAGGGACAAGTGCCCAGTGCTTCACCCAGGGGGGACATGCCAGCCATAACTCCAATGTACTGCATGAGGGAGAGTAGATGAGTCACTGAGGGAAGGACTACAAGTCCCAGCACAACACAGCTGTAGTCCTTCCATAGTACATATAACATTCACTATCAGATGTCTGCAGCAGGTACTCCAACCTCCATGGCTGACATTATCCTACAGTGTTATGAAAGCAGATGACTGTATCTAACTGTGTGTGATACCATCTGCTGGGGCTCTGTATCTAATCTTACTGTGTCATATTGTATGCTGGGGCACTGTATCTGATCCCACTGTGTGTGATACCATCTGCTAAAGTGCTGGTCAGTAAATGGAGGGACGCAGCCAGGGAGATGAGGGATAGGCCACGCCCAATTTCAGGCAGCCAGGAGAAAATTTAATTTATTCTTCTGAGCCAAACAACTGGGGATATCTCAGCGAGCGTACACACTATCAACGCAGTTTAGGGCTCTTTTTAAAGGGTAACATGTAGGCTTTTTGTTTGAGGAATTTCATTTTTTGGCTACTTAAATTATAGTTACGCTTTAAATGAAGTGTTATGTTAAATATGTTTTGTTAGAATTTTTGATGATCTTTCTAATTTTCCATTTTACTCTCTACATTTTAAAATAATCTTGAAATCTTGCAGTTTTCATCCTTGTAATTGGGTCTAAAACTAAGCTGACACTTCATTGATCTCTCTATGGTGATAAGAGGAGAACGCTGTAAAGTGATCTGTACAGCATAAGCCATGTTCACACAACAAATCTTTTGTATTAATCACAGCAATTTGCAACAACAGCCATGATGAATTTCAAAACTACTTTCAATTGAAAATGAATGGGATCCCGGCTGGAGTGTATACACATAGTATACGCTCCAGCCAGGATCCCAACTAGCAGCACAAAAACTGACATGTCAGCTTTGTGCGGCCTCTATTCATTGAATAGCGGCCGCACAAGCCTGATAGGTCACACAATGAAGAGTGCGGCTCTGTCTAAGTCACACTCTCCATTGTCGGCTATGGTGAATTGGGTTGCGGGCGCACACGGATGTACTGCAGTACCGGCTGGGATGAATTTACTGACACCTGCTCTTCTGTGACTCGGCCTCACAGTGAAAGGTGACACCAGTAGATAGATTGCACCAGTAAAGGTCAATAGCAGCCCTATGTGGAATGACCTTTTCAAAGGTTCCAGAGTACACTCATTAATGTTTCACATTCATCTCAGTCAGGGTCTGTCTACCATCGTCTATGTCCATGAGGCTTGCTGTAAAGCATGCCACTAAATGCTGTTTAAACTTATAGTCAGAAAATAAAAACAGATTATAAAATAAGAGCATGTTTTAGTATTTGAATCTAATCAGTAAAAGAAATCTAGGCGACACATTCCCTTGAAGTCCTATGAGCTGTATGATGGGCCTACGTTGATCAGCAGGATGTGGGTGTAAGCACTGAATGTAATTGTTTTCATCCACCATTTCACCCCTCATAGTGATGACACTGGCACTGCTTTTGTCAGGGGCGTAGCAAGGGGGGAGCAGGGGGGGCAGAGACCAGGGGGGCGCCAGCAAACCCCTGAAGTTACATGATAGAGCTTCCCACTGCAGTCATTAGTTTTATAGACAGAGGGATCAGCTCATCAGAGGGATCCCTCTGCCTGTAAAACAAGCTTCCTCCTCCAGCAGCCGGGACAGAGTGGAGGAGGGAGGAGGGGTAAGAGGACTCACCCCACGGCAGAGGAGACCCCTGACCTCTGCTACAGCATGAAATCTCTCCTCATAGCAGAAAGGACACAGAACCTCCCCCGACCCGGCCTGCAGAGAGCTGTTACAGGTAATCTCTCTGCTCGTGGAGGGGGAGGGTCTCTGTTCAGTGACAATTAGTTACTGCAAAAAAGTCACTAGATTTAACCCTTTCAGTAGTGATGAGTGAATACTGTTCGATCGAATAGATATTCGATCGAATAGTAAAGTATTTGATCTATCGAATATTATTGAATAGTTCGCAGAATATTTGATAAATATTCGATAAGCGTTCAAATCCCCCAGCTTCCGGTTTTTACGTCCAAGTGGTCGAATAGATGTTTTTCAATAATCGAATACTTGTTCCCATAGACTTTAATGGGATCGAATATTCGATCAAATATTCGAATATTTGGGAGATATTTGTACGAATATTGAATATTCGAATATTTCACTATTCGCTCATCACTTCCCTTCACTTCCCTCCTACAGCTAATGGAGCAGTAATTTCTGCAGGAGGGCAGTGTAAGGGTTAAATCTAGTGACTTTTTACTGCACTAAATATAAATATATGTCACTGATAGTAGACGTTGGCAGCCAGAGAGGGGAGAGTGTAGGGAAGCCACACTATGTGCCCTGTATTTGGGCTGTCCACATAACATGTCAGCATGACAAAAGTTGGCAAAGGCAAGGATGCATGCTTTTTTATTTTTTGCTTTTTATTACATAGTTACATAGTTAATACGGTTGAAAAAAGACACATGTCCATCAAGTTCAACCAAGCAGGGGATGGATACAGGGAAGGGGGAGAAGTTATAGGTTCTATACATATGCATTTATATTATTTTGGTCTAAGAACATGTCTAGGCCGGTTTTGAAGCCCTCTACTGTTTTTGTTGTGACCAGATCCTGAGGTAGACTGTTCCACAGATTCACAGTTCTCATGGTAAAGAAGGCTTGTCGCCTTTTTTTCTCCAGTCCGAGGCCCCCTTGTCCTATGAGGGGGTTTTACCTGGAACATCTTTTCCCCATATTTCTTGTAGGGGCCATTTATATATTTAAATAAATTAATCATATCTCCCCTTAAATGTCTCTTCTCCAGACTAAACATATTTAATTCTTTTAATCTCTCCTCATAACTAAGATGCTCTATTCCCCTTATTAGTTTAGTTGCCCGTCTTTGTACCCTCTCCAGCTCTAGAACATCCTTTTTATGAATCAGGTTCCAAAACTGGACGGCATACTCCAGATGAGGCCGCACCAAAGCTTTATAAAGCGGTAATATTATATCCCTGTCCCGAGAGTCCATGCCTGTTTTAATGCATGACAATATCCTGCTGGTCTTAGAAGCAGCTGACTGACATAAGAAGCAGCTGACTGACATAAGAAGCAGCTGACTGACATAAGAAGCAGCTGACTGACATGCTTCAAACTTTTATTGATTAAAATGTTTTTGTTTGTTTTTTGGTTTTGTTTTGTTCTTTTGGATTACAAAACAGGAAATAGCTGCAAAAAAGAGAAGGAACAGTGCACGGCGCACATAGCGGGATACTGCAGAGCTGGATTTGTGCGTATCTATGAATAGGTGTTGCTCACCTTGGGGGGTCACGCTACGAGCCCGACACCGCCTGATGCTTTGTAGAAGTTTTGTTCTTTCCGCTCGCTGTCCGTCCGAGGATCCGAAGAAATCGGTCAAGAAATCAAAGAAAAGATTCACTCATCGGAGGCAGGATGTTTGGTGTACTCGGACGCCTGGCCCAGAACGGCTTGTTAACAGAGTTCAAGATGAAGGATATGAGTTATAGTACAAGATTCTCCCACCTCTTTATTGTAATGACGTAAAATGACGTTTTTTACGTCATTACAATAAAGAAGTGGAAGAATCTTGTACTATAACTCCTATCCTTCATCTTGAACTCTGTGAACAAGCCGCTCTGGCCAGGCGTCCAAGTACTTCACACATCCTGCCTCCGATGAGTGAATCTTTTCTTTGAAAACAGGAAATAGACAATTCATATACTTTTGTATACAAACAGTAAGCATGGCTCATTTATGTAGTACAGTATATACAACATATGAAAAGAGAAGGAAGAACAAGATCCAACAACAAATATGTCAGTTAAGGTATGGGAATATGATTTTAGAAGTATAGTGATATAGCATTGATGGAGTACAGCATCAGAGTGAGAAAGATCAGTGTCTTTAGCATATATTAATATGATGATGATGATGAGGCATCAGCATGGGTAGGTTGTCAAGGAAAGGTCGCTGAACTGAGTTTTTTTAGCAGTCCCATAGTGAGTAAATTTAAGTGTAGAGCTAAAAGAATAATTAAAATATATCATGTGAATCAATGTACAAGTGGAATACAAAGGATACACAAAGATCGTAAGAAAACACCAAGGAAACAGAATAAGACCAGGAAAGGGTAAAAATATTACCACAGCTACGCATAAAGTAAGTAGGGATAATTGATTTTCTGGCTTATTCTTGTAAGTATGGATTTTGTTTTAACCAAATAGTACATACAGATAGCTTAATGAAGCAAAATTGGCAACATGCTCTAGAGGCTTGATTGGCTTTACTTGCTTTAAGTTTTGAAAAATTGAGCTCTGTAGATCCTCTTTATTCAGTGTATGTAATTATATTACTACAATGACAAACATCTTTTTTTCCCAAAAACGGAAACTTAACTCTAGAACAATGTGGTGATTATTATTTAAATGTTTATTATCTCAAAATTAGGATCTCTATTTCATGTATTTTAGAATATTTTTATTATGTTTCCAAATGTTAAAGGAGGAAAAAGAAAATTGATGTACTGTTCTTTTTTGTAGATGAAGGCATATCTAATGAGGTTGGGAAGATGAAAGACATAGGATGCATAAAGGCTCAATAACAATAATTTCATGCAATTGTAACAGAGAACATAAGTTGGGTTAGATCTATATCTCTGAAAAGATTTCTGATTACATTAGCATCTCTAAACTTAGAATTTGCCATTGTTGGGGTGTTAAAAAAAAAATTGTGATTTTCTTCTCTTTTTTTTTAAGAGCAACTATGATTGCCCTGCTTCATAAATATTAAAATGTACCTTTGACCTTTTTTTGGTGTTCAAAAGATTTCATACTCAACATTAAACTATATATATATATATATATATATATATATATATATATATATATATATACACATATATTCCTTTTTAATTATATTTCATAAGCAGCAGCTATCACTGCCAGCTTTAGATTAGGATGTCTTTTTTATTTGCAATAAAATAGAAACATTACCAGGTCAGAAGCCAGCATTAAATAATAGATACATTCATATAATATACATTCATAAATCTGCTATCAAAAATATTATAAGAGCCACATTTATTCAAAATAATGTATCAAATTAAACACCAAAAGCTCTAAATCCCATTCATTCTAATTGTTATTCATATAACTATAGACACTACAAGGAAGGAGCTATTTTTTTCTTTATTTCTCAAAGTAGAATAGGTAGAGAATAGTAACAGCCAAGAATAGCTGTTACCAAGAATAGAATTACCTTGGTGACATCTAAAATCATATGTTTACCTTTCTGTTAAGAAGAGATGAGCTGACACTGCCAAAAATAGTGCAATATGTCCACATAGTTGTTTTTTTTTTTTTTTTTTTTTTTTTTCCATTTAGGACATTCTCGTTAAAACTACTGAAGATATTTTCCCAGAGGAATATTATAGGTATAATATGTTCTAATACATAGTTTCTACCTATTTTAAAGGGGAACTATCATCAGGTTAGATGCATCAGGTTAGATGTCCTTACTGCATAGAAGCACTGAGGAGGAAGGTATGTCTCTTACCTTCCTCCTTGGTGCCGTTCCGATGCAGTTAGTTATTTTTCTCCCCTGTCTGGTAAAACCTTAGGAGCACTGCCCGCTCCCATAGCTCCAACCCCCCCCCCCCCCTTTCTAATGATAATGAATGAAGCAGGCCGGTGAATCAGCAATATGGAGGTTGGCAGTGCTTCTAATGGTCTCACCAGACCATAGAGCACACAGATAACTACACTGGAACAGCGTCAAGGAGGAGGGTAAGAAGCATACCTTCCTCCTCAGCACCTCCTGTGCAGTTAGGACATATTAGCAGGTTAGTGTCATGAATGTGCCTGTGCTGAACTCTGTGCGCCCCTCAGCTCGCGCTGCGCGGCTGAGATGGCGCTGATATTCTGTGTTTTTGTATGTTTGTGCAGTGTCCTGAACCTTGTCTGAACACTGGCCTATTTCCTCTGTTTTTGTTCAGCCACACCCGCTTTGCATGAGATACTCCTGGCAACTCCGGAGTTAACTCTGATGCTGGTTAGCTAGTCTGATAGACTGTTCTCCCTGCCAGTCAGGTTGCTCTTGCCCCAGGTGTTCTGAGGAGATCAGGGGTCTGGTCCAATCAGCTTCTGCACTGGACCGCTGGTCTCCTATATAGTGTGTGCCAGCCTGCCTCTCACTGCCGGATATTGAGCTTGTCTCTGCCTGGTTCTGTTTCTGCTACTCTTGCTATATTTATTTTGACCCTTTTGCCTGTATTTGTGACCATCACTGCTAGTTGCCTGCCCCTGACCATATTGCCTGTTTATTGACTTTGCTTTTTGGATTGTGATTTTGTACTGTGCTGCCCGTTTGTTGTGACCCGGACTGTGGACTACTCTTTATTGTGTTTTGTATGTCTCTCTTGTCTTTGTGTCCCACCAAGCCAGTACAGGGACCGCCGCCAAGTTGCCCGCCGCCATCTTAGGGCGGATTGCGGCAAGCAGGTAGGGACTGTGGGCGGGGTTCAGCGTCAGGGCTCACTGTCTTGTATTGTCCGGTTCCTGACAGTTGGATTCGTCTAGCCTGCTGATATTTTCCCTTTAAAGAAATCAATACATTCCTAGTAATCTGTGACTTCAGAATTACTTTGCCAAGTTTTTTTGTTGGCAAAAAATATCCAGATGTTAAACAAACTTCTAAATCTAAGTTATGGAAATATACTTTTTAGAAGAGAGAAATATATTGGATGACCTTTATTAGGGTATTATCAATTATATGGAATAAGTAAAATTCTATAACATGTCTATATTGTATCCATCCATATTACATAAAAAATAAACACATTTCTTGAAGAAATATTGTATATAGCACAATGACGTCCCATTTTAAAGTAGACATCAGTAGCTGATGTTTTTTGATTGCAGCCCATACACATTCAACATTCTCAACTGTTTTGCTTGTCACAGGCCTTCCAGGACATTAATCACTTTCAACAGATTCTTGGCCATCTTTGAAGCATTTTTGCCACACTTTTATTTACCCTACACACAGTCTGTAATGCCCCAAAGCCATCTGAATCATCCAAATAGCTTATGCAAAAAAAATGTTCAAGCAACATTTTTATACAGATTTGTTGCCCCACTAGCTCTTTCAATTCGAATGCAATGAAACCTTGAGCACGCTCTGGTTCCCCCAAACCTGAACACTATGCATTGAGTATCAGTGGCTGGAGAAGTTAAGTGCAGCCCTAGGGCTACCTTGGAAAACATGAATTCAAATATAGGCTGCTTTATGCCTGTGACGTCCAACACTACACCAGGAGTACGGGAGGTCAGCTGGGTATTGATTTACACCGCCACCCTGTCCACGTGGGCACAGGAAGACTGGTAAAGCTGCCACCAGCTTCTCGTTAAGATATAATAATACTATATCGGGCCAGAAGCCAGCCCCGAGGGGATATCGTTAGCTTACGAACACGGGTGTGTGGGTACGTTGATCGTGACAAAAGAACAGTCACAGATTAAATAGGATATTTAAATGCCTTAAGAGCGCACTAAACAACACACAATATACACGGAATAGTATATACAGTGGTCAGAGACAAAGTACAGGTTGTAGCGCAGACAGTTTTGGCAATCGGTTGTTACTGTAATTTGTGGGTCTGGGTGGTAAAGAGAAGCATGGGAGGAGTGTGCCTGCTGTGCTAATTTTCAGGAATTTCTCTGACCTATAGTCATGGCCTCCCCGGACAAAGAACAATGGATCCTGCCTAGCCCCGGTATACATATGCCTGGCCGACACGCCCCTCTCCAGGTGTGGGCTGGTCTCAGCTACTCCCCCTTGAGCTTATAGCCCAAAACCCCTATAACCCCAAAGTGGGTCATATCTTCCTAACACTGGGTCATAGGGAGATGGTTCTGGTACCATTGGGTACGGCTGGGCCCCTAGAACGTTTGGAGACCAAACACGACTCCTCTATCCAGCTCGGTCTATCAGTTCTCTGTATCTCCCTATCCTGGGGTCTCAGAGAGGAGCGGGACCCGGGAGGACATTCGGGTGGGTCAGACGATTCAGAAGATATACTTTTCATATGGCTAGGCCGCACCATAATTCCAAATCGTTATGGAATTATGGTGCCACACAGTCTGGAGATATTTGCTCTGATCTGGATAGGGGAATTTGTTATCAGTGTTTTGTACGCCTGTTGGTCTAGTGGGAGTTTTCACACTTAAGGACCTGGAGAGCTATGGACGCTAGGCCACCCTGCTGAGTATGGCTTCCTGGCAGATGGTGAGCTCTGGGCAATGACTGCCCCTTATATCTCCAATATATATAGTTATATGGATACACCTCCCTCTCTCTCTCTCTCTCTCTCTCTATATATATATATATATATATATATATATATATATATATAATCGGCGAACCACACTTCCTTTTCTTCACAATGCCTTTCACATTTATTATTAGTAGATTCTACAAAGAGGCTAGATTTTGGTGCATATTCCCATTATACTCCCATATGTCATACCAACTGCTTTTGCCCAGGAAACTCTGTAACTGCAAGCAGAGACTACACTGGACCAAGAAAAGGTAATGTCAAGAAAGCACAGACAGAAACAGTACGAGACAGTGGGCCCTGAAGCTAAACCCACTCACTATCCCTGCCTACTTGCCACGGACGGCCCTAAACGGCCGCGGACAATCACAGATTTGGACACTACTCTGAATATGTGTAACACAAAACGCAGACAGGCGAACAAACACAATAAAGCAGACTAAACAAGCCAAGGCAACAACATGCAGCAAAGTACAAAATCAGTAAGATAGTGAATAGTCGGTGGTCAGGCAGAAGGTCAGGTAACAGGCAGAACAATAGCAATAGCAAGGAAGGTTAGGACAGGAAACGCAGGAATAGGAGACAAGGGGAGCTGGGAGTAGTTTTACCTAATAGCCAGCACTTAAAGGCTTCCTCAGCTTTGTCTTATGCTGTTTAAGAGCCCCGTCCAGATCCTCATTGGACCGGTGCTCTGATCTCCCAAGCTTCAGACAGGCAGAGGAATCTGTCAGTCAAAGAACACTGCTCAGCTGCAGCAATCAAGGCCAGTAGTGAGCAGTGTAACCCTTGCACTGCCAGGAGGGTGAAATGAAAGCAGAACAAAGCGCAATGTCTGGTTTCGGACCACAGCTCCGCTCAATGTTGAGCAATCAACGTGGATACAGCCAATTCCCACCTCCTTGGCATGCAACAATGTGATAGTTCATGTATCCTATCGTCCACTTTATTTAACCTTCTGCAGTGAGTGTGCGATATAAGAGAAAAGTACACTCACGTTTCAGTAGTCTTCATCTTGACTTTATTTTCGCAGTAGTATATTTGTTTCGGCTGTGTGTAGTCAGAGCACTGGAGATAGCTAGAGGTTTGGCGTCCTCTCCCTGCCGCGCGGCAGCTATCTCCAGTGCTCTGACTACAAACAGCCGAACCAAATATACTACTGCGAAAATAAAGTCAAGATGAAGACTACTGAAACGTGAGTGTACTTTTCTCTTATATCGCACACTCACTGCAGAAGGTTAAATAAAGTGGACGATAGGATACATGAACTATCACATTGAAATGAAAGCAGGTCTTTCAGACAGAAGGCAAAACAGGCCCAGTTCACACCAGGCTCAGTGCACACTCCAGACAGGAAAGTTTCACTTTTTTTGTAATGTTTACTCTTTTTTCTTTTCTTGTTTTGTTTACTGATTCCCAACAGTGTTTCTAATAAGTGTTTAATAAGATAAGATAAACCTTTAATAGTCCCACCATGGGGAAATTCAGTGTGTTAAAGCAGCAAGGATAGTAAAAACACAAAAATTCTCTCAATAGCTCGGCTGTATGCCCCTTCGTTCTAGCTATCGGTGGGATTCTTAGCAGCCAAACCCTGACAGATATACACTTCTGACATATCGCTATGACATGTCAGAAGTTTTTTAAAATGGTGTTTACGCTTTAATATTTGTGCAGTAATATTAGTTTCATTGCAGTACTGCAGCACTCTGTGTGGTGTTACAGGTGGAGAATTTAGCGTGCTGTGTGGTGTTACAGGTAGAGAATACAGCGTGCTGTGTGGAGTTACAAGTAGAGAATACAGCGTGCTATGTGGTGTTACATGTAGAGAATACAGCGTGCTGTGTGGTGTTACAGGTAGAGAATACAGCGTGCTGTGTGGTGTTACAGGTAGAGAATACAGCGTGCTCTGTGGTGTTACAGGTAGAGAATGCAGTGTGGTGTTACAGGTAGAGAATACAGCGTGCTATGTGGTGTTACAGGTAGAGAATACAGCGTGCTGTGTGGTGTTACAGGTAGAGAATACAGTGTGCTGTGTGGTGTTACAGGTAGAGAATACAGCATGCGGTGTGGTGTTACAGGTAGAGAATACAGTGCTGTGTGGTATTACAGGTAGAGAATACAGCGTGCTGTGTGGTGTTACAGGTAGAGAATACAGTGTGCTGTGTGGTGTTACAGGTAGAGAATACAGCATGCTGTGTGGTGTTACAGGTAGAGAATACAGCGTGCTGTGTGGTGTTACAGGTAGAGAATACAGCGTGCTGTGTGGTGTTACAGGTAGAGAATGCAGTGTGGTGTTACAGGTAGAGAACACAGCGTGCTATGTGGTGTTACAGGTAGAGAACACAGCGTGCTATGTGGTGTTACAGGTAGAGAATACAGCGTGCTGTGTGGTGTTACAGGTAGAGAATACAGTGTGCTGTGTGGTGTTACAGGTAGAGAATACAGCATGCTGTGGGGTGTTACAGGTAGAGAATACAGCGTGCTGTGTGGTGTTACAGGTAGAGAATACAGTGTGCTGTGTGGTGTTACAGGTAGAGAATACAGCATGCTGTGGGGTGTTACAGGTAGAGAATACAGCGTGCTGTGTGGTGTTACAGGTAGAGAATACAGTGTGCTGTGTGGTGTTACAGGTAGAGAATACAGCGTGCTGTGTGGTGTTACAGGTAGAGAATACAGTGTGCTGTGTGGTGTTACAGGTAGAGAATACAGCATGCTGTGGGGTGTTACAGGTAGAGAATACAGCGTGCTGTGTGGTGTTGCAGGTAGAGAATACAGTGTGCTGTGTGGTGTTACAGGTAGAGAATACAGCATGCTGTGTGATGTTACAGGTAGAGAATACAGCGTGCTGTGTGGTGTTACAGGTAGAGAATACAGTGTGCTGTGTGGTGTTACAGGTAGAGAATACAGCGTGCTGTGTGGTGTTACAGGTAGAGAATACAGCGTGCTGTGTGGTGTTACAGGTAGAGAATACAGCGTGCTGTGTGGTGTTACAGGTAGAGAATACAGGGTGCTGTGTGGTGTTACAGGTAGAGAATACAGCGTGCTGTGTGGTGTTACAGGTAGAGAATACAGCGTGCTGTGTGGTGTTACAGGTAGAGAATACAGCGTGCTGTGTGGTGTTACAGGTAGAGAATACAGCGTGCTGTGTGGTGTTACAGGTAGAGAATACAGCGTGCTGTGTGGTGTTACAGGTAGAGAATACAGCGTGCTGTGTGGTGTTACAGGTAGAGAATACAGCGTGCTATGTGGTGTTACAGGTAGAGAATACAGCGTGCTGTGTGATGTTACAGGTAGAGAATACAGTGTGCTGTGTGGTGTTACAGGTAGAGAATACAGCGTGCTGTGTGGTGTTACAGGTAGAGAATACAGCGTGCTGTGTGGTGTTACAGGTAGAGAATACAGCGTGCTATGTGGTGTTACAGGTAGAGAATACAGCGTGCTGTGTGATGTTACAGGTAGAGAATACAGTGTGCTGTGTGGTGGTACAGGTTACTAAATTAAATAATTCAGTAACCTAATGAAAATGCAATGTGTGAAAAAGCAATGCAGTCTGGAACTTGTAGTACTGAGCAACTTCTCTCAACCAAGTACAGCCACAAAATACAGAACTAAGTTTTCTGTGTGTTTAGCAGAAAGCAGCAGGCTCAGAACTGGGGGAAGGAGACTTAAAAGGTAATGACATCCATGGAATGAATTGGTAATCTCCAGGAGGGGGGATGAGTGTAATGCCCCTTTAAAAAGCACATCATTAGACTGCAAATACAGCCACATTTTAGGCTATGTTCACACATATAGTATTTTGTTCAACATTTGCAGCCAAAATCAGGAGTGGAACTGATAGGAAAAAAAAATCATGGCAGAAATTTACACCTGCTCAGGAGTTAAGGCCGTTAACTGAATCCTGCAGGGTAATTGGGGGCAGGGCCTAATTTAAGGTCTTCTTAAATGTCCCCGAAAGAATTTCCTTCTTTTTTTAACCAAAACTAGTATTGGAACTCACAGGGCAAAATTATTTATGAATTACACTTTTCGACCCACTTCTGGTTTTGGTAAAAAACAAGACTTATTAAAAGACTAACAGAAATACTATATGTGAACATAACCTTTCTGTGTTTTCAAGCCACTTCTGGTTTTGGTAGGAAAAAAAAAACTCACTTAAATGCAATGTGTGAACATAGCCTATTTTTTTTTAAACCAAAACCAGAAAAGGAACTGACAGGGCAAAATTATAGCAGAAAGATTTTCACAGTTTGGCTATTTTCTTGGCTATTTCTTTAGAACGGGCATTAAAATATTGTACTTGCCTATTATTTCCGGACGCTGTCTACTGAACAGCATCTAGAAATAATAGTTGTTCACACAATGTTATGTGCAGCGGCAGCCGCACTTTGCGTTGAAATGAATGGATAATTGATTTGCAGGCACATCTGATGGTGCCCGCAAGTCAATTATAGAAAAGAAACAGAGGTATTGGCTGCAGGAACGTCCTGAATGCAATGCGGCAGATGGCAGTTTAAACGTAGTGTGAACATAGCCTGTGTTTTCATTCCTGGTTTTGTTTGGAAAAAAAACTGACCAAAAGACTGACAGAAACACTATGGGGGAGATTTATCAAACTGGTGTGAAGTAGAATTGTCTTAATTGCCCCTAGCAACCAATCAGATTCCACTTTTCATTCCTTACAGATTCTTTGAAAAATGAAAGATGGAATGTGATTGGTTGCAAGGGTCAACTAAGACAATTCTACTTTACACCAGCTTGATAAATTTACCCCTGTGTGTGAACATACCTTTTTACATAAATCATTGTGATCATTAACAGCACTATTAGGTTATGTTCACACAAGGTCTTTTTATTAAAGGGGTACTCTGGCCCGGGGGAATTTTTAAGCTTTGGCCGGGTGGTTATGGGCAGCGGAGGTCACTTACCTCCCCGGTTCCAGCGCTGGGTCCTGGATCGCCCGTCCCGCGGCCACTTCCTGGTGTGAGCTGCCGCATGAGACGTGACGTCTCAAGGCAGCTCAGCCATTCAGCAGCTGAGGCGCGACTTCTCTATGGCTGTTGAATGGCTGAGCTGCCTTGAGATGTCACGTATTGGGCGGCGCAATCCGGGACCCGGAGCTGTAACTGTAGGTGACCTCCACCGTCCATAACCACCCCCTCCCTGGTAAAAATACCCCCGGGCCGGAGAACCCCTTTAAAAGTAACAGTCATTGATTTAAAAATAACGACTATCATTTTACAATGAACATCCATCAATAATGATCATTTTTTTATGGCTGTCTTTATCAAACAACGGCCATATTATTTTGCCTTTATAGGCTATGTTCCTACACCATCTCTTATGGCCTCTTAACGGTTGTCTATTCAAATGTTCATAATTTCGACAAAAAATATAGAACTATGCAAATTACAGCTGTAATTTTGTCTCGCAATGACAGCAACCAAAAAAAGATGCCAAAGGAACATAACCTTATTGTTACAACAAGACATTTCACTGTTACATTCTGTGATGTACATCATTTTTTATTATTGTACTACATAAAACTAGTGTGATTTCAACTTGATAAATTCTGTGCAATTGGACAAAAGCAAAAGTGAAAAGGTTAAAATAAAATTTTATATTGATGTCATATCTAAAAATATGTTTATGTGCTTTTTAAATTTAGGTACTTTCTGGTATAGTATTAATAGAATGTATTTCTTTGGCTTTAGATCAGTTTTCTACACTAGTCAAAGAACTCCACATGTTCTGAAACTTGGCTTTAGTCACTAGAACGTTTTTGACAGTACAGAAATTATTAAAAGGCAAGAACATCTTTCACATTAACAGACAATAGATTGTATATAATTACCAGCATCTAGCAACTTTAATATAAAATACTTTTTATTCTTTAGCATGTATTATATATCATTTATTTGTATTTGTTATATGTATGTTTTACTAGGCACGTATACTTCATAGCTATATCTATTACTCATGCTTTGGCCCCAATTCCTTGGCGGAAAGTAGAGTTATTATTAGAACCATAGAACTCAAAAATGTTAATGTCTTTTAGCAATAAATGACTAAATTAAAGGAGACAATCTTTTTTTTACTTTTATAAAGCTTTACATCCATGGACCAAATTTACTTTAAGTTATATCAGCACAATTGTGCCTAGGAAACGTAAAACCGTTTTACATAAACATGTATATGGCAATTCTATGTTATGAATCTTACTGCGACTGTGTAGGATTTATTTTAAATATAGAAAATAAAGAACAGCTTTTGTAAAAGCAGCTTCTGTCCAAATTGGCTTTCTTCATGTTTTGTGTAAAAACGTTGACTTTTTTTCATCTTAACCTTCCAAAAGCAGTCACTTTTTCCCTTTGATGTAACTATCAGGCGTCATATTTTTTAGAGGGATGAATTATATTTTGATTGGTTGATTAAGGCTTTGTTCACACAATGTTTTTGAGGCTAAAATACAGCCAATAATGAGTAATAATCATGCTATTTATTTGTAGCTGTAAATATCACAATTAGGCCATATTTTTGCCTTAAAAAACATGTGAACATAGTGTTCTAACAGGTGCCCATCCCAATCAGGCCTACTTGCAAGGTTGAAGGTAGCCAAAATTGTAAAAACAGCCATATGGTTGTTTACCACAGTTTACATTAGTCCTAAATACCATATTGGAACATGCCTGAACACCATAGCAGTATAGGCCCTATAAGCTACAGTGAGAGGTCAGTTTGTGGTGCCACTCTCACAATAATGTCTATGAAAGTTACACAAAATGTGTAAAAACAGCCTTCATGGCTGTTTTCAGCTTCATAGTTCCATTGTACTGACCTGCAGAGTAATGTAACAGGCTATTTCTATCACATGGGAAAGTCCAATAAAAATATTTCTAAAAGAATCATGGCCCAGTTGAGTTTTTGCTTTTCAATACCACAAGTATAATTCCATTAGTTAGATGTCAAACGTGACTCCCCCACAACACGAAGGAAAGCTGATCCATTGTTAGGGCAGCCCGAGACATCTACTAGTCCGATATGGCTTCCATCACACAGCAATTGATATAGCTGCCTGTACCAATGGAGTGCCAAGATAATGGATCAATGTAGTACATAGTTCTCTAAAAGAACTACGAAAATGTTTAAAAAATATTTTTAAACATAAATCATAATAAAAATATAACTACCCCTATTTTTCCATTTTTCGAATAAAAAGGGTAAAAAGGACTCGCCACTTTACAAGTGAAAATGTCTGATCTATTCCTACATTATGTTATCAAAAGAACGAGGTGAATGGTATAAATGTAAAAGAAATGGCAGTATTTAGTCCCATCTAAGTCTAATCTATGTAAACATGATACCAATAAAAACTACTGATTAACCCCTTGCCTCTTTAGCCTGTTTTGGCCTTAATGCCCAGGGCCTATTTTTCAAATCTGACCTGTCTCTCTTTATGTAGTGATATCTCTGCGATGCTTTTAACTATCGCGGTTATTCTGAGATTGTTTTTTCGTGACATATTCTTCTTCATGTTTGTGGTATACTTTGGTTGATACACTCAGTAGTTTTTTGTAAATAACACAACATTTGCGCAAAAATTTGAAAAATTTACTATCCTTTATATTCAAAATTCTCTTTTTCTGAGAAAAATAGCCATGCCACATGAACTAATAATTAATGCAACATCTACAACATGTCTACTTTATGGTGAGGTCATTTGGTGAACGTCCTTTTACTTGTTAGGATGTTAGAGGGCTTCGAAATTTTGCAGCGATTTTTCAAATTTTCAGGAAAATTTCAAATTCAGATTTTATTAGGGACCAGTTCAGTTCTGAAGTGGATTTGTGGGGCCTGTATGTTAGTTACCCCCATAAATCCCTCTACTATAAAAACTGCACCCCTCAAAGTATTCAAAGTAACATTTCATAAGTGTATTAACCCTTTAGGTGTTTCACAGAAATTTAAGCAAGTTGGTGGGGAAATTTAAAATTTTCATTTTTTTTGGCAGATATTCCATTTTAATCATTTTTTTCCCTCTAACACAGCAAATACTAACTGAGAAATACCACTCACTATTTATTCCCCTTATTCCAATGTTTCTATAAATCCCCCATATGTGGCTGCTGTGCGTCACCTGACTCAACCACAGGCCGCAGACATGACAGAAGCCCTGTGTATTTTTGGGGTCTTTTCTTATTTCAGGTTTTTTATAGCCATTATATCATGTCACAGAGGCCTTGCGGTGCCAAAATATTTGTGTAAGACAGGTTGATGTTTCCATCGATACCATTCTGGGGGACATGTGACACCCTCATCATTTTTTATTAAATTTTTTATGAGGTGGTACGAATAAAAAAACACAATTTAGCAGCAGTTTTTCTCCATTTGTTTGCATGACGTTTACTATACATCACATATGACATGTTATAGTTGTCCGTCAGGTCGGTACGATTACATTGATATCCATTGTATATAGCTTTTGTTATAGTTTATGGCATTTATACTATATATACTGTTTGTATCTTGCATATTGTAAGACCTGTATTATTAAACTTTTTTCACCAATGGAGTTATGTAAGGGCTTCTTTTTTGCGGCACAAGCTGACACTTTTAGTGGTAAACCTTTTGGGTAAATGTGTGCTATTGATAGCTTTTTTCTATATTTTTTAGGGGGCGGGATTAACAAAAAAATTTCATTTTGGTTAGTTTTTTATTTATTTTGTTAATGGCAATAATCGGGCGGTATAATTAACGTAACGGGTTAATAGACGGGGTGATTACGGCCGCGGCGATACCAAATATGTGTACTTTATTTATAGGGGATCATTTATAAAGGGGGATGGGGAATATGTATATTTATTTGTTTATTTTAATTATTTATTTATTTAATTCATGTAGTTAATTATTTATTTATTGGTTTAATTAATTTATTTATTAATGTATTTATGTTTGTGTGTGTGTTTTGTGTTTTTTACTTTTCAGGTACATATATACAGTATAATGCACTACAGCACGTGATGAGTGCTGTAATTCACTATACTGTATATTGAATGAATGAATGAATGAATGAATGAGCAGTCAGTGTTACACACTGACTACTCATTCAAACGATCAGACTCCTGCTACAGTGCAAGGGCCTGATCGTTATATATCATAGTAACCCAGACGCACCGGGAAGCGTCTGGGTTACTATGGTAACCCCTCCGAAGCCGTGCGATTGCTCGTGCGGCTCCGGGGGAGGGGGGGGTTGCGGAGGAGTCTGAAGCCCACAGGAGGGCGATCAGTGCTGGGGGGACGGATCGGGGGTGGGGGGGAACAGGCCGGGGAGAGGATCAGGGTCCAGATCGGAGGAGGGGACGGAGGAACACAGGGAAGGGGAGGACAAGGAGCACGGGGGAGGGGGGGCTGGGTAATGCACATCCGGGGGGGGGGGGAGTGATCCGGGGGGGTGAAACTGGCCGGGGGGAGAATCAGGCAGTGTCGGCAGGAGGAGGCAGCATGCCGCAGCCTCCTCCTGCCGCCCGATCTTTATATTAAGCCACAAATCTCCCCATAGACGCTGCGGTCACATCGACCGCGGCGTCTATGGGGTTAACTGCCCGGGGGGAGAGCGGCTTCCCTCCGGGCAGTGGTAGCAGGAGGAGGTTGTGTGACACAGCCTCCTCCTGCTGCCCGATCTCACTTAGGGACAGAGGGGGGAGGCAGGGAAGCCATGACGTTCCTGGAACGTCATGTTGCATTAACTACCTGCTTTACATGACGTTCCAGGAACGTCATTTTGCGGCAAGGGGTTAAAATGTAAAAAATAAACCTCAATACAGTATATAGATAGGTAATCCAAAAAGTTACAAGGGTCAAAGTTTTTCACTTACATGCACTCCAAAAATTAGCAAAATTGTCTTTTCTTTTTCAATCCCACCTTGCAAACAATATAATAAAATGAAGGGTGCTGTTACAAAGCACATTTCGTCCCACAAAAAATAAGCTTTTATATGGCTTTGTAGATGGAAAAATAAGAGTTATGGTTTTTAACAAAAATGCAAAAAATTAATTTTCAAGGTTTAAGAGTTATCAACAAAAAAGTGCACTTTTCCTGTAAAGCTAACAAAAAAGTTGATACGGCAGTGCTGAGCCGCAGCAGCTGTGGTTTTGTGGCCTTACACCAGAACAGTAGCGTACAACCTCAATATATCCCCCCCACCCTTTGAATCCCGCCTTATCACATCTTGGTACATAATTAGCAGATACTTTTAAATTTCCACTAAAAACTGTTTAAAAGTTTGGCCAATTATCCTTACTGTCTTATTTAAAAAAAAAAAAAAAAAAGATTCCAGTTTGAATTGTTTCATTATTACAGTTTTTTCCACTTTGCATATTACTTTCAGTACTATTAGTGGTGCTGTTAGCAGTAGTAGTATTGCTTCCCATTTTCATAATTTTCTGTTTATGCATGAGAGTCAGATATTTCCATAAACTGTTTTTATAGGAGAAGTACAATTAGTGCTGACATTTCATTATGTGCTATTAAGTTAGTAGTAACGCTAACTTTCTGTCAGTTATGTAACTGCTTTTTTTTTTTTCTATTTTGTGTAATGGGGACTGGAGTAATTATCTATTTAGGTTTCCCTGAGGTGGATGGTCTGGTACTTTTAACTCAGTTCACTGATTTGGTCTCTTAGGAATCTTCTATATGCAGCTGCCATATGTTTTGCACTGCAGGAACCTATTGAAGAACAAAGCTACATCTTCGCTGACATTTTTACAGACACTAGATAAATGCTAATCTTCTCTTCTTATAAAAGTTTACTCAAGTCATTTTCGGAACTATTTTTGAATCAACTTGGGTATTTTGTGTCTTACACAATCTATGATTCCTTCTTTTATACAAATATCATTATAAAAAATTCCACGATTATATTTACATGTAGTCTTTTGTTATCTCACTCTCTAGCTATGCCTTTATAGAATATTGTTTTTATAGGATATAATCATCAACTTTACCTTTCCTGATATCTGGTGATTTTTCACTGTATAATTTAACCAACATCAATCAAAACATCAAAAAGCTGCATAAACAATTAACCTTGACTTTAACCCCTCTCGTGCATTTGGACACCATACATATATGCCCAAATGCACCCGAAGGCACCACTAAGCTGCCTGAGAGTTTACTTGTGGTTTTGCAGCTGTGACCCAAAAATACAATTCCAAGGTGACAGCTGGCATCAGAACATGAGCACAGCACATACGGAGATAGCATTCTCTATCTATTAAGTAATCTCAAGATCACAGAGTGCTGATGGGTTGACAGGGCAGCAAAAAATCACTATATAAGCATTATCCAAGGCTGGGAAGGGTAAACTGCTACCCTGAACCTCCTGCTTATGTTCTGTTTTTCCAACACATGGCCATTTCTGATCCTTGCTTCTTCCGAGTTGGACTAGATGATTCACACTAGGGTTTGTCTTTGGACTGGAAGTCCCTTTTCTAATGTAATTCTGTGAGCATATCATACACTTACATGAAGAAATAGGGATTTATTTCTTCTCTGCTTTAATTCTGGTTTTAATGGCGATTTACAATTTACAAATTTACAATTTACAATTTGCAATTTACAGACAGTATTTGGCGAAACTAAATAATAACAAAATTTCAGTAGAAGCGTACGCATCAAGTGCAAGGTGTAAATTACATCAGCTCAGCCAATCACAGACCAGGACCACCGCAGCCAGTGATTGGCTGAGCGGCCTGTCAGCTGAGACAGGCCGCTCTGGAGCTGCAGCGTGCGGGACCCAGGGAGAAGCAGAGCATAAGAGGAGCTCGCAAAGTGTATACATTACCCATCCATGGTCCAGGGCTCCCCTGCAGTCCGCTTCTCCTCGGATCCTGTGCACTGCAGCTTCAGATCGGCCTGTCTCACTGTCAATCACTGGCTAGGACCGGCACGGCCAGTGATTGGCTGAGGGGCCTCTCAGCCGCTCTTAAGATGCAGTGCGTGGGACCGCGGAGAAGCGCACCGCAAGGGGAGCCCTGGACCATGGACAAGTAATTTATGCAGTTTAAGCAAGGGCTGCAAGGATACCGGTAGCGATGTCCATGCAGCCCTTGTTAAACGATTATTGGGCCGTGTAATAGGCCCAGTAAACGAGCGCCGATCTAGCAGATCGACGCTCGTTTACAGTTATTATCGGGCCACGTAATAGTACCCGTACAAAGAGAAGAAATTATTGTAAAGAATTATGGGTCAATGGTCAGAAGGACAATAGATATCATCACAAAGCAGAGCGGAGTAAATCATGCCATATTAAAAGAAAGTTATCCCTAATCCAACATAAAATGAAGAACATGTGCGAGAGGGTAGAAACACCTTACTATCACCTATCACCAGAATTTTTCCTTCTGGTCTGATTCACTCAGATTGGCTGTTGGGTTCAATTCTAACTTGGAATTTGAGAATACATAGAGGAGCGGAGCTGAGTGGAGAGACATGAACTGAACATGAACAAAGTAAAAGTGGCCCTATATGGCCCTATATGTAGTTTCCATGGCTCTATAAATGAACAAAGTTAAAGTGGCCCTATATGGCACTATATGTAGTTTCCATGGCACCTATACTATTAGCACAGGACACAATGCAATGTGTCTGAAACAAATCCTATTAAAAAAAAAAGAAAAAAAAATGGATTCAGACATATCAGTATTTGGGGGGAATTTAAAGATAATTCTATTTGTTCATGAATGGACTTGTCTCTACTGATTGTTTTCCTCACCACTAAATGTCCACATCTTCTCCTCTTGTGTTGTTTGTACTTCAAGCCCCAGGTCTTTCTCCCATAAATGGGTCTTTTTGAAGCATGAAATAAAGCTATTTTTGCAAAACAAAAAAAATTTCTATTTTCCATAAATGCTTGTCATCTTCTTGGATCTTGGATATTTGTAAGAAAGGTTTGGACAGTTCCTTAGATAGCCTTGCATCAGATAAAAGTGATCTGTTTAGGTTCTACTGCATTTTCTCTTACCATGTGCACCCTAGCTTTTAGTATCTCATTTTTTTCTATAAACATCTTCTATGTTATCTCTACTTCAATTGTTTAAAATGCATACAAATGTCTCTGATTACCCCGGATGCGCATAAGCCAACATATCACTTCTAGTTCTCTGATGTCATATATTTTGTTATGTCGCTTGTTATGAGACCTTGAATCTTTGCACCCTGAGGTAATGGTCTACCATTTAGACTGATTGAATCTGTTTTTAGAAAACTGCATCTATTCCAAGAACGAACTGCATAGAAGAGGCTTCTTATAAATCCATATTCCATCAAAATGAAAGGAAGTATTAAAGTATATTCTATAATAAAACTTAACAGATGGATGACACTAGGTTTGAAAGGATGGCACAATAAAGATTAAAGACATTTTTTCCAAGCGAGCTTTATCTCAAACATTCCATAAAAAGGCAACAAAAAATAAGGTCTATATCTTCTTTATGTCCCCTGATTTCCTCTTTGCTCTATAACAGGGTAAGGGCGCCTTGGCTCTCCAGCTGTTGCAAAACTACAACTCTTATCATTAGACATGAGCAAACTTTTCAAAAGTTCGTTCCAACCGGAATTCCGGATTTTTTTAAAAAGTTCGGTTCGACTGAATTTCAAATTTCTTCAGATTTCATAGTTTAAAGCATCTATATGATATGGGGGTAGTGTATTTGGTTGAATTTAGGGCTCTACATGTCAGTAACATCATTACCTTTTCAATATCTCAAAGGTTTTTTTTTTAGACTTCAATATTCACCATTACAGGGTCTATGCAGGAAATTCACCATTACAGGGTCTATGCAGGAAAAAGGTCACAAATGCAGTGAAGGAGCAGCCGTAGTCATTGGAGGCCAGTGGAGGTCCAGCAATAGTCATTTGAGGCCAGTACAGAAGCAGCAGTAGTCATTGGAGGCCAGTGGAGGTCCAGCAATAGTCATTTGAGGCCATTACAGGAGCAGCAGTAGTGAACATGGAGGCCGCTCCTCTTAAAGCTATACCGACGTGACACCGGGGGTGGGCTAGTGCAACATCCCTGCTGGTTGGAAGTGTTCCAGGCATCATGGGAAAGCGCTTTTCCCGCCCGGAACACTTTTTGCTTTCTAAAATGGTGGCTGCCATTTTAGAAAGCAAGAAAAAAAAAATTCGGAGCGGACTTCCAAATATCCAAATCCGACCGGACTCGGACTTTTGGGAAAATCCGACCCGGATCCCATACTGGACAAACCGGTTCGCTCATCTCTACTTATCATGCACGGATAGCCAACGCTTCATCTTTGGCTGTCCAGGCATGATGGGATTTTTAGTTTTGCCACAGCTGGAGAGCCAAGGTTCCCTACCCCTGCTTTCTTGTAATAAATATTGCTTGTGGTAATACAAGAGAGAGAGAGAGATCTTTTAAACATTCTCCATAGACGTCAATGGATGGCTTTCAGAAATGAGCAACTTATAGTAAGTTCTGGTTCACACAAAACCAAATACTCAGTATTTAAACACCAGTGGCTGGAGAATAGGGCTGCCTGAAAAATATGGATACAGCCACCGGGATTCAAATACTGAGCGTTAGGATTCACGTGAACCCAAAGTTACTGTAAGTTCGCAGGTCCATGGCTATGGAGAGGTGTATGGATGTTTGAATCAGGCCTTAGACTTTGGCTTTGATCACTTAACGTATCTTTTGTATTAATCACAGCCATTTTTGCAAATTGCAGCAGCGACCGGGATTAATACAAAAGACAGATTGCCATAGAAGTCAAAGGGAATCCCGGCTAGAGTGTATACACATTGTATACACTCTGGCCGGGATTCCAACCAGCCGCACAGAAAACTGACATGTCAATTTTGTGCGGCTAATATTCATTGAATAGCGGTCGCACAGACATGTCAGTTTACACAATGAAGAGTGCGGCTCTGGACACACTCTCCATTGTATGCTATGGTGAATTCGTTTGCGCCCGCATCACGATTCAGTGCAAATAAAGTTTTCCCGGATGACACTGCGGTACCAGCTGGGATGATCTTCACTGACCCCGGCCGTTCTGTGACACGGCCGGGTCACAGAATGGCCGGTGTCATATGTAGTGTGAACCCAGCCTCAAAGTGCATTTTCCACATTTTAAACAGGAAAACTATTTTGCATAACCTCAAAAGTTTCAGTCATGTCTTTGATGTTTAAATAATAATTGACAGATGGTTTTTGAATTAGCCCCTAGCCTTTACTTCATAGAGAAATGAAAACAAAAATGTTATTGCTCCCTTGAGAAATTCTTAAATGCCTGCATCTAATCTTTCTTAAGGATAAGGTTTTTCTCTCATTACAAATTAATACTAATAAATAGACAAAATGAATGAAAAAAATATTAAAAACTGACAAATCATTTTTAGGGATTTATAGTAAGCATAATGAATCAGTTTTTAGCTATGCCTTGTAGCTCTGGGTACCTGGGTTCAATTCTGAAAAACTATGTTGTTGTTTTTTAATTGTTGTATACATTTTCTCCTATGCTTAAATTTAAGAAAAAAAAAGATAAAGATTTTTATTATATTTCTGGGGGTTCAGGGAAAATTTTTTACCAAGTTCCTTTTAGTTCCTGTGATGTGATGTGCAGTCAGGACCTACTTGTACAGCCAGTCACTTTGCTGGTAGCTCCTGTTTACATGGCACATAACAGGAATCACAAAGAAGAAGACCACAGCAGAGAAAAAGTGCAGTGGCAAGAGAACAGGTTGGGTAAGTGTGCCCCCCTGCAGCCCCAGCAACATATCAAAAAACCCTTCCTGCCCAGAAAACCCAGAAAAGTACTTCTTTTGAAATCTGTAATAGTTAGAGATTAGACCTCACAAATGTTGTTTCAAGCTGCACTCACTGATATGTTACTTCTGGAGGGATCTATTAAAGCGCATACTAGCCTGAAACAAGCCTGTTACCCGCATAACCTGAATACCCTGTTACCCTGAATACAAGGGGCTGCTGATAAGTCTTTGGCTTTACCCAGAAAGAAATGAGATAGGAAGATGAAACTTTACATTATTCCACATGCTTTCCACTGATGTCAACACTTGTCTTACATAGTTATTCCAGGTTTGGTAAGCCTTGCAAAAAAAAAAAAGGATTTCGGTTGTGCCCTAAACCAGTCATCCTTAGCAGACATGGTATCAGAAATGGTGTGAAATTTGGTTCCCTTGAGATGTTTCTTCAGGTTCGGAAACAGATGATAGTCGAAGAGAGCTAGATCTGGTAAATAAGGTAGGTAGGTGGTCAACCAGCTGAAAGCCTAGCTCCACCAGTTTTGATTGATGGAATCAAATGATTCCTTTGAACAGCTTGCCATGTCTTTTGGACTTCAGAGCTGCCTTTAATTGGTCCAAAAGTTCAATGTAATACCTTGCATTGATGGTGGAACCATTTTGAAGTTAGTCCACTAGCAGCATACCCTCCTTATCCCAGAACACAGATGCCATCAACTTAGTGGCTGATTTTTGCACCCTGAAATTCTTTGGACCAGGAGAACCACTGTGCCTCCACTCTTTTGACTGCTCCTTTATTTCAGGGTCATACAAATAAATCCAGGTCTCATGCATACTAACCAGTCAATCCAGGAAGTTCTTATCAGTCTGGAAACACTGACAAATGGACCAGGAGGTTGTCACTCACATGCTTTTCTGATCTGTTGTCAAGCATTAACAGACCCATTTTGCAGATAGCTTCTTCATGTTCAAATGTTCGTGGATAATGACACAAACACACTCACAAGAAATCCCCATGATGTCTAATATTGTTGTAGACAAAATTTGAGGATGCTCCAGTATGAGATTATGCAGCATCGACAATCTTCGGAACAACCAGCACTCTCGGTGGTCCAGGACGTTCCTCATCATTGGTGCTGAAGTGACCTGTTTTAAATTTGGCAACCCAGCTCTTAACTGTACAATATGACGGGCATTGATCCCCCAATCTCTGCAGCATATCACCATGAATAGCCTTCGCGGACTTTCCTTGCAGAATTTTATCAACCCTCTTTTATCATTTGCTGTGAATATCGCCTTAGACTCTACCATTTTGTTTTTCTGTGTGCCTAGAAAACTGTTGCCATAAGCTACATACACAAATTTTTTAAAACATATATTGGGCACATAAGACTTTCATGTGAAGTAACATTCGTTACCATAGAAACAAAAAAAGAACACAAAGCCAAAGACTTATCAGCAGCCTTTCCTTTTTGATATCTGAAGACTTTTCATAGTGAGCGCCTCCAGATTTCCATTCATTCCATTCCCCATTGGAGATAAGGACTAATAAGAAAGAATACTGTTTTGGCATTGTTTTGACTAATGATAGTAATAAGCATATAGGACTAGATAAAGACTGTACGTGTGCACAATTCCCCAAAATATATATTTAACATACAGGCAAAAAAAAAAAAAAAAGATGAAAAAAAAGTAATCAAAATAAACAATACATACTTCAGCCTTATTACATAAGAAATCTCTCAATGCCTTTTATTTGTTTTCTTTAAAAAATTCTCCAGTTCTTTTTTAAGTTTACTTCTATGATGTTTGCTCTTCTAAAGGAACCTTTCCAATACAGACATAAAATCACAGCATGATAAAGGAACAGCACATTTATGGAGGAAGTGCTGTGAAATCTTAGTCTTAATGGGAATCAAAAGCAAGGTATTGTTTCACTCAGAATGAGCATGAAAGGCCTACAGAGAAAACAAATTGTTGGGGCACAGTATGAAGGCTCAGCGAAAACACACTTTATGTGCATATATTCTCATTCATGTTAGCACAGATTGAGATAATAAGTGAGAGGAAGTCTGACTACGGTAAATGGAATATGAGCAGGAGGAGAAGAGGAAATTCAAGTTGCAGTTGATATTCACAAATATAAATAACAATAAAAATGTTGCAGATAATTAAATAGTCCTTAAAAACGTAGCATGAAAATTTTTTACAGGATTAAATTTCAGCAATTATGTTCTCCTTTGACATAGCATGCTATATGTTTGGCAGCTGCACATTGCTTACAAAAGCTTCATATGTGTGCAGCGTGGGCTTATTGTTTTTTGTTTTATGTGGCTTTTTGTAACTGATATCATACATAGACAAACTAAAGAAGAAGTAAACTCTTGAACATTAGTTAGAAAAAGAGGAACACAAAGTTTAAAAAAGAAAAAGAAAAAATTAACCCTATTTTAGCAATTATAAATTAAGAACTCCCATGAAGTCCCCAAAAAGGTATGCAGGGGAGTGCAGGAAAATGATAAAGTAAACTTACCTATCATTGTGCCCCATAGCGCCGGTCCTGGGTCCCGTTGACAGCCATCAGTGTCCTGCAGCTCTTTCAGCTGCAACATCACGTACTTGGCTGAGAGATTGCCCGTTAAGCCAATCACTGACTGGGGCGGGACACTGCCCCAGTCACTGACTGGCTGAGTGGGAAGTTGCCATGACTTTGCACCATGATGTTCCCGGATCCCAGCCGAAGATGACAGCCCCTGCTGGAGTTCCCCATTAGGGCTATGTTCACACTACGTAAAACTACGGACATTGTTGCCGAAGGCAACAATAGGCATAGTTTTAGTGCACCGGAACACAGCCTATTAAGCTATGGGATCCCGGCCGGAGTGTACACACATCAAACACTCTCCGGCCGGGATCCCATACGCCGCCGCAAACAACTGACATGTCAGTTTTCTGCGGCCGGAATTCAGTGAATTCCGGCCGCAGAAAGACCTGTCAATTAACACAGTGAAGCGAGCGGCTCCAGTCGCTTGCTTCACTGTGAGCTATGGGAGGTTCTGATGCGCCCGCGGCCGAAAGATCATCCGGCCGGTACTTGAGATGATCCGGCCAGAGACCGGCCATTCCGTGACCTGGCCGGGGTCACGGAACGGCCGGTCTCTTATGTAGTGTGAACATAGCCTAAAAAGGTACACCGGAGGAAAAAAAGGTTTTAAATCAACTGGTGTTGCAAACTTGTAAATTCTATTTTTTTTTTAAACCTAAATGGGCGCTATCGTTAGAACTTTCAAAATCTATAGGGTATGTGATATAAAGCATGTTTGCAATGTACATTAATTATTTTTTTTGTCATCATGATTTAAAACAAAGCTATACTTACTTGTATTCCGGTACACTCACCTGAATGCAGCTTTTTAGTCTTGTTCTGGATGGGAAAAAAGAGAATAAATACAGGAAGTTCCAGTCATCTGGGTTCAGTTATAATGTGCCTATTTAAGTCTTCCAGTACTTATCTGCTGCTGTATGCCCTGCAGGGAGTGGTGTATTCTTTACAGTCTGACACAGTGCTCTCTGCTGCCACCTGTGTCCTTGACAGGAACTGGCCAGAGAATAAGAAAAATCCCCTTAGAAAACCAACTGTTTTGAAAAGTTTCTAACATGGGCAGCAAAGAGCACTGCATCAGACTGGAAAGAATGTACCCCTTCCTGCAGGGCATACAGCAGCTGATAAGTACTGGAAGGTTTGACATTTTTATAGAAGTCATTTAGAAATCTGTATCACTTTCTGACACCAGCTGATTTGCAAAAAAAATAATAATAATAAATAAATAAATAAATAAAGGGGTATTCTTCCATTTTTGACAGTTCATTGTCTTGGCTACCTCTATCGCTATCTCTAAAAGCAGTGGTTGAGCAGATATATACATAGTAGAGATGAGCGAACCTCGAGCATGCTCGAATCGATCCGAACCCGAACTTTCGGCATTTGATTAGCTGTGGCTGCTGAACTTGGATAAAGCCCTAAGGCTATGTGGAAAGCATGGATATAGTCATTGGCTGTATCCATGTTTTCCAGACAACCTTAGAGCTTTATCCAAGTTCAGCAGCCCCGGCTAATCAAATACCGAACGTTTGGGTTCGGATCGACTCGAACCCGAACCCGGTTTGCTCATCTCTAATACATAGACATAATCAAACATAGTGTAAAGTGAAACTGGCTCAGTTGCCCCTAGCATCCAATCAGATTCCACCTTTCATTCCTCCCAGACTCTTTGGAAAATGAAAGGTGGAATCTGATTGGTTGCTAGGGGCAACTGAGCCAGTTTTACTTTACACTATGTTTGATAAATCTCCCTCTACGTGTATACAGTGTATATAAACTGTATAATATATCTATACTAGTCAGACCACTGCTTTTAGAGCAGTAGGGGTAACTTAGACAATGAGCTGTCAGCAGACATATCAGGAGAAGGAGGCAAGTTTGTTAAATAAATGTATTAGTAAAATTGTTGAACTTGACAGGCCTTACAAGAGTAACAAGATGGGAATCCCACTTTCAGTACAAATTATATTAAGATAGAGTGACCACTGCTATCTCACATATTCTAGTTTGAGTGTTTAGAAAGCACAAATGTTAGTGTAAGAAGCAACATTAAGATTCGGGAGGACGAAATCCTTTCTGAAGTCCACTGTTAGTGAAATGAGTCAAGAAGGCATTACTGAGCAATGTGTTTGTAGTCCAATACACCAGTGAATAGAAACTAGTAATAGATTGTGCTTGAATTATGGGCAGCACCTGATAATCCATGGTTTGGAAAAGTCACCTTCAAGCCAATGGTTCTTTTACATTATGTTTTATATCCCTGGACACTGCAAATATATATTTTTCATTCGTCTGCCTAGGTTACACCACTGATGTGTATAATGTTCAGTCAGTGGCTAAATAGCATACTGTAATTGTTTTATAAAAAAAAATATATGAGTCTATCCAAACAGGATTCACTTGGTCAGATATATCTATAAATTACTGCCAAGAATGTAACCCTGTAATATAACAGCTCCTTTCTTTATCTTCAGTGTTCTACACCACTGCAATGGAGCACGGATGAGTGATATGTAGTTGAAAAGGTCAAAGCTGAGCTCCTTCTTCAGATTTGAAATGTAGTTTAGGCTTTAAGGTGATTCATCAATAGTAACCATGGCAAAATTAGAATTTTTTTTTAAACTCTTTAACCAATAAATTAACACATAGCTGATATATGGATTAAGAAATTACTATAAATAGTTTCTATATTTTACTTTCTGTGTTAAATGCTGGTAGAGCGTGAACTCTACGATGGTGGAGTCAACTGCAAAAGACAATGGTCAGAATTACAGATCGGAAAATACATCTGAGGTCAATTACTGGTGTCCCTACTACTACTACATGGTGACTGATTGCATTCTTGTATACAAGACTGATTGCGTGTGGAAATGTTGATTAGATGAAAATGTTCCTAAAGCAAAAAAAGCTAGACATAATTCTCATTATCTGTAGGACCATTGTTGATAGTTACATCTATGGAACTATATTAACTAGTTTTAATGATTTTTTTTTTGGCCTCCAATCTGAATATTATTAATACCATGTTCTGGTCTAGTTATTTGGATAGAGAGACATTTTGATCAAATAGAATTAATTTTCTCGGCAAAAATTAAACCTTCCTATGTGCAGCATTAGAATTTTCACTGGGCCTATGGGACATAAATACACATGCTGCTCTTACTTTATGGGAAGTGTTTCTGAAAGTAAGTTTATGAAGAATCGGGAAAAGATGCTACTGTAATTACTGATGCAGTTAAACACACTGGTGTTAGTATTGTAAAAAGGCTCTGCTGAGACTCCTTTGAGAGAGGAGGTGCACAGACTTAGGGTCCTATTCCGCGGGCCGACGGGGGCCCGATCAATTATGTAAACGAGCGCTGATCTGCTACATCGGCGCTCGTTTACTAGGCCTATTGCACGGCCCTGATGATCGTTAAGCGAGGGCTGCAGGGACATCGTTACCGATGTCCTTGCAGCCCTTGCACCATACATTACCTGTCTGGGCTGCAGGTCTTCCCCTTCTCCCGGGGTCCCGCGCGCAGCTTCGGAGCACGGCTGTCAGAAATGACAGACCGCCAGTGATTGGCTGAGCGGTCTGTCAGTTCAGACAGCCCAGCTCCGAAGCTGCTGCGCAGGGGACCCCGGGAGAGAAGGAGAAGACCTGCAGCCCGGACAGGTAATGTATGGTGCTGCTAAAATTGTCGGTCGCTGCCGCGCTATTCCACCATAGCGATGCGCTGGTGGCGAACGATGATTTTTAGGTCTGAACCTAAATGAACAATCAGCCGATGACACGATCATCGTCTGATTGTTCTCTCTATTTCACGGAGTGATAATCAGCTGAATTGAGCCGATTCGGCCGATTATCGCTCCGATTCGGCTCATTATCGCTCCGTGGAATCGGCCCTATTACACGGGCCGATTATCGTGCGAAAAATCGTTAAATTGTTCGAATTTAAACGATAATCGTTCTGTGTAATTGCAGGCAACGATGGAAAAATCATTCGTATGTCGTAGATCGTTGATTTAGATCTGATCCTAAAATTATTGTTAATCGCTCGTTAATCGATTGCTGTAATTCCACGTTCGTTCGCTCAAGTTCTGCATTTTTTCAGTAATTGTTCAGTGTAATTGCACATTGTTCATTGTTTTTCTGGGATCAGAAGGAAAAAATGATCATAGTAACGATAACAATAACGATCATAGTAATGATCCTAACTAACGATTATTGTTCTGTGTAATATGGTGAACGATTTTAGGTTAACGATAAACAAACTCGTTTGCGATCATTAATTGTTAGTCGTTAGTCGTTAATCATTAATAATCGTTAATAATCGCCCAGTGTAATAGGACTCGTTAGAGGCCTGATCGTTATAAATTATAGCAACCCAGGCGCACTGGGCAGCGTCTGGGTTGCTATGGTTACCACCAGGGATTTCATGATGCAGAATGGCACTGCTTTTGATGACGTCTCTCGACGTCATTTTAGGAGAACGGCTTAAATGGTCACTATGTTTGCATACTATTTAACCCTTAGCCGCCCACAGGTGTTCAGAGCGGGGCCGCGCGGCGGATGCGCTCTGAACCACCGCGGTCCCGGGTGCCCCATGTAGCCTGAGACCGCGGCTATTAGCAGGCACGGTTCGATCGCTGTGCCCGCTAATTAGATAATCAGATGCAGCTGTCAAAGATGAAAGCTGCATCTGATTACCTGATGCAACCGTTCCCTGGTGTCTAGTGGCGGAGATCGCCCCCCCCCCCCCCCCCCCGGGATGTTGTCTGTTACCCGCCGGAGTCTCTGCCAAGATGGGGCTTATCCCGGCTCGGCATTCGGTTGCTTCCGGCTGCAGCAGCTGGAAGCAATCGAGTGCCTATCTCATCGATCTATGCTGCATATCTTTGCAGCATAGATCTGTATGACAGATCAGTATACTTACACTAGAAGTCCCCCATGGGGGCTTCTAGTATAAGTGTAAAAGTTAAAAAAGAAGTGTTATTATTAGTAAAAAGCCCCCTCCCCTAATAAAAGTGTGAATCACCCCCCTTTTCCCATGTTATAAATAAAAATGAATAAATAAATAAATAAAGGGTTAAAGGGGTATTCCCGAAAAAACAAAAAACAAAAAGAACTTTTTTTTCCTATCCATAGGTTAGGGGGAAAATAGGAGATCGCCGGGGGACTGACCTCCGTACCTCTTACATCTCTGTATCAGGCCCCGCTGGCTCTGTTACCAACGGCTTTATTCATTCCTATGGAGCAACGGAATAAATAGAGCTGCGGGTCGCACGTCGTACCTATGGCTCCATTCATAATAAACTTGTTGGGGCCCGAAAGGGAGATCAGTGGGGAGTATGGGAGTACGAAGGTCTGACCTTCCACGAAAAAAGTTATTTTCTTTCCTGACATATCCTTTTAAGTTTATTTAATAATATATGTGAGCAGTATCCAAAGTGCAATTTACTTCCATGACTTTGTTTTTATTCTTTTTGCATTACAAAATGTGCCTAATCAGCCACTACAATCTTTCTTCCACCAAATTTTTTTTCACTGTGGTTTGTTAGGTTCAAGCCGTCTCTAATAACAGAGAACATTGAGACAAAATAGAGGATGTGTGTTCAGGCATCTGGTCTGTCTCTATGCTGTTTTTGTGCTGCAAGAGGGCAGGAGACTAGGAGATGGAAGAGAAGGCATGTACTGCACCCTGTCTCCATATGCCTCTATAGCTTTATTCACACATCATCTTTTTTAGATGAAAAAAATTGTGTTTTTTTTATGACTGCCATTAATAATGAATGTTATTTACCTCTGTCATTAAAAAAGAACCGCCGTTATTTCGCCTAAAAAGATGTTGTAAGAACAAAGCCATATACTGCATCATGCCCCATATATATTTATGTACTGCGCCCCTAATATATATTATTCCTAATCTTTGCACAAAAGGATAAGATGAAGTGCGGCAGCTCACCAAAATCGGTTAAAAGATGCTTTATTTGGACATAGAAGGCATCAATAGCAGGTACTATCCACAAATAAACAGAGCAACGGCCGTTTCACGGTGAGCCGAGAAGAATCATTTTACACGTGAAACGGCCGTCGCTCTGTTTATTTGTGGATAGTACCTGCTATTGATGCCTTCTATGTCCAAAGCACTGAGTATTGATGAGTATTGATGAGTATTAATAAGTTTTGACAGCTGCTTTTAAATGGTTAATGAGCTGGGCACGGCGATTGGCTCATGCCCATTAATAGCCGTGGTCTCCGGCTGGCTGATATCAGCCATGAGCAGCATGATTTAGAGTGGAATCACGACATGACCTCTCTCTGAATCCTACTTGTGGCGCCATGACGTACGGGTACGTCATAGGACCTCAAGGAGTTAACCAAGACAAGAAATATGTGGATGAACATAAGGGCTATGGATAACTAAAACTTTCTTTACTTTCATATAGAGTACAATAAGAAACCCATAAGGCATCCTAATCTTGAGCTGTAATCAGACTGGATCAACATTCGAAAGACAAATTTTACATCAGTGCTGATGTTACATTGTCCTGGATAAGTTATTCACTAAAATCTTCAACGGTTCCTTATTTACATTGTTCCAGTGATTACATCACTTTGACACATGACCATGTCAACCAATTCAGATTTGATAAATAAGTGCAACTTTTTTCTTTAATTTAAACTCATATTTGATGATTTAACAAAATGTAACCTAAAATATAAAAAATATTCATAAAACATTCATATTAAATTACAAATTAATAAAAAGCATTCATATTTTATATGGCATTTGACCTTATTAACTTTTTTTTACATTTTCTTTTCCGTTTTCCGCTTTAGGAAAGATGTTCTTGCATCATCAACTCATGCAATCTATTTCTTACAATATGCAATCATATTCAAGATTGAAATTGAAATTATTTGAGAAAACACTGCCAATTTATTTCCTGTCAAGAGACTTAGAGTAACAGTGAATGTATACTTGGTTTGTAGTGAAGGCTCGGAAAAGTGATTTTGTTAAAGCTTGATGAAGTCGTGAATTTTAATAAGTGTCGTGATTATCTTTTGTGACAGCATTTCTGTTTATTGACAAATTAAAGTATTATATGAACAGTGTGATGATCTGAGGGTATGATTACCTTTTCACCAAAGGAAGCTGACATCTTTATATTGCATTCAAGTTGAAGATGCAAATCACTGATGTACAACACAGATCCAGACTCCAGTCATCTATTACTTATGGCAGTATTAAAGGGGTATATTTGTTTTTAAATGAACTGGTGTAAGAAAATTATACAGATACATTGTACTTTACTTGTATTTAACCCCTTCAGAACCAGTCCAGATAGTGCCTTGAGGACCAGAGCCCATTTTTAAAATCTGACCAGTCTCACTTTATGTAGGTATACCTCCGCGATATTATAACTTATCCCAGCAATTCTGAGATTGTTTTCTTGTGACATATTGTACTTTATATTAGTGGTAAAATTTGGTCGATATCCATACAATTTGGGTGAGAAAAATGCCCACATTTCATGAAAAAATGACAAAATTAGTGATTTTCAAATTTTTTTTTTCTTGCGGTCACCGTGCGGATTTAGGTATGTGATAGTTTTATTGCCAGCACCATTACGCACGTGGCAATACTGAATGTATACTTTTTATGTTTCTGTTTTTTTTTTTTTTTTTTTTACATTTATTATTGCATTGGGGGCTATGGGGATTTTATGTGTGTTGCACTTTATTTATTTATTTATTTATTTATTTGTGTGCGTGTTTTGTATACTGTTTTACTTTATTTTATTGTCCCACCATGGGGACATCACTTTTTGATTGCCTGATCTACAGATCTACATTGCATTATAATGTGCCTGTCAAACAGGCAAAGCTGAACAGGTGTCATAGTAAAAAAAAATCTTGAGACTTTTAATATTTATCAGCTGCTGTATGTCCAATTGAAGCAAATCCCATATAAATCCTTTCCTGCTTTGGACAGTTCCTGTCACAGACAGAGGTAACAGTAGAGAGTACTGTGTAAGACTGGAAAGAAAAGATTGCTTCCTGCAAGGTATTCGGCAGCTGTCAAGTACAGGAAGGTTTGAGATATAGAAGTAATTTACAAATCTGTATAACTTTCTGGCACCAGTTGGTTTATCAATTTATTTTTAAAGTCTTTTAAAATCACAGGTTTATGTATTGCTGTTTACATCAATTCCTTTGTAGAATGCTCTGAATAGAAATTAATACAGGGAAATAAGCAAAAGAAGAGGAGGGTATATTTGCATAAATCAGGATGACTTTTCATAGCCTTTATTCTAAAAGAGGTTCAACCCCTTTGCGTCAGCAATACGTATATATACCTTCCTGCTGCCAATACCCTGTGCAGAAGGAACGTATATATACATTCCTGACTGTTAGAGGGTTGTGATGTGTGCAGGACAGCTGCAGTGTGAGCGGCCCTGCACACATCAGTGTCTCCGGAGCCGAGGATATTGACAGGCAGCTGCAATCCCGCAGCTGCTTGTCATTAACCTCTTGCATATCAGAGAAGTCATTGACAGGTTAAGCACCTGTCTGACTTATCGGGACCCCAGCAGCCGTCCCGATCACTTGTATCAACAGGCATGGGTAAACCACTTATCTCTTTCCTGTTGGATGGGCAATCTATCTATAGAGTCTGCTCTCAGGCAGACTCTATATATGGATCGCCAATAGTACTGATCTATGCTATGTTATGGTCAGTATATGCAATCTAATAATTGCATGTTTTACAATAAAATACGAGTGTAAAAAAGTGTATTTAATAGTATTTAAAAAAAAACCTTATAAACCCTTCAATAAAAGTTTAAAATAACTCCTTTATCCATTATAAAAATATGTAAAATAAATAAACATGTTATATATTGTAGCGTGCAGAATTGTCCAATCTAACAAAATATACCATTATTGTTCCCCCGTAAGTGAACTGTGTAAATGAAAAAAAAATAAATAAATAACAATACCAGGATTGCTGATTTTTATGTTATATATCAGAAAAAAAATGTATAAAAAACGATCAAAGTTTTCTTTTAGACCAATATAATACTAATAAAAACAAGAGATCATGGCAATATGATCCAAAATTTACACTCTAACCATTTACTTAACATTTCACTTAGCTTAGCTGTCAAATATGGCTTCCTGTGCCATAAAGTTACTTTATGGTGATGGAAAGGGTTAAAAAAAATACGTCCAGGAAGAATTATATCATGAAAGCATATAAAATGATGCAATACTTTATCCAGATTGATGTTGCATTACGTTATTGAGAAATATAACAAATAAGTGATTTAAATTGACGGGACACATGCTCGCCTGTTCCTTTACGGTTTGCATTTTCTTTCATATATTCCTCTTTGTCTTTATAAAAGGCTCGCCATTGTGAAATGAGCCATGCTTTGATGGAAAACATGAAAACACCTATTATTTTTTTACTTTATCTTATTTTTTGCTAAGAGCATACTTCAAAACCCAATTTTGTGCCATTTTCCTAAATTTCTTTAGCACAACATTAACAAAGTGGTTTTCCAACTAATAAAAAGAGAAAAAAGAATAATCACAAATATTTGAATTAATTTCTGCTCATCTCACTGAAATGAAATTCTTTACTCCAAATCAATTTTTAAAGAAAATATTCATCAATCCCTGTATCCAAGATAAACTAAATTTCCCTACTGCAAATGTGTCAGTTCCAAAACTCAGAAAAAAACTGCTATGCTATCCAAAGTAATTGTATGTGATACTGACTCTAATTTGTCCAATATTACCTTAACTTAACATCTGCATCAAATTTCAGTAGGTTCCTGAAAATATTTATGTAGACAATATATAATTCTGATCAGCCGTAAAATTAAAACCATTGACAGGTGAAAGGCATAAAAATTATTTTGTAGCAATGGATCATGGTCCCTGTGATGGAGTGGCATACTGTGCATTAGACAGAAAGTGCAAAGTAAGTTCTTGAAATTAATATTGAAATATAGAAGATTGTTGGTATAAAAAGTTAACTTGATCCATTTAGTCTGCCCTTTTAGTATTCATATATTTTAGTATAGTATATTTAGCAGTAAATATTTTTAGTAGTAATATATTGAAAGCAAGAAAAATGGGCAAGTGTTAGGATCTTAGCAACATTAACAAGTGCTAAACTATGATAGCTAAATGGGTTACATAGTTATATAGTACGGTTGAAAAAGGACACATGTCCATCAAGCTCTCCCGACATCATATTGATACATGACACCGGGATATCTGTCCAATGTGCAGCTTCCCGCTCTGTAACCTCTGTAGATTAGGAAGTAGTGATAAGCAAACATCCCGATGTTCATTTCGGATCCCGAACACAAACATAAAAAAAAAAAAAATACAAAGTCAGGTAGGTCGGCACCACAAAAACCACAAGTCATGCAGGCTCCGCTGGGAGTGTTGGGACTAGTGGTGCAGGCTTTACAGGAAAGACTTGCAAACCAATATATTATGAAGAGAGGTAAAAAAGCGGCATTCACCATTAGTCGTATTCCAATCTTTATTTCACGATGACGCCAGACAGGTAAGGTTACAGCCAGTTTTACACTATCGCGCTTCTACGGACCACCCACAATACGCACGTCATCACGCATTAAATACCTATGCAGGTGAACTGACGGCATCTAGATCATGTGACACATAAATTACTATATACAAAATCAATTAAATACATATAAAATTAAAAACATCCTGTAGCAAAACCTTAGCTGCAGTCCACTCTGTCATTCAGCCTGTGTACGCAGTATCCATTGAGTCTCACTTCTCATTAGCATGCAATGTTTGTCCTGACCTCTCACAAAATGCACCCTTTAAATGCTGGCGAATCTTATGATTGTGGTATCACCTTGATGCATATCTCTAATATGTTGAATGAAATTTGGCGCTCCCGACCCCATTTTGATGGAAAAAAGGTGTTCCCTAATACGTGTGTGCAGGGCTCGTTTTGTTTTGCCCACGTACAAACGACCACATGGGCAAAACATAGTGTACACTACATGATTTGTTTTACAACATATGAAATAATTAATGGGAATAAGAACACCATTCAGGGTCAGGCAAGTATATTTGAATAAATGGTTAAACAAGTTACAATTACCATAACCAAAGTTTCCCTTTAGATAATTTCTAAGCCAGTTCTTATCTCTTTTATGTCTATTTTCAAATTTACTATGCACTAATAAATACTTTATACTGACACTATGTCTAAATGCAATAAATGGCTTCTGTTCAACATAGGATTCCAAAGCTGCATCATTTTCCAGTAAGTACCAATATTTGGAAACAGTATTGTGAATCTGTGTAGCCATAGAAGAGAGCTTAAAGGAGAAAGCAAAGCGATTATTCTCTGTCTTAGTCCTTCTACATTTGGTGGCTTTTGACAATGAGCTATTTCTGTCTAGGTCTAAACAGGCCTCCGGATACCCTCTCTGCAGGAGGCGGATTTTTAAATCCTGTGCCTACCGCATGAAGGAATCTAGAAAACTATTAATGCCCCTCAGTCTAACAAACTGACCATATGGCACAGCTTTTTTGATAGCTAGTATAGTGCAACAGCGTATTAGACGCTGTGGGCTTCCTGAAGCCCTCTGTAGACAATATACCCTTTTCTTTCCTAACCAAAACGTCCAAAAATTCAAGTTTTTCTGTCTCTATTTTGGATGTAAAAAGCATGTTCATCATATTTGTGGAATTTAAATGGACAACAAACTCATTAGTGATATGCCTCAAGGTGATACCACAATCATAAAATTCGCCGACATTGAGAGGGTACATTTTGTGAGAGGGCAGGACAGACATTGCATGCTTACGAGAAGTGAGACTCAATGGATAGGTTTTGCTACAGGATGTTTTTAATTTTATATGTATTTAATTGTTTTTTTATATAGTAATTTATGTGTCACATGATCTAGATGCCGTCAGTTCACCTGCATAGGTATTTAATGCGTGATGACGTGCGTATTGTGGGTGGTCTGTAGAAGCGTGATAGCGTGAAAAAGGCTATAACCTTACCTGTCTGGTGTCTGACGATATTTTGTCCTCAATGTGTCTTTTGTCTTTCATCGTGGAATAAAGATTGGAATATGACTAATGGTGAGTGCGGCTTTTTCACCTCTCTTCATAATATATAAAATGAAAAATATTGTGATTGGTTTGTGTTCGCTGGACATTCACGAACAAATAACGAACGTACAGTAGAAGCGTACATTTCGGTCTACGCACATGAATACAGATTATCAGGTGCAAAGTGTCAGTTATGCAGTTGCGTACACATTTTCATAGGTATTTGTGTACACAGTTGGGTACAGATTGCATACGATTCGGTGTAGACTATCTAAAGATCTTCCAGGGAGCCCTTTCCTGCCTCCTCGCGGCCCCCTGCTCTTACCTGCTCGCTGTAATATTGCCATTGCCATGCCATTACATGTAATATTGCCAGCAATGAGCAGGGAATGAGGAGCAAGCGAGCACTGTTGTGACAGGTCCCCCTCCCCCTGTGCACTACACCAGATTTACTAGGGCTTGTTGTAAATTCAAACAGCCTGGGACGGGCGCAAAATTCTTTAGAGCAAAATTCTCCAGAGCATTTGTTGATTTTACCCATGATTTATGCCTGCTAGCAGGCTGGAATCATAAATTAGGTGCATGAAGAAGCCATGCCACCTCCCCACCTTGCCGCATACCACTCTTAAGCCAGGCACAGGCATAATAAATCTCTTCCATGGTGTTGTCTTCCAGAAACTGCACTGTTCCTATTCTCAGTTTGGTAGTAGGTTTTACAGCGTACCACATTTTTTTAGGGATGTCAAGTGACAAAATGTAATCAATTCTGGAATTAATTATTTGTTTGGTTTTCCTCTATTTCATGTAGGAGGTCCAATGTATGGGGCCAGTAAAATTTATGTCAATAGGTTGGATAACTTCACACTCAACAGTATGCATGCATTTAAGACTTTTTAATATGGATTAAAGGGGGTCAAGGTGTAGGTGTGTTTTTTTCATTTAAAAAACAAAGCATTCATTTTTTTTCTTTTGTAACGCTTTTTAATTCCCCTTTTCTACTTAATCTGCCTAAGACCTTAAGAAGGTCTCTGATTGCCATATTAACAGATCAGCTCCCTGCGATTGAATTGCAGGGATTCCGTTTGGAGGTCTGACAGGTTGGAGAACTGTCAGACTACCTCCTAAATGCAATGTGCCATGATCTCAGCATTTTAGGGGATTAAATGACTTTCTTCGGCATGATCACTGTTGTCAGTCATTACCTGTGGAAATCTTCTGCAGATAGCACATGGTACCTGCTGTGTATGAAGCAGGATCAGTTCATATGCATGTTCCAACCACCAACTTATATAGCCCTTGTGTATCAAGTATATCATGTATTTATATACTTGTGTGTTTAGTATATAATGGTAATTGTGGTTAATTTTTACATAATCTGAACCAAGATACACATGATAGCATTCTCAGACAAAAATAAACAGTAAGATTTTAGGGGGGGGGGGACTGTAATTTTAGACCAACTTGAAATCGGTTGTCTTTTCCTCTACTGTAATGTCAAGTAATCTACATCTAACATGTTTTTCCCACTTTCCCACCAAAGCACCCACTTCTCTGCCTTCAGACAGGAAATTACGAAAAAGACGACATTTAAAAAAATGTGGGTGCAATTGAGTACATTCGGCACCCGTTGTGGGATGATAGAGATTTTGTGTCATATTCCCGCTTAGGTCGGTCTCTTAAATAGGTATAAGTTGCAATGCCACACAGAGCCCTTTATTGAATATGGTTGCTGCACCCTACCAATAATAATTATATGTGACAAGTATGTAGTAATTCACAGATCATACTAAAATGTATGTAATTTATGACAAGACCTTTATTGCTATTGTATGTGTTATTATTCCATAAAAAAGAACAGAAAAGTATTCAATAAATGAGTTATAGTCTACCCCTCATTATCTAAAATGTGTTGAAGGAGCTTCTGATATGAAATCTGTTCAAAAACGCTGAGCCCTAGCTCATTTGCCGCACCAGTAGTCTTTATTGAAAAACAATACGGCTGTACATCAATAGATTTTGCTTTATTATTCTGTATATTGCTGAATGATATTGTAGACCTGGCAGTCAGTAGACATAAAATTTGCTGCAGCTGTTCCAAGTTTCACGGCTCAAGGGATCATGAACTTAAAATGGGTACTCAGTATATTATATTGCTTGCAATTATAGCTAGGTGTAGTTCCCTGGGCTGAAATAGACAAATCGAACAGATTAAGTAATAGGAGTTTAAGAACTACAAATCTTCATTCACATTTGTTTATTAGTGATAGGAGGCATGTCGTCTTCACCGCCATGCCCATATAGGATTTTTATTTGCAAAGAAAATTCAATACATCTTTTTAAGTCATGGATTTACAGTACAACTGATGCTACCTGTATTAGTAAGTAGTATGCTTTCTATTAGTAAATTTGACAGTTTACTTTGATTTTTCTCCATTAACTTTAATAAGGAAATCAAAATCAGTTTTGTGAACTTTGCTGTAAAAACAATGTGGATTGTATTTCCACTGTGCGTTACCATAACCTATTGACTAAAGTAACATAGTGAAATGGTTAAAAAGTCACACAAAAAAATTACTTTTGACATGTCATCAGGCATGTCAAAAGTAATTGATTGCAGTGGGTCTCACTGCTGAGACCCCCTGCGATCAGAATCTACAGCCTGGGATAGAAAGCGACAGCAATGCCATCCACTCCCCAGCTGTAATTCCGGTTTGACCAATTCTGGCAATGTAAGGGTGCGTTTACACAGAAAGATTTATCTGACAGATATTGGAAGTCAAAGCCAGGAATGGATTTGAAAAGAGGATAGATCCCAGTCTTTCCTTTATGACCTGATCCCTGTTTATAGTCTGTTCCTGGTTTTTGCTTCAAAGATCTGTCGGATAAATCTGTCTGTGTAAACGCACCATAAGTCTATGACGCTGTATTGTTGCAATTAGTGAGCGTCATGGAAGTGGATGGCACAGCTGCCGTTCTCTCTCTCTCCCAAGCTATATCTCCTGATCGCAGTGGGTCTCAGCAGTGAGACCTGCTGCAATCAATAAATTTTGACATGCCTGATGACATGTCAAAAGTAATTTTTAATGACAGGCACTCTTTAAATTTGATCTGTGGTCAATCTTTCCTTTCAAATTTTTTCCTAGAGGAAAAATGTTTTATGCATGCCACTATTGCAAAATTAGGACTTTTCTGAAATGATGGTGAAAGTCATGTAATGCAGTTCTTGTACAATATGTAATGTGTTTAGTAAAAATGGCAATGGCTGCTGTAAAGAAGCATAGGGCTTATTTTTCTCCCCTTAAAATCCTCTTAGTGGGCCAGATAGTGTATAATATTCCCATCCCAACAATTTAAGTGTTTTGCAACACAATTAGTTCCCTTGAGCCAAAATCTTAGCAAATTGAGAAACTTTACAAGTAGAAACTTGAACTACCCCAAACATAGTAATCTTCACCTGGTAAAGTGGGCATCTCTTCTATGATCCAGTTATACCCAAGATGACAAGCCACCTGTTTGGCAACTAGCATTGTTGTTGTTTATGTCTAGAATAGTGACATTTTCGTTACATAATGTTTTTTTAACCCTTTGAGGATCAAGCCCAAAATGACCCAGTGGACCACGCATTTTCATTTTTGTGTTCTCGTTTTTTCCTCTTACACATATTTTCTAATTTTATTAAAAAAAATTATGAAATCCTTTTTTTTGGCAATTAATTATTAAGAAAATGGGCCTATTGCTTATAACAGTTATATTTTTTCACCTATGGGGCTGTATGGGGTGTCATTTTTTCCGCCTCTAGTTTTTATTAATACTATATTTGTGAAGATTTTTATTATTTTTTTATATATATAATGTAACAAAAATCGGTTGCGCTGTGGCGTTTAAGGGGTTAATGACATGCTGCAGCGCAATCACTGCAGCCTGTCATTAACGGTGAGGGCCCGGCTCACTGCAGTCGGCCCCCACATGCTATGAAGCGTGCTCTGCTCCAGAACGCACTTCATAGCTCAGGATGTACTGGTACGCCCAGGGTCGTCTGGGGACAGACTTCCAGGGCGTACCGGTATGTCCTTAGTCGTCTAGGGGTTAAAAGTTAACAAAACAAAAACAAAAAGCAAGTCTAGCCTAATCCATTAAGTTGTATACTTAAAAATTATGAGCATAGATATCCATAAAATAATTAATTTTATTGAATAATAGTTATCATTAACACAGATTAAAAACAAGGAGAGAAAAAATGTCCAAAATGCAACATGACAGGACAACGACACAGCACAGGCATAGAAATTGTAAACGTATATCACTAAATTCCTCTGCCCACTGTGTAAACAGATACGGCAGACACTAATATAAAATAATAAATAAAATGCTTAATGTATTATTGTACTACTCATTTATGTAGCCAACCCAAGTCCCCATTACTTATACCTACTACTATCACTATACACTGTCTGCACATATCAATTAGGGAACCAGAATTCACTATGTCTCAGAATCTGTAAAACAACTCACCCATACTACTGTGATTGTCCTGATGCCAACACCGCCATACTTTTCACCGATGTAGCTTTATCAAGGGACGTATACCTTAAGGCTATGTTGGCTCTATATATATGATGAAGTCCCTAATCATGTATTAGCAAACTTCCGGAACGCCGATGCATGTGTCACATCTGCCCCGGCAGCTAATCCATTAAGTGCAGATGTTTAGTTTTTATCTCTTTCTGATGAAATGTGTATAACATTGAAGTTTCTATTAATAAGAAAATGTTCTGCATTCATGGGCTTATGTAATCTAAGAAGGATCAATATGGCTAATTTTCATCATTGTTTTGCTGTTTTCTACTTTACAATTAAAAGGGCAAAATAATTTTTTTTAATTTGAGACGAGAACAAATAGATCTGATTTGATTGTGTCATCTGGGACGGAAAGGTGAATCACATTTTGTCTAATTTTTGCAAAGCGGCTACTTTTGCTTTTTTGTAGGTATCTAAAAGTAGTTGTATAATTGTTTTAAACAAAGAAATACAAACATATTTGAAGCTGTAAAGCCGCAATACCAACCATTTTGGATTAACTGTGTTCCGTGAAGCACTTGTGGCAATCAAGTGGAACACGTAATTGAATCTAAGCTCCTGGGATAGAACCTGTGTGCAGGGTAAAACAGCTTGCTGCAAACTGTGATCCAAATTTCCCAGCTCTCGAGAGACTATTTGATCTCCTTGCAAAATTGCATTAACCGTGCTCACCATGAACAACTGTAAGCATGGAATTTAGTTTCAAACAGAAATAAAAACGTAATACAAGTGAACGAAAAAGTAATTTACAACTCAGCTTTAGGGAAAGATAGATAGATAGATAGATAGATAGATAGATAGATAGATAGATAGATAGATAGATAGATAGATAGATAGATGTGTGTGGTCCATTGGATTGTCTAAAATAAGCTCATAATGTATGTATCAAGTTATATCTGGCCTAATATTGACCTGTGACAAGCTGAAGTTAAAGGGGTACTGCAGCAAATATCTTCTTTTTTTTTTTCTTTTTTCAAATCACCTTGAGCCAGAAAGTTCCTGAGATTTTTAACTGCTATTAAAAAATATGCAGTCTTTCAGTACTTATCAGCTGCTGTATGTCCTGCATGAATTGGTGTATTTTTTCCAGTCTGGTGGCCAGGAGAGGATTTCTATGGGGATATGCTACTGCTCTCGACAGTTCCTGTAATGGACAGAGAGGGCAGCAGAGAACCTTGAGTCAGACTGGAAAGAATTCACCACTCCCTATAGAACATAAAGCATAAGTATATAAGTACTGGAAGACTGGGGATTTTTTATTAGAAGTAAAATACAAATCTCTGGCACTTCCTGACATGAGCTGATTTGAAATAATTTTTTTCCTTAATTTGTGTGGAGATGTGTTGTTTTTCTACTATGTTGCCATTGCTGGATATTGGAGGTTAAAGTGATCTGTCCTTTGGGGTACACATTGCGGTTAAGAACCTGGGCTGTGACCAGGTGATATAAATAATCAATATGTAGGTTGGTTTAGGGCAATTTTTTGGTAGACTCTTATGCTAAGTTTACATGAGGCGATTATTGGCCCGATTGTACGATTAACGATTTCGAAGTAACGATTTTTTTTTTAATAACGATCAGCGTTTAGACGGTACGATATATCGTACGGAAAAATCGTTTTGCGATCGTGCGCCCGCCCGCAGCCCGCCCCCCGGCTCAACTGCAGCCCCCTGCGCCGCCCCGATCGCCACCCCTGCCGCTCCAATGGCCCCCGCCGGACTATCGCGCGACGACTGTTTACACGGAACGATCGGCGAATTTTTTGCGATCGGCGAACGACGATTTATGAACATGTTAAAAGATCAAAATGAACGATTTTTCGATCGTTCGCCGCGTTTACACGTATGATTATCGTTCGAATTCGATCGTTATCGTGAAAATTCGCCCGATAATCGTTTCATGTAAACGTAGCATTATGGTGTGTTTACACAGGCAGATTTATCTGACCAATTTTGGAAGCCAAAGTCAGGAATGGACTTGAAAAGACAGGGAATTTCAGTCTTTCCTTTATGACATGCACCCTGTTTATAGTCTGTTCCTGGCTTTGGCTTCAAAAATCTGTCAGATAAATCTCTCTGTGTAAATGCACCATGAGGAACCCTGGAAGTACAGGGAAAGATCACACAGAGTGGTTAGTTCAATAGATATACAGTATGAAAGAAAATGTGTGTCTCCTTACCTTAACAACTTAAAATGCCTTTTTTAGCCGCAGATGGGCCCGATCGGTATAAAAATATTCGCAAATGGTCTATTTGTGAATATTTTATTCGCATTGTGCCCATCTGCGCCTCTTGCACTAGTGGGGGGAAGAGGGGCGTCACAGGCGGCACCATGCAAAGGGGCCACGGCCTCTGTGTGCACCGCATTTATAATTTTTGGGGAAAAACTGGGGACAAATTATAGTAAAACCTACGCCAGCTCTGAGCTGGTGTAGGTTTTAATTTCTTTGCATGAAAGGGCTCTGTGTGCATGAAAGGGCTCTGCGTCTCTACACAAATCCTCTAAGCTCCCAGTGAGTTCATCAGCAGCTTGACTCCAGATGAACCCTCCCAGCATTTGAAAGAAGCTTAAAAGTTGCAGATAAAGTCTGCCAGGGACTTATTTACATCAGCTGTCTCGGAAGGGAGGGGGGAGGAGAGAAAAGCTCACACAGTGTTTTGTGATGTCAGCAGAAAGCAGCAGCTGGAGGAAGGAGACTGAATAGATAATAAGTATGGAATGAATTGTTAGTGTCACCATGGGCACCATATGGTTGAGCACTTGCCATTCCGAAGTAATGAGCCAAGTCTTTATTGCATGATATTTATAATGCGGGGAGGGGAGAAGATGCAGAAGTGCTTCCTCGGCGATGATTGTTTTAGGCAATATGCCTTCCCTCTGTCAAGAAACACACGTCAATGGTGGGGAGGTGCAAGAAATACACAGATAACTGCACGTGACAACAAACACACCAATTATAGATAAACCTATAGCCACTGAGGTCATTTCACTTGTTTAACCCTATCGGCCTAGTGGCCTTGAGTTCAGATACCCAGGCAGACTGCCTTCTTAATAGAAGCTGATTCCTGTCACAAGCACAAGAATTTGAGTAATTTCACATCCCTATTATGTACTGTGCGGACATACTCAATCTGGGGACTCCCTTCCCCTATTGCACTGGCAGTAGCAGTGTTCTTTAAACTGCTGCTAGAGTGACCTTTTGGTCTTGCCGATATAAAAATGCCTGCAAAGGCCGGATGACAGCGTATACAGTATATACGGTTTTACAAGAGATGAAATGACTAATCTAACAGTCCTTTCCTACTAGATTAAGAAACAATACAGTAATCATTTGCTCACAGTAGTTACACTGACTGTAATTACGATTACCTTGCAGCAGTGTTTGTGACATCCAATTCCTAGACTTACCCTGCTCATTATTTTGAATTATAGTCCCTATTGTTTTATTTGCAACTCTTCCCCTTCCCGCATCATGAATATCATGCAATAAAGACTTAGCTCAAGACTTCCAAATAGTGACTGCTCAACCCTAAGTCTCCTCTTCAACCCCTTAACGATGCAACACGGGTGTACCCGTCATTGCAGCCGTTAGGGTAAACAGAGAGGGCTCCCGGCGTGAGCCCTCTCTGCAGCCCACGGTCCCCGGTTGCTATGTGCAGCCAGGGACCGCAGGTATTAGCCTCCGTGGCCAATCGCCCCGGCCGGCTAATTAACTATTCAAATGCAGCTGTCAAAGCTGACAGCTGCCTTTGGATAGTGACTGTGCCCCCTCTCCCTCGTGTCTAGTGGGGGATCTCCCCTCCGCAATGTGATCGCGGAGGGGAGATCCGTTCTAATGAGCCGGCCGGTGCTCAGCGTCGGAATGACGCTAATCACGGCTCGGCAATCTATTCAGGTGGTCTGCAGCAGACCATTATAATAGAGCACCGATCTGATGGATCGGTGCTCTATTATATACACAGCATTGATCTCAATGGGAGAAGTGTTTATAGTGTGAGTGTTTATAGAAGTCCCCCAGGGGGCTTCTAATTACTGTATGAGAAAAAAGAATAAAGTGTTTTTATTAATAAATAACCCCCTCCCCTAATAAAAGTCCAAATCACCCCCCTTTTCCCATGTTATAAATAAAAATAAATAAACATGTTTGGTATCGCTGCATGCGTAATCGCCCAAAATATTAATTTATTTAATTCATGATCCCTCATGGTAAACGGCGTAAGCGCCAAAAAAATTCCAAAGTGCAAAATTGCGCATTTTTGGTCTCATCAAGTTCAGAAAAATTGTAATAAAAAGTGATCAAAAGAACACATCATGGCCCCATAGACCAAAGGATAAAAGCACTATAAGCATGGGAAAAGAGCGATTTTAAGGGTACAAACACACACGGCGTATACGCTGCGTATTTATTGCTGCGATACGCAGCAGATACGCAGCAGATACGCAGCAGATTAGATCTAAATAACTGAACACAGTATCAAATCTGCACCACCAAATCTGCTGCGTATCTGCTGCGTATCTGCTGTGTGTGTTTGTACCCTAAGGAATGTTTATTTTCTGTAAAAGGTTTTAATTTTTTACGAGCCATCAATTAATATAAAAGTTATACAAGTTGCATATCGTTTTAACATATATAAAAAGTCAGTTTTTCTATAGGACAAATGGTGTAAGAACAAAGCCCTCCCAAAGAAAAAGAATTCAGTTTTTTCTTTCAATTTCACTGCGCATATAATTTTTTTCTGGTTTTTCAGCATATTTTATGCAAAAATTCAGCCTGTCATTGCAAAGTACAATTAGTGACTCAAAAAATAAGGGCTTATATTGGTCCGTAGGTGTAAAAATGCAACTGCTATGGCCTTATATACACGAAAAACGAAAATTAGCCCGGTCCTTAAGGGGTTAAACAATTACAAGTCTTTTCTGTCTAGTGTTTTGAAAATCCCATAGAGCCCCATAGATCCCAGGGATATATATCCTAGTACTCCAGATTGTGGACTGTCAGGTGTGAGTGGTGCCAGCCAACTGTGTCCAAATGTGCTAAAATAACGCATGTTCTAGCAAGCCAATCCTGATGCTATTCCCATAATAGGATCAAGATACCTTTATTTACTTGCTCATTATCCAGGCACAAATTCGTTTCCACTCTCAAAAAGGGATATTTTTTTTACTGCTTATAAAGGCTTTTGCTTTTTAATACCTTCACATTTTAGGGTGCCTTCACACAGCACTTTTTTGGTGGTTTTTACGCCATAAAAAAAAGCCATAAAAAATGTTGTGCATGGTGGGGTTTTTTTTCATGTGGTTGCGGGGGGTTTTTTGCGTTTTTTTGTGGTGTTTTTGCGTTTATGTGTTAACGTCTCTTTTGTACTTTGGGCAATTTTCGTGCTGGTGTTTTTTCTCGAATATGGACTATACTGCTCAGTGGGGGCACAGATAGCTCATTTAAAATATCCTTGAATAGATTTTAGTGAATTCCATCTAGTGGGGAATATATCATCTGTTAAGTCACACATTTATAAATGTTGATTTTTTTTTAAATCTGAGTTCCATAAATCTGATTTATTTCCCATTATGTCATTTCTACCAGTAGATGAGAGCTGAGGAATTGCCTCTGCTGGAAACATGCTATTTGTATTTACAAGTAAAAATCAATGCAGAAGATTAGATGGATGCACTCTTTACATAGAATTTAATGTCAATAGTTCATTATAGAGATGTTCCTTTGAACATGAGGGGTACTATGCAGTTTATGACATAGAAATTACAAACATAATTTGTACGTTGTTATAGAGTGGAAGAGCAAACTGAAAAACTGTCAAAGATGACAACACAATGAAAACCTATTACCAGCAAGCATGTGAGTGAATGCAAATATATCCCATTCAAATAAAGCAATGATGTACTGAGTGGATTTCAGTCCTATTACATTTTCTTTGTTTTTCTTGGTCTTAAAAGTGTCAATTAATAATTAAATATCAAAATCTGACTACATGTTTTTTTTTAGCATGACAATTATTTTGAAGCCTATGTATAAATTAATACAAACAAATAAAATGTTTGATAAGGACACTCTATTAAATTTAAAATTTGGGGACATACAGAGGTGGAAAATGTTAAAGCTCAATTCTCCAGTCTTAATTTTTAAAGTACACATAATAAGTGTACTCTTGATGCACAGAATGGCCCTGGTTTACTACTGTCAATCTAACTGTAAACATTTAGTAGTTGCACCTAAATTTTATTGTAAGGTGACTGAGCTACATTTTGTGACAGCATTGCATCAGATTAACAAGAAAACTTACCTTACTTACTGTGTTGATCTAGAAAAAGGCAAAAACCCTTATGAGGCAGATGCCATCACAGGGAGAAATATTCCTTCCTGACTCAAAAATGGCAATCAGAATAAATCCCTGGATCAACATCAAATTACATTAAATCTTGTGCCCATAATTTGTAATATTATATTTTCCAAGAAAAACATCCAGGCCTCCCTAGAACATATTTAATGAATCAGCCATGACAACATGTGGCAGAGAGTTTCATAGTCTCGCTGCTCTTACAGTAAAGAATCCCTGTCTGTGCTAGTTGTGAAACCTTCTTTCCTCTAGATGTAGATGATGCCCCTTTGTCATGGTTACAGTAAATAGATAACTAGAAAGATCTCTGAACTGTCCATTCATATATTTGTACATTGTGATCAGATCACCCCTAGATGATGTTTGGATGTGTGATACTCACAGTTACCATGTGAGAAGGGTTGTAAGGGTGTGAGGGTGCTTTGCTGGATGCAATATTTTTTCTCTCAGCTGTATCTTCTTAAAAAAACACACAGCAATTATGTGACAATTTTGTAACAAATTCATTAAATATAAATAAACCCATATACAGATTAATGATACATTCAAACATAAAAAAGGGAATCTCAGGAAAAAGGCACTTTTCCCTTAAAAAGTAGGAGATTGCGGGGGTCCTACCTCTGTCATTCCCCAATCTTTGCAAAATCGCCAGCTTTGTCTATTCATTCCTATGGAACAGCAATAAGAGCCGAGTACGCCAGAAGAGTGATGTACTTATCTCTTTCCGTCAACTTCATAGGAATGCATAGAGCTGCGGGTACAGAGATCGGCCAGGGATACAAAGGTTTGCCCCCCCCCCCCCCCCCAATGTTTTACGTTTAAAAAAGTAAATTTTTCCTGGAAAAAAATGCTTCAAAAAAAGTATGACTATTAAGGTGTGACCAGGTCAGTGTTATTGCTCAACTAGACATAAAGACAAAAAGAGTGCAACAGCATGCTGCAATTGCTATAATTAATTTGGCATGCCTGATGACACTGACTCTTTCACTTCTAGAGCTTTGATTGTGGCTCTTTGCATTGAGGAGTAGGCTGTGTCAGAAACAAAGCTCAATTTTTTTTTGTTAGTAATTAACTAAAATGAATTAATATAATGTGAGTGACTATACAAACATAAAAACATAATTACAACCTGCTGAAAAATACAAATCTCTTGAAAACTGTAAATTGCTAGCATGACCTGTTGTACTTCAATATAAAAATAAATTATGCCGGATTCAAACAAATACACAAGACATGTTGTCTTTACAGAATGGAACTTAAATTTAGGGTACAAACCCACTTGCCGGATCTGCAGCGAGTCTCCTTGCTGCGTTTTTGCAGCGAGACTCGCTGCAGATCCTGGCCCTATACTTTCAATAGCAGAGAAACTCGCAGCAGGGATGTACATCCCTGCTGCGATTTTGTCTGCAGCCCGCACCATTAACCCCCCGGCCGCCGGACATTATACATTACCGGGTCCCCGTTCCTGCTTGCTTCGGGGCTCCCGGTGTCTTCACGGCCCGCCCGGCCAATCAGTGCGCTGCGGCAGGGCAGCGCACTGATTGGCCGGGCAGAACGTGCCGGGAGCCGCCGAAGCAAGCAGGAGCGGGGACCTGGTAATGTATATCCTGCCCGCAGCCCCGGCCGCCCCCCCCCGCAGCCCCGGCCGCCCGATCGCCCCCCCGCAGACCCGGCCGCCCCCCCGCAGCCACGGCCACCCGATCGCAGCCCCGCAGCCCCGCAGCCCCGGCCGCCCGATCGTCCCCCCGCAGCCCCGGCCGCCCAATCGCCCGTCCCCCCGCAGCACTGATCGCTTACACGCCCCCCTGCAGCCCCGGCGATCGGGCGGCCGGGGCTGCGGGGGGACGATCGGGCGGCCGGGGCTGCGGGGGGGACGATCGGGCGGCCGGGGCTGCGGGGGGACGATCGGGCGGCCGGGGCTGCGGGGGGACGATCGGGCGGCCGGGGCTGCGGGGGGACGATCGGGCGGCCGGGGCTGCGGGGGGACGATCGGGCGGCCGGGGCTGCGGGGGGACGATCGGGCGGCCGGGGCTGCGGGGGGACGATCGGGCGGCCGGGGCTGCGGGGCTGCGGGGCTGCGATCGGGTGGCCGTGGCTGCGGGGGGGCGGCCGGGTCTGCGGGGGGGCGATCGGGCGGCCGGGGCTGCGGGCAGGATATACATTACCAGGTCCCCGCTCCTGCTTGCTTCGGCGGCTCCCGGCACGTTCTGCCCGGCCAATCAGTGCGCTGCCCTGCCGCAGCGCACTGATTGGCCGGGCGGGCCGTGAAGACACCGGGAGCCCCGAAGCAAGCAGGAACGGGGACCCGGTAATGTATAATGTCCGGCGGCCGGGGGGTTAATGGGGCGGGCTGCAGACAAAATCGCAGCAGGGATGTAAATCCCTGCTGCGAGTTTCTCTGCTATTGAAAGTATAGGGCCAGGATCTGCAGCGAGTCTCGCTGCAAAAACGCAGCAAGGAGACTCGCTGCAGATCCGGCAAGTGGGTTTGTACCCTAAAGGTTTTTTTCTTTTCAATAGAATGGTAAAAATGGAAGACGAAAATCAACTTCTCTACTTTAAATCCTCCATTACTTTGTGGCAGAGTTCACAATAAGGTCTGAAAACAAGAAAAAAAAAAGTATTGGAAAGCTGAAAATTGCTATTAAAGTACAATATACTGTCTGTGTGGGTAGAGCCCATAGGTTGCACTGCTATCAAAGATAAAAGCCTTTGCTTATGTTGCTCAAAAAGCTTTTGTAAAAAAAAAAATGTATGAAAGCGGTTTGTATGAAAGATTTTCTTCTACGGCATTCAGTAACAACAATCATCTTATATACAATAAAACAGAAAAACATAAACCATGTTTTCATTAATATTTAAAATGAATCTGTCATTTGTAATTCACATTTTAATCTGCTGACACTGTTAGATTGCTGTTAGGTCAAGGAGACACATGGTACCTTTCAGTTATATGTCTGTGTTTCCAGAACATAGAAAAACTTTTATTCTTTAGTGCCAATACATGGTGGGCTATTCGTCAAAACATCCTGCTTCTCTCAGTCCAATGATGTTCCCCTCTCTAAGGGTATGTCCCCACTACGGAATGCCGGCAGATTAACCGCTGCAGATTCTGCAGCTCATCCCCCACTTGCAGCCACTCACATCTCCGCTGGTCCCATAGGCTTCATTCTGTGGTTTGGCAGATTCCGCCGTCCGTCGGTGAAATTTGCCAAACCGTAGAAAGAAGCCCATGGGATCAGTGGAGATGTGCACGGCTGCAAGCGGGGACAAGCTGTGGAATCCGCGGAGGGTGATCCACCGGGATTCCGTTGTGTGGACATACCCAAAGTCTGTTAACTGCAAAATATCTTTAAGTGCATCGTAGAGGCATGTTTAGCAATGAATCCTCTCTTACCAAAAGGTACTCCACCCAAAAGTAGGCTCTGAATGACTTTTTATAGGGCAGTAAGAAAAAGCACTTTTATGCCCTCTTGTGGCAAGACCTCAGACCACACCTGTAACCATTTACATATCTTCCCGAGATAACTGCGTGATATGTTTAACAGCAATACAGCATTTCTATCTAGATGGCTATAAGATGGCTACTGGTTACTAGTTTATGAATATTTTACTTTTAACAAATAAGACCGAAGTCTCACACATCCTTTTATGCATTTATTATTTGGAACAAATGCAAACTAGAGTCTAAAAATATTAGACAATGTAATCATATTTTTTAGTTTTGTGCACAAAGTATGGCTAAGTTTACATCTAGAAGTATAGAAACAATTTGGTGAACACTGCTTTTTTAAACAAAATAACTAGACAAAGTAACTGGTTTTTGTTGATACTCTGCAAATTTTTCAAGTTTTCCCACCTACAAAGAAGAAAGAGGTCTGTGATTTTTTTTTTAGTACATACACAAAAGATCACACAGTTTGATTTAATTTTTTTTTTTATTATTTTGCATTTTATTGAATAAAATAAGTATTTGATACAATAAAAAAACTGAACTTAATATTTGGTACAAAAACCAATGTTTGCAATTACAGAGGTCAGATGTTTCAGGCAGTTCTTGACCAAGTTTGCACACATTGCAGCTGGGATTTTGCGGCTCTCCAGATCTTTTAGGTTTTGGGGCTGTTGCTTGAAAACATTGATTTTCAGTTCCCTCCAAAGATTTCCTATTGGGTTCAGGTCTGAAGACTGACTAGGTCACTCCAGGACCTTGAAATGCTTGTTATGGAGCCACTCCTTAGATGCCCTGGCTGTGTGTTTTGGGTCTTTGTCATGCTGGAAGACCCAGCCATGACCCATCATCATTACTGAGGGAAGGAGGTTGTTGGCCAAAATCTTGTGATCCATCCATGTTTCCATTCATCCTCCCTTCAACTTAATGGAACTTAAAACAGACCTGGACATGTGCTTGTATGAGCCCTTGCATTCCCTGAAGGATTTTATTTCATGAAAGTGTTGTGTGTTACTATTGGTAATTTTTGAGACTGTGGTCCCAGCTTTCTAAAGGTCATTGACCAGGTCCTCCCTTGTAGTTCTAGACTGGTTCCTGACCTAACAGTTGTTGCCTTCTCAATAAGCTACCTGCTTATTGACCAGTAGCCATTCTAGCCTTCTGCAGGTCTACAATTTTGTCTTTTTGGTCTTAGTCATGGTGGGAAGGTTGAAATGTGACTGAGTGGACAGGTTTTTGTTTGTTTTTTGTTTGTTTGTTTTTTTACAGGTAATAGGTGCAACTAATACAGGTCTGTGATGGAATTCATGCTGGTTCATAGGTGATCAAAAATACTTATTTCATGGAATGGAATGGAAAATATTTATTAATCATACTATGTTATTTTCAGAAATCATTTTTTTAATAGATTCTGTCTCCCACTGTTGAAGTGTACCTACAATAAAAATTACACACCTCTGCATTCTTTGCAGGTGGGCAAACTTGCAAAATTTGCAGTGTAATAAATACAAATTTTCCCCACTGTAGCTACAACTATCAACATACATACAATAAATGACTATTAACCCCTTAACGGCCGTGGGCATATATTTACGCCCTGCAGTCGCCTTGGGGAATTCAGAGCGGGGCCGGGTGCCGCATGTAGCCCAGGGCCGCAGCTATTAGCGGGCATGGTCCGATCGCCGTGCCCGCTTTTAAGGATTTAGATGCAGCTGTCAAAGTTGACAGCTGCATCAGAATCCTTTATGCAGCCTCATCCCTGGTGTCTAGTGGGGTGGATCGCGTTGTCCCGGAGGAGCGATCCACACATCCGGCTCGGGCCGGGGTCTGCGCTGTAATGGAGCTGATCCCAACTCGGCACTCAACTGCTTCTGGCTGCAGCAGCCGGGAAGCAATCCAGTGCCTATCTCATTGATCTACAGTATGCTGTATATCTATGCAGCATAGATCTCAATGAGAGATCAGTGTACTTATACTAGAAGTCCCCCAGGGTGGCCTCTAGTATAAGTGTCATTATTAATAAAAAGCCCCCTCCCCTAATAAAAGTTTGAATCACCCCCCTTTTCCCATGTTATGAATAAAAATAAATAAATAAACATGTTTTGTATCGCCGCGTGCGTAATCGCCCGAAATATTAATTTATCACATACCTGATCTCGCACAGTAAACAGCGTAAGCGTAAAAAAATCCCAAAGTGGAAAATTGTGCATTTTTGGTCACATCAAATCCAGAAAAATTGGAATAAAAAGCAGTCAAAAAGTCGCATATATGTGCAATCAAGGTACCGATAGAAAGAACACATCATGGCACAAAAATGACATCTCAAACAGCCCCATAGACCAAAGGATAAAAGCGCTGTAAGAATGGGAATGGAGCAATTTTATGGAACACATATTTGTTAACCATGGTTAGCATGTTATATATCGTTGCAATCGTAACGACTTGAGGAACATATATCAGTTTTACCCCAGGGCGAACGGCGTAAAAACAAATACCGCCCAAATAAACAGAATGTATTTTTTTGTTTGTTTTTTTCAAATTCACCACACATTAAATTTTTTTTCTGATGTCGCAGTGTACTTTATGAAAAAATTCAGCCTGTCATTGCAAAGTACAATTAGTGGCGCAAAGAATAAGGGCTCATGTGGGTTTCTAGGTGAAAAAATACAACTGCTATGGCCTTCTAAGCACAAGGAGGAAAAAACAGAAGTGCAAAAATCAAAATTGGACCGATCCTTAAGGGGTTAAACCCTTCAGGACTCGGCTGATTTTGGCTTTCAGGACCAGAGCCCATTTTTTAAATTCAACCTGTCTTATTGGCTATTGGTAATTTTTTTTTTTGTAAATCTGATTTTATCGATTTTTGTATAGAAATAACAAAGAATACAAAGAAAATGTGTACAAAAAGAAAGTACATACATAGATTAAGAAATTCCTTACATCCAAAAGAAATGTCCAATAACAACCAAGAATAACAGGTTTTCAATCCCTCAAAAACACGCTGCATAGTTACCATCCCCACACCAACGTAAAATGGCGAATGCAACATGGTAACGCGCCGAGATGGGCGAAAAGAACAAGGCTTGGTCAGCTAATACATGAAAGATACAGTCAGTTAACCGGATCATCGCAAGCCATCAGATGACCGGAAAGAACACAGAACATAGAAGTTAGACATAACAGAGAGAGAGAAAGTGAGTCCCAGAGGGTGGGACCAGGACCAACCAGATACTGACGGATAGGGTAAGAAAGGAAAGGAAAAGAAGGTAGGAAAGGGGAACCAGAAAGGGCAAGTCAGGGGGGCTGCACTAAAGGGTTAACCACTCAGCGAATAATGGGCCCTCTTTATAGGTCGTCCTGGCCAACCACAACCGATCTACCTTGGTCCCTCTCGAGTGTTCCTCTGCCGTCAGAGACTCCATACGGTAAAGAAGGTCCATCTCCATCACCCATTCCGAAAGGGATAGGGGAGATTTGGATTTCCAATGTTTAGGGATCACAGTTCTGGCTGCAGTAAGAAAGTGGCGCAGGAGGCCCTTCTTGACGGTGGAGGGAGAAACTTCTGTTTCACAGCGCCAACACAGGTCCGACACCTCGGGGTAAAATTGGTGTAAAAGCTGTGGGTATCTGTACCAGTGAGTCAAAATCTTAAAATTTTTCTCCTTTGCAAGACAGGCCATGGGCATTTTGTGCTTGAGAGTGAACATTTTTTGCTTATCGGAGGCTGAAAAGGTAACTTCCAGCTCAGTTTCCCAAGTGCGCAAATAGGAGGGTTCGGGATCAGCATCTGCTACCAGTAGAACACGGTACAATCGGGAGAGCACCTTCAGCGGTGGGGAGGGCTCCAGAAGGAGTGCTTCTAGATCAGTAGGAGAAGTCACGGGGATTCCCTGCGGGAAAGAGGCGCGTGGATAAGCTTTCAATTGCTCGTATTCCAGCCATGATAGGTTCCTCTCCAGGCAGGTCTCCTGTAGCGTCCGAAGCGGTCCCAGGGTCTTGTGAGACCCCAAAATCTGTCCTATCCTGGCACCCCCTAGCGACGTTCAACCCAGAAAAGACTCTCGACCACAGGCCGGCGGAAAGGCAGGGTTGTCAAAGAGAGGACTCATTATTCCTGTGCGATGAGAGATGCCGTGGGAGAGGAGCAGTCTGTCCCATGACTTCAAGAACCATCTAGTCAGGTGTGGGAAAGTGTCTAGCGGTGGATGGTGGATCGGGAACACCCATGGAAGGGACCGTAGAGCAATAGGAGACTGTGTGTTCTTTAGAATGACCCATTGTTTATACGCGGCATTATGAAGCCAGTCAACCACTCTCAGTAGGACCGAGGCTTTGTAGTATAGAGAAAAATCGGGGAGTCCCGCTCCACCGTCCAGCTTGTGTCTTGTGAGGGTTTTGTACTTAATGCGCGGCCTGACTGGGCCCCAGAAAAATTTGGTCAAACTAGGGCAAAGCTGCTGGAGGTAAGAGGCAGGTATAGGTATGGGGAGCGCTTGACAGGAGTACAGGAACCGGGGTAGGACGTCCATTTTGATGACATTTATACGTCCAAACCAGGACAACTGGGATTTATCATAAGAGACTAAGTCGGATTTGGTACGTGCCAATAATGGCAAAAAATTTAATGAAAATAGTGTGGACAGGTCTATGGGGACCCAGACCCCCAAATACTTAATGGGGTTTGCCATTTAAAGGGAAAGGACTCCTATAGTCGGTTCACAAGAGGCCTTGGCAGGGAGACATTAAGGATTTCTGTCTTGGTGTAATTAACTTTAAAGTTGCTTACGCCGCTAAATTTGTCAAATTCCCTAAGAATAGCTGGAAAGGAAGTGAGGGGATCAGTTACATAGAGTAAAAGGTCATCGGCATATAAAGTCAATTTATAGTGTGTGTTGGCCAGGGTGATGCCAGAGATGTCAGGGGCACGCCACAGCTAAATGCTCCATTACCAGAACATAAAGCATCAGCGACAGGGGGCAACCCTGTCTCGTGCCATTCGCAACTGCAATGGGCGTAGAAAGCATGCCATTGACCCTCACTCGTGCTGTGGGGTTCAGGTACAGTGATGCGATCTTATCCCGCAGGGCTCTCCCCATTCCTATTTGTTCTGGAGTAGTCTGCAGAAAGGTCCAGTGGACCTCTGTGCATGGGACTGCAAAAAGAAGGGTTTTGTTCAGGTTGTCTCTTGCTTCCCTACGTGGGACAAAGCCCACTTGATCCGTGTGTATGAGCCCTGGCAAGAGGGGCCCTATCCGGTTGGCTATTTTTTTTTAGAGAACATTTTGACGTCCACATTTATCAATGAGATGGGCCGGTAGTTAGCGCAGGCGGAGGTATATTTCCCTGACTATGGTGGCCATGAGGGCTTGAGTGGGGAATGGGCAAGAGGGGGAGACTGCATTAAAGGCCTGCGTCATGAAGGGGGATAGTTGCGGGGCGAACAATTTATAAAATGCCTCCGTGAACCCGTCAGGGCCAGAGCTTTTGCCACTGGACGTGTTCTTAATAACCTGCAGCAGCTCCTGGTATGAGAAAGGGGCCTCTAAGTCATCCACAGCCTCAGCTGATAGCGTTGGGAGAGGGGTGGACTCTATGTATTGTGCCACCTTTGCGACAAATGTATCTGAGGGCATATCAGCTAGTGGGCCTCTAAGATTGTACAAGTTATGATAATAGTGTCGGAAAGTGCCGACGATATCTGACGGAGAGTGACAAATTCCCTTCTGGGAGGAGACAATAGAGGGAACAAATGTTTGCGTTGATCTCGGGTGTATGAAACGTGCGAGGGGGGCTCCGCATTTGTTGGAATACTCAAAGTAAAAGCGTTTAATTCGCTCTTTATATCGAGGGTGTCTCTGATCTATCAGTTTTTGTAACTGACCCCTCAGGTCCATTAGGGACGCTACCATTTGCGGGTCTTAGGATTGTTTATGTGACACTTCTGCCGTATGGATCTTGGTAAGGAGTTTTTTTTTCAAGCGCGCCCCACACCGTATAAGAACCCCTCTGAGGACACATTTAAGAGCCTCCCATTGCGGTCTCATCATTTGCATGATTCTGTAGGAACTCCACAATAGCATTCCGAATATCAGCCTGACAACTAACGTCTCTAAGCAAATTTGGGTTGAGTCGCCAGTTCCACTCCTTAGGGGCGGAATCCGGGAGAGTCAACACGAGTGTGACCGGGGCATGATCAGCCCACGTCATGGGGTCAATGGTCGTCCAGGGGTGCCAGGAGAGTAAGTGGTGGCTGATTAGGAACATACAGTATCTAGCCTGCTATATGTATTGTGCACTGAGGAGTAAAAGGTATAGTTTCTCACCCCTGGGTGCTGGATCCTCTAAACATCCACCAGCTTGAGTCGTTTCTTAAGGGAACGCGCCTGTGATTAGGAGATGGAAGACCTGCCCGCAGAGGAATCCAAGGCTCTGTCAACTACCAGGTTAAAGTCCCCGGCTGTAATGATGACGCCCTCCGCGAACCTCCCCAATGCCTTGAGGTAACCAATCCTGATCCGGACCTGATTGTGATTAGGAAGATATACATTAGCAATAGTATACACTTTGGTAGCAATACGCATTTTAAGAAATATGTAGCGACCATAAGGGTCGATCTCGGTGCCCATGACTGTTGCAGGCAGAGATTTATGCAGAGATATGCTCACACCTTTGGTTTTTGCCTCCGGGTTTGTGCTGTGAAACCATTGAGTATAATAGCGAGTTGGCATAGATGGCACATGTCCCGTTCTAAAGTGTGTCTCTTGGAGTAATACTATATGAGTACGTTGTTTGTGCAAGTGGTACAGGACCTGTGAACGCTGTTTAGGCTTGTTAAAGCCTCTTATGTTCAGGGAGGTCTGTTTTTTTAAGGAGGCCATCTGTGTATAGTATAGATAGCCCTGTAAAGAAGGTAAAGGGAAGAGAGGACCGGAGCAAGGGTGGGGAGGAATAAGGGCGGTAGTAGAAGGAAGTATCCGTTAGTGTGTGGTAGAGGAGAAAGCAGAAAGACAGACAAGAAAAAGAACAAACAGCTAAAGAACAAACAAGACAAACAATCAGGAACTAAAGTACAGGACAGATCTGGAGAAGAGCTCTCCTCCACTACCCACTAAGGATAGAGGGGAGAACTACAATACGAGTATCGTGTTAAAATCTACACGTTCAATAACTAAGTGGGAGGTGTCTGGAGAGAAAAAGAGAGCAACAAGCTAACTCCAGTGTCTCCCCCTGCATGAGATATTCTATGCCAGATGAAGAACTAACGAGGGGAACAGCATAACACAAATATAACAATACCACTAAGATGGCACAATAGCTGAATAGCTGTGGCAGCCTGCAATGAGGTGTCTGAAGTACAACCAGTAAAGGGTCCCAAGACCCGGGGTCAGCTGAGCAGCCAAAGAGGTTAACATCACCAGAGACATCGGTGACCGGTAGCTATAGTGAAGCTAAGAAAAACTTGCCCAGCTGACCCTAGGTGGGGGAGCAATCGTAAACATCATTGATCAAGGAAGTCTTAACTGGGAAAAGTCGCATTGTGACCCCAACTAATAAAAATAACACCGCACAGTAAACAGAAACAACATGGGGCTTGAACACTTAGCTGCTTAAAAGTGAAGGCCGACAGGTCTGGCGGAGTGTCCAGGGTGTGGAGAGATATACCATGGCAACCGGTTATAAGCAGCCCTCTGACAGTAGTATTAGTATGGACACCAAAAGGCCAACGGTGTCACCGTGTTGTCGCAGCATAATAGGGAAGGTATGTCTGGCGGCCTACGTGGCCAGTCGTCTGCTCAAGATCCAGAGGGACTAAGTAATGGCGATGGCCTTGGGTAACAAAGGGGTATGTGATGATGCAACGCTAAAACGTCAACTCAACAAGGGGTGGGTAGATGTTGGCAGTCGCATAAACAAACCCAAGTCCAGGTTGAGGCAACCTGAGAAGAAGAGAGTGAATGGGTCTGAGTTCTCCGACGGTGCACTCCCATGACCATGACAACACATCTATGTTGAAACGAACAGGGAACATATGGAGACAGAATGGAGAAACAAAGTACCGCAATAAGCTCACTGTTCAGCCTGCATTGGCTCAGGGGTGCGTCTACGTCGTCTGCTGCTCCGTGGTGGTCTCGGGGTCAAAGGGGTGGCTCGTAAGGAACGTTGTAGCGGTAATGGCAAATACGGCCACTCAGTAAGGGTGACTGGGGGCAGATCCAGTGCGGTTAAAAAGTCTGGAAGATCATCAGGGGTGCACAGGTGGTATGCTCTATTCCCATGCCGGACCTGTAGTTGAAAAGGGTAGCCCCATGAGTACATAATATGCTTCTCTCTCAGGACGTTCAGTAAAGGCCTCAGTGCTCTCCGTTTGGCCAAGGTAGTCTGGGACAGGTCTGTCAGGAGCTGTATCTGTGCCCCATCAAAGTCAGTGGTGCCCATCTCCCTGGCCTTGCACATTATGTCCTCTGTGATGAGAAAATAGTGTATGCGGCATACCACATCTCTAGGGCGTGACAAGTCTGTGCTAGGAGGACCCAGGGTCCTGTGTGCCCAGTCAATCACTATAGGCTCAGTGGGGGGCTTATTTAGAAGAATATTAAAGATTCCCTGCAAGGTGGGCATGAGGTCTTGCTGTTGCACTGCTTCAGGGATACCCCGGAGGTTTCTGTTTTCCGCATCGTCCACCATGTCATAAAGCTGCTGTGTGTGCAGGTCTATTTACTGTCTGCTGCTCAGTTTGCAGGTGTGTGGTATTTTGTTCTAACGATTGTACTGTGGAGGTTAGAGACACAAGGTCAGTGCAAAGAGACCGTATTTCAGATTTACAGACTGCCTCCATCCTGTTCATGTAAGCCTCCATATCATGCTTGGTAGGGATTGTCGCCATTTGCTACCTTAGCGCCAAAATGTTTGCCCCTGAGATGGAAGGCAATGTGCCAGTACTCACGGTCCCCAGCAGAGGGGTTGTGGCCATGTCCTGTGGATCCTGCTCTCTGAGCAAGGGAGGGTAGTCTGGGGCAGGGCAGCTTGCTTGGTGCGCGGCAGTGCAGACCAGGCGGCCATTTTAGGTGTGGAATAGCGGGGACCCGCTGGCATATTCTTTGGGAAGAAGCGTTGGATCCTGCTTCTATTCCGCCTTGGGGTCACTATAGGCTGCTATAGCTGCTATAGGACTTCGGCTTGCTGTTCCGGGCATCAAGGCTGTCACAGGCTGCGGTAAGACGCTATAGAGCAGGGGGAATGGAGGCTACACGGAGCTCTCACACAGTGCGGCCGCTCGGCGCCATGTCCAAACCATGCCCCGGATTATTGGTAAATTTTGTCCGATATGCAAAAACAATTTGAGAAAAATGCAATTTTTTAATGAAAAAATTACAAAATTAGCATTTTTCTCATTTAAAATTTTCTGCGATCACCGCACAGGTTTAATCATGTAACAATTTTATTACCAGTGTCATTACCCACACAGTGATACTAAATATGTGTACTTTTTTCCCCCAACATTTAATATTGAATTGGGGGCTATGGGGATTATATGTGAATTTTACTTTATTATTAATATTTTTTGTATGTGTTTTTTTTTTACACTTTATTTTATTGTCCCACTATGGGGACTTCATTGTGCAGTTGCCTGTTATAGGCAAAGCTGATCAGCCTTAGGCTGAGCCTGAACAGCTACCGTAGCTGTGACACAGAAGGCTTCAGGGAAGCCTCCTGACATGACAGCAAACATCGAGGCTGTGAAATTGCACCGCACAGCCCCAATAGGGAATGAAGAGAGGATTCTCCCTTCCTGCAGCACTATAGGGGCTGCGAACGCACTGATCGCAGCACTTATAGGGTTAACTGCCAAGATCGAGGCTCGGCCCGAATCTCGGCAGTTGCGGATGACACGTCCATGTCATCCCTGCGCCCATGTCATCCCTGTGATGTACCGACACATCCATCTGCTGGAATGCAATGCAGAATAGGACATGCGGGTATGTGATTCGGTGGGAAAGGGTTAAGAAGTAGGATTTAATTCAATATAGTGTAAATCATTAGATTTTACTGAGACTGTACAGTAAAAAAAAAAAATCTTCAATTACAGAAGAAAAGTTGATCATTTCTGTGAATAATTCTCCTGAATAATAATTAAATGAAGTTAATTGTATTAAACAGGAGCTCATATTTAACATGCCATTTCTTCTATTTATGTTGGAAATAACTCTAATAAACTGCCCCTTTTGCTCAATGTAATTTTATGAAACACACAAATCATAGATCATAAATTTCCAATTAAATCAAAACAATGTAGGAGCATAAAGGCCCATAACGTCCAGAAAGCAAATGGCCCGAAATTGTAATATAGCAATCCACCTTCTTTAGACCTCATTTACTTTGCTTACGGGAAATGATTGTGACTTCTAAGCCAAATACACTGTATAATTTTTAACCAGATGTCTTTAAAACGTTGTGATCACAATAGGATAAATATGCAGAAATAAACTAATTGAAAGGATAAATAAATGTGTATATATATATATATATATATATATATATATATATATATATATATATATATATGTTTGTCTATCTATCTATCTTTCTATCTATCTATCTATCTATCTATCTATCTATCTATCTATCTACAGTATATCTGTGTATATATACAGTTCATGCAATGAAGAAATAATGATTGTAATTTCCTAAGCATTTTTATAGTTTTTATTGCTATTTTGGATAAAAGGACCCCTGGGTAAAATGATTGTTAAACCCAATATAATCTCTGAAACGAAAGGAATTACTTTTATATTACTTTTAAATTAAATATAACTCTAAAATATGATATAATCCAGCCATAAAAAATAATGGCATATAAATATATAGTTAATTTTTCTTGTCTACAGTGAATCTTAGAAAGAGAAACTGGACAGAGGCACAGGTCCCATTCTCAAGGGATCCAACCTGGGGGTTACAAACTGTGGATTTTTGGCCTGGTGCCCTAGGTAAGTCCACTTTCCATCATTAGGACATAAATACATTTGAAACCTAAAGCTATGTTCAAACTATGTTCAAAAAAGAAAAAAGGCAACCTTTTTTTTCAATTTAAAAAGACGTTTTTGCTGCAATTTAATTGACTTTACTGTGATGCATTAAAGTCAATGGAGTGACGAACGTCCAATGCACACAGTGTATTAAATGGCGGACGTTGTCTGCGTGGACGTCAAAATAATGATCATGACAATTCTTTTTTCAACATTTTTTGCAAACAACGGACATTATTTTTGGTTGTTCAAACTCCGTTTATCTTTTTTTCACCGTCCTTTTACCATCTTCATCATTAAATTCAATAGACTTTTCAATTAAAGACACATCCAAAGGCCAATTAGTAAACCCAAACTAGAATAATTTACCAACAGCTATCATTGCACTGATGGGCGGCCAAACAGAGAAATGATGGACGTCATTTTGAACTCAAAATGATGGACATCATTTTTTTCTTTTCAAAAACTGAGAGGAAAAAATGTAGTGGGGACATAGCCTATCGCAGACCAGGAAGCTTTCCACCCTGCAATCCTCAAGGCCACGGGCCGTTGTAGCCTGTGTTCACAGAGGTGGTAAAATCACTCAGAGGACATCAGCTTCTGAATGAAGACAGCATGATAACAATACCGCATGTGTAACGCTGGGAGTTGTGGTTCCCCTGTGCCACCACTAGCGATGACGTAAGCCGCACCAGGGAGCAGAGTCTAAGGGGCCGCTGGTCTTCACCAGAGCCCGCCGCAAGGCAGGATGGATTTGCTGCGGCAGGCGACCCCCAGGTCACTACCCCTGGCTTGGCTTGCTAGTGGTGGTGTCAAGGTGACGCAGGAGACAAGTAGGCAGATAGGCTGGAACCACTTGACAGGATACAAGAGCAGGATACACCGGCAGGAGTATACAGCTAGGACACACAGGCTGGATACAGGAGAGCTGGGACTACACACTAAGGAAAGCATGCAGAGGCTCCAACACCTGTGGTGGGGCAGGGCTGCAATTTATAGGAGAGTCTCAGAGCAGAGCAGCAGTCAATTAAAGGCACAGTGACCCTTTAAGTTACAGCAGAGCCCAGGACAGGGATGCGCCCGTCGAGCTGACAGGGAGCTGGAGGAGGAGGAACCCCGGCACAGAGCAGGAGATGGGTCAGCAGTGGCGCGCCGAGAGGTATGTGCCGGATGTGACAGCATGACTGTGCCTGTGCTAGTCCTTTGTCCACAGAGTAAAATAGAGCACTGTTTGCTACTAGGTGGTCATTGTTGCCTATTATGGTGCACCATTTCCAATAAGGAGGCACAACTATAAGCGTTTTGTTGCTTGTTATTTTGGTTTGGGGGCATGAATGGGAATTTATTGTAATACTTTCTTTCTGTACAAAAACAGTAATAAGTCCTTGTGCACCTGTACATTAAAATGCACACCCATATTGTGTTTTGGGGAGAATTGAGCACTCCTAGCTTGTAGGGAGCATACAATATTGGCCTTGTTTTGTTGTAGGCAAAATAAGGGATTGTCAAAAGGAACAATATTACAGAGTAGAAGGGACAACTGTAGGTATCAATACTGTGTAATGGTACTGTGTAAGGCATTAAGAGGAGTATCCTTACCGTACAGGGCCTAAATATGGCACTAGTCTTTTGGTGACCAATGAGATCCCCATTTCTGTGTGTGGGGGAAGTATTACTATGTGGGACACAGAAGGGGTTGTCTGGGGCACAGTTTTTTTTGACATGTTATTTATTTGATCCTATTGTTCTTAGGAGTGCTGTCTGTGCAAGCTTTTTTGAGGGTAATTATAGTTCTAATACCATTAAGCTAAATACTAGACAGAGAGGGGAAAAACTTGCACAGAAATGGCAATGAGCATGATGACTTTGCATATAACAAATGCCAACTGTGGATGTGGACTTACCAGGATAACAGGTCTGGTGTAGGGCTAAATCAGGTAGATAAACCTGAGGAATTGTACATTTTCCCCACTTGAGGCTATGTTCATACAACGTGAGAGACTGGCCGTTCTGATGCGGGAGCATCTGTGGGCGCCCGCATCAGAACTCCCCACTGCCCACTATGGATCTAGCAGCTGCAGCTATGGAGCTAGTTTTCTGCGGCCGCTATTTATTGATATGTCAATTTTCTGCGGCCGGATGGAATCCCGGCCGGAGTGTATACAATGTGTATACGCTCCAGCCGGGATTCCATAGGCGGCAACAGCACGTATGTTTTCGTATAAAACATGGCTGTTGTTGCAATCAGCAATAATGGCCGTAGTTAAACGAAAACATACATAGTGTGAACATAGCCTAATGGTGCATGCACACTACGGAATCTGCGCTTACGACCTGCCATGGATTCCGTCGCTCATACCCGCTCGCGACGGAGCGTATCTCCGCCCGTGCCATAAACACGATTTTATGCCAATTCCACCATCCGCCGAAGGAATTGCCATGTCAATTCTTTCAACAGACTGTGGAATCCATCTGTGCCTAGAATGGAGTCTATGGCACAGGCGGAGATGCCCACACCCACAAGCAGGGGCCAGCAACGGAATCTACAGCGGCCTTTCCGTGCACATTCCGTAGTGTGCATGCATCCTTACCCTCCCAGGATAAATCCAGGATTATCCCAGGATAAAATAATGAATACATAATAGGATGAAGTACCTAGCTGGCAATCAGAAATCATATGCAGAACCTGTACAAGTCAAAACTGGTCATAGACTATACAGTTAACAGGCAGAGGACAGGACAGGCAGCAGACCATGACACAAAGTGACCATGGAATTAAGAACACTGTATCAGACAGCAGAAACAAAACCCCTTTTTATTCAGGTTGACTAAAGGGAGGTGTCTTTTATAAAATCTAAGGTAGCAGCTTCTGATATCAGCAGCTGGTTTAACTTGCCATTTAAAAGGAATTTAGCATGAAGTCTTGGCAAACTCACTTGCCGGAATGGTGACGTAACTCATGTCACCCGGATCAAAACACTTTCTTCTGTCTCCAGAAATATTGCTCCAATCCTGAGATACAGACAGAGAATTTGATTATGCATGTTCTAGTTTTGTACACTTGGGGTGATCCAGACCCCCTAGGTACACCACTTTGCCCACTCACCAGCTCCATAAAGAATACCCCTCTTTGAATATTTGGATATTAATATTCTTTCTATTGATATGGCAGCACTTGGCTCTGAAATCATGCACAGTGGCACCGAAACTTCAGAGCCAAGTGCTGCTGAATTAATATTGAAAGGGTGAGCTGCTGGACGGGCAACGCAGTGCTGTGGACCACCCCAGTCGCTAAGCCAGGAAATTTGCATCTTCTTATTTTTGCCCATATCTTGAGAATGGTACAACAGATTGGGAAATGGAAGAGAGCATTTTGATAAGGGGAACCTTGGCTACTTTACCATACCAGCAGCTTAGTATGCTCAGACCTCATGCTATATTCCCTTCAAAAGAGACAAGAAAGTTTGCATTGTGTTGAACTTACATCTAACACTATATGGTCACAGTATGGTAGCAACATTCTTCTTTACAAAGTGTTTTTATTCGATAACAATACTGAGTCACTGTTGATTTGTGGTAGTTAAGGTGTAGCAATATTATTTGGACCTTGCACGTTTTTGGTTTTTTTTGTTCTTCATATTGTAACTGTAAATATAGTGTATGCTATGCAGCATATATAGTGTATATATATATATATATATATATATATATATATATATATATATATGTATATGTATATATATATATATATATATATATATATATATATATAGTGAATATATACTACATCTGCGGTATTGGTACAATAGTTCGGCTGTGGCTAAAAAAAAGTGGCTCACCCCTTTGAGGCCTTTGGAAAACCAAATAAATGTATTCTTCCCTAACACCCAGGTATTAAAGACGTTTTCAACCCCCTATTCAATGAGCCCTTTAGTAAACTAGACCTAAGCCTTCTTATGGTCCATTATTTGTTCCCACTGAATATATATATATATATATATATATATATATATATATATAAAAAACATATCATGATATTATACATTGGAAAATCAAGTAAATGCCCTTTCAGCACTCGCAAATAGGAAATGCAAGCCAACAGCAACCTCCTGGCCATGTACTAAAATTTTTAATTGCCATATCAATTAATGTTTGGTCACATTTCTTACAGATTGGGCTCATATAAGCTCCATAACCAGTTGCCAATATTTACTATTTGAGTACTTTTTGCTGCTAATTAATGCACATCATACAGATGGATCATGATTACTATAGCAAAAAATGGTGATTGGAGACCTGTTATGTAAAATAAGCTTAATTCAGGGATTCCAGCCTTACCATGCTCATATTAAATATTATAGAAGTGGCTCGGGTTCATAAAGTTTTACTAGCCAATGCATGTCAATAAATCACAGTTTAGAATGAGAGTTTTAGGAGTAGATTCTGTACCACAAGAATTACCAATCGCAACACACTGAAAACTTTCAGTATACCTGGGGCTTAAATAAACTTTAGATACTGAATGTCTCAAAGATATATTAAATGTTGCTCCACTCTCTATGGGACCAAGAAGGTTCCACAGACTTGCTTTATGAAATTATCTTGGTCACATGATACAGAGCCAGGAAAGAGCACCATTCATACACACTTCTATTAAAAAAAAAAATCACAGGACACAAGCTTTTGGTCCCCAATAAACTGCAAAATGCAATAACAAATTACACTAAATAAGTCTACTTTTATTAGGCCCTATTCACACATCCTGTTCCTGTCCGCAATTGCGGATCCGCAGAAAAATAGGACCAATGTATTTCAATGGACCCATACACATCCGTGTTGTGTACTGGGCTGCAATCCGTTCCGCAAAAAAAAAGGACAGGCCCTAGTACGGACAGTAACTGACACACCCAATACAACTCTATGGGGTCCTATTTTACGGATGCAATACGGATGCAATACGGATGAAAATTTGCGGATTGCTTACGGATTCAAAATTGTGGATTGGAAAATATACTGACGTGTGAATAGACCCTAAAGCACAAAAATAGCTAATAAAAACAATTGAAATCATATGAATATGGACGAAGGAAGAAACATGGAGGATGACACAGGTGACACAAGTACAAACGGAAAAATGCAGCATGAACAACATATAATCAAATACAAAAATAGCAGCTACCAAGAGATTAAGTGCAAAGTGCCAGTGTGACTAGCTGCCATACAAACTGACTCGTGGACTGTGTACTTTAGCTCATAGTGTTCTAGATGCAAATAATTAATTGTACAGAACAAAAAGTCATAATGATATTTCCTTTGATTCCACACAACGATTGTATTTTAAACATTTTATTTTATTTTTTTAAACTTTCAAGCGTTAATTGCCCATGAAAGTGAAATGTACGGTTGGTTCTTACCTTCTCTTCAGTTAACACTGGGAAATAATAATCCCTTGCATAACTGATGTTTGTATATATCAATGATAATTAAATATACCACCCAAGTGTTTCATGAACAAATGTGTTTCAGCTTAATTTAATAACATCAGATGAAAAGAAGGCTGTCCTTGTTTAATTATAAGGAGTTCTGCATAAGCATTTTCTTCTTCATTTTGTGAGCAGGTCATTAGGGATTTTTACACAGACAAAATGAAATTATGCCTGCTGCAATGCTCAGGCCTTTAGAAATATGTTGCCAGCAACACATTTGGTGCCAGAAAGTGAAATGAAGCTTGATGCTTTCTATTGCAAATTTGTAATTAAGTCCAGAATATTCTGCTGAACCAATAATATCAAAGCACTGAAAATACTAAAGCTGTTTGCATCAACAATCCCGTCTTCAATAGCGTCCTGAGTTGCCAGCTTTGGAGTTTGAGGTCAGTTGTAGTGAATGTATTTTATTAGAAAATATATAGGGAAACATTTATAGATATCTATAAATCATTGTAGTAAAATACAAAGGTTTACCATCATTCATGGGCTAGGTAGGTATAATGGATTGGCTCCCTGAAGTTATCTCTTACAATAATAGGAAAATCATCAGCTGGAGGAGCATACATTTTATAGCAAATACAAGATGTGCTAGAATATTTTCTTAAAAAAAAAAAAAAAAAGTAAATATTAATGGAGAGGATACTAGATTAGCTGAAGTATTGCAAAACCATTGATCTGTATTATTACAAAGACATACCTATTATTATTGAGGTACAACATGTTTAATATAACTCTTTATGGTGGCTGCATGAAAAGCATGTCACGAGCATATGTATACATGCTGGCCTTTCTATCGAAGCTTAACATTAGAGAGCAAATGATGATGATGCAAAGTTAAAGGAGAAGTCTTATACAAATCACAAATATACACTTATCATGGGAAATGCTTATAAAGTGCTTTTTTCCCTGCACTTACTACTGCATCAAGGCTTTACTTCCTGGATAAAATGGTGATGTCACGACCCGACTCCCAGAGCTGTGTGGGCTGTGGCTGCTGGAGAGGATGATGGCAGAGGGACACTGAGGGACACAGGGCACTGGAGGGACACTGAGCATCCCTCTGCCATCATCCTCTCCACCAGCCACAGCCCGCACAGCTCTGGGAGTCGGGTCGTGACATCACCATTTTATCCAGGAAGTGAAGCCTTGATGCAGAAGTGCAGTGAAAAAAGCACTTCATGTGCATTTCCTGTAATAAGTGTATATTGGTGATTTATATAACTTTGGGGGGGCAATAGTTTAATAAAAATGTTAACAATTTTTAAAATTTTAACAGTTTAACAATATTTTGCTGGACTTCTCCTTTAACCCCTTTCCAGAAAATGTATGTTATAGAATAGTTACACTTCTGTGGTCTCTGTGAAGGCCCAGTGATAACTAACAGCCAAATTTTGAGGAAAACCCTCTGATCCTAGACATTTAGCATCCTAAATGGTGCAGACAGCCGTGAATGTAGCACCTATGGTTTTTGGCATTAGTGCCCTGTATTGTTGTTTGGATTTCCATTGCATGCCAGGAAATAATAAATGTCCTTAGGTCTCCCATGGCTGTGTGCCTATGAAAACTGCTAAATACATGACTTAAAGTGAGTGTATTACTAGGTACATTGCTTTGTGCTTTTTACATGAACAGAACCCTTCCCCTCTGCCGCTCCTTTAGAATCAATGGAGCCTAGTCACAGAGGGGTGATCGCCACACTGGGGGCCGACGGGCCTTAACCCATGCTTTATGCCGGGCCAGGAATAGACCAGTGTTGGGTGTCGGAATCGGGCGGCAGTTCAAAAAAAGACCGCGGCACCAGCATCCCCCCACTGGCGCCAGTCTGTTCATGTAAAAAACACAAAGCGATGTACCTAGTGGTACATTTGCTTCAATCACTTGGCAACATAAAGTTGTGGTTTAGCAGCTCAGTTCCATTGATGTGAATGGAGCTTGATTGCAACAACCCAATTTGGAGACAATAGTTGTGCTCTTTAAGGAAGAAAATGGTCATGTTTTTCTAATCCTGGCTAACCACTTTAAAGAGAATCTATAAGCAGCAATTCACTTTTCAATCTATCAACACTGTTAGATAGCCATTGTAGCAAGGGGGACACATGGTACCTTTTATATATCCATCTTTACTTTAACTTCCTGGAGAACTAACCACAGACAATCTCTGAATGTCGCTGCTTAATCTTTCATGAAACCCCAGACAAACTTGATGATGTTGCTGTCAGGCTTTGTAATGTTACACAATCACTTCCAGCACTCCATATTCTTCTTTATGTTAAAGAAACAATAGTCATTAATAACATTGGCTGCGTTCAACATTTTTTCCCCACCTGCCTAAAACTGTATCATGGTTTCCAAGTGGCAGCAACAGAAGGCTAAGATTTTAATATCTTGTTTCTCCCAAAATAAGCCCTACCCCAAAAAATTGCCAGAGTTTGTGTTTTTAGAGTAGGCTTAAAAAAATATGAGCACCAAAAATAATCCCTAGTTACAGTCAGTGCCTCCAGCGTTAGGTTACATCATGGGACATCACAGAGATGAGAATAGGCATACCATAGTTCTCAACCGTTCTGGAGAAGTGCCTTGCTACCTCACAACAGGGCAAAATCCAGTGTCCCATCTCCTGCCGTCTGATTCCACAGATTCAGGCTGAAATCTGCAAATAGATTAGCTTACCTCTAACTGGTAGACTGTATAGGTAACTGTACACTTTTACCCCAAGACAATATGAGTTAAAAAAGAAAAAGCTACTCCATGGAGTACAAGAAAGAAGTTATGGAGGACTCACAGGACAAAAAAAAAATCTTACTGCTTTCTGTATTTGAATAAATGTTGATTTTTTTTTGTTCAAGCATAAATGTGTGATTGATGTGTGATTGTCATTTATGGGGAAAAATAAAACCTACCGAGAAAATAAGCCCTAGACCTTTTTTTTTTTACAAACAAAAAAATTATATAAGGCCCTATCTTATATTCAGAGAAACACGGTATGTACGTATGAGGCAACAGAAGCAGTATATAAGGAAACTGTAAACAATAGTATGTGCCAATTTGTCAAAGTAATAAATTATAACAATGGAAAGATTTTAAGGTTATACTATATCCTGTCACACCTTGAACGGCTGACTACATCATGTTTGGTTTTAACTTCTGTGTTATCAGATTGTCTGGAACAAATAACAATATCGGAGCATTGCTACTTATTGCTATAAATTGTAATTAAACGATTAGCTGGGATGACCCTTCTTTTAATTGCCATTTTTCTTTTCTCCCGCACATTGCAATATGTTTGTGTTCATGTTAAATTGAGTATCAACCTTTTTATCTTGCATCAGAAGAATCATTCCCACTTTAATCCCTAGCTAGAAATAAGAAGATTAATGAAAAATGTCACAGTGATACATGGCACGCTTAGAATACAATAATTGTTTTTAATCAGCCAGACGTTATTTGAAACATTGAATCATAACTTTTTGCTGGAATCTCAAGGACACGGCGACCTTACGAGGCTGTAGTAACAAACTTCAAATCCGGTGCTGGTTATAGTGATTTACACCTATTGTTCTCTTCTTTATTTTTCAGGGCTCATGTTGTTCCTTTCTCTCTTGCACAAAGTGCTATTATGGATTTTAATTACATGCCCTGAAAACCAGTCTGTTAACAACAACCTTTTATGATTGCATGAATCATTCAGCTGAGATAAGCATCAGATGGAGATAACAGAGAAATACTTTTAGTCACCAAAATTACCTTTAACTTACATTGTTCTAAGAGTGTTTCATGTAAAAAAACTGAACCCTAAAAACTTTATTTGAAGTAATGTTCAAAAAGCTTTAGAAAACAAGAGTACAGTATAAGTAGTTGACAGAATAAAGATCCTGATGAAAGCAAAGGCAATTTTCACTACAGCCCTCAGAATTCATCTGATGATTATGATAATGTTGGATATGGTATGGGTACGATTGAGCGAAGTTTGCAAAAATTCACTTTGTTGACAAAATTTTGTTTTAAAAATGTGTAAAATAAAAAAAGTATGCTCCTGTCTGAACTTCCTTGGTTCTCTTCTGTCTCCCATGACTTCAGTCACCTCCAGCCCACTCAGCCAATTACTGACTGAGACGGGACAGCACCACAGCCAGTAATTGGCTGAGCTGGCTTTCACTTTCCTGGCAAGTGAAAGCCTGCTCAGTCAATTGCTGGCCACGGTGCTATCCAGTCTAAGCCAGTCACTGATTGGCGTAGCGGGATGTCACTTTTGTCTGGAGAGTGACAGCTCACTCAGCCAATCACTGGCTGTGGCGCTGTCCCGCTTCAGTCAGTAATTGGCTGAGCAAGCTAGAGGTGGCTGAAGACACGGGAAACACAGAATAGGACACTGGGGCGGCGCACACAAGTAAGTATGGCAGCAAATCTGCACCAATTGTATAGTTGTGCAGTGAGCAGTGAGACTATGGAGCTCTCTGCTAAATGATGTTGTCATGGCCAATGCATTAAATAAGTAAGGGAGGTGTGGATGCTTTTCTTGAAAAAATGTGTTATTACAGGTTATAGTCATCTGGCGATACGTTGATCCAGGGATTATTCTGATTGCCATTAGAGTCCGGAAAGAATTTTCTCCCTGTGATGGGGCAATTGTCATCTGCCTCATAGGGGTTTATGCCTTTCTCTGGATCAACACAGTAGGGTTTCTCTACGTTGAGCCTGATAAACTCTTGTATTTTTTTCAACCTTATTAACTACATTACTATGTTACAAAGTTAAGGTTCGGTTCACAAGTTGGAAGAAATTGCCAACCTGGTGAATCGAATCTTGGACTCCTCTAGCTTTTACAAAGTGTACAGCAAAAACCATCCACATTAATTATGATCATTCGAGGTGTCCATAGTCAGGTGACAACCTTTTATCCAGTCAGAAAATCCAGTACATAAAAAATCTGGAACTCCACTACTAAAAATTACTATATTATTTTTATTTTTACTATTTATTTTTAACCCCTTAAGGACAAGCCAATTTTTATTTTTGCACTTCTGTTTTTCTCCCTTGTGTTTAAAAAGCCATAGCACTTGCATTTTCTCACCTACAGATCCATATAAGCTCTTACTTTTTGCAACACCAATTTTACGTTGCAGTGCCACACTTACTTTTTCCATAAAATATGCAGCGACACCTAACAAAAAATATTTGCACCGTGAAGTTGGAGGGAAAAAGGCAATCTTTTATTTTAAAAAAATTCAGGGAAGTTTAAAAAAAAAAATTAAAAAAAAAAAAGAATAATAAATAAAAATAAAAGTAATTGTATTTAAAATTGCTCTATTTTGATTCCCTATTCTATTTTGATTCCTATTTTGAACACTTTTATTTTTTTGATCTATGGAACTATTTAAGACGTAATTTTTTCTGCTGTGATTCATACTTTTTATTGATATCTTGCTTGTGCATATGTGACTTTTTGATAATTTTTTATTCAAATATGTGACCAAAAATCTTCAGTTTTGCATTTTATTGTTTTTTTTGCTCTTATGTTCTTTAACATGCAAGATTTAATAGTTCGGGTGATTCCACAGTCGGCGATAGCTAATATGTTTATTTTTTTATTCTATTATTCTTATTTTTTAAAAATGAGAAGGGGGGTGGTGATTTAAACTATTATTATTGGATCAGATTGCATTTTGAGAACCCAATCTGCCACTAGGCCACCACGGATTGACTTTTTTAAATGGTCAATTAGTCAGTGCGACCAAACAGGCAATGCCAGCTAGTAGCTGCGCTGCCTGACTGTTAATAGCAGCCAGAAGCTGTGTTCCATGAGCCCTCTCATTACCCCCCTAGCGGCACCATGGTGTACCTAAGGAGTTAATCCTCGCCCGGCATCCAATTTTTCAACACTGAGGGGCGCTACGGGGATTTATGTAGAGGCGGACTGCCTCTACATAAATCCTGTGCGCTCCAGTGCGCACGGTCGAAAACCTACGCCAGATTAGGACTGGAGTAGGTTTTCGGCGTATCTTTTGGCGGAACGGATGGTGAATCGTGCGGACTCTGAGTCCGCGCCCTCCGTTCCACCCCCTTCACACCCCCTCCCCGCCCCCCGGCGTACTCGGTGGAAAGTGCCGATTTGCGAATATTTATTCGCAGATCGGCCATTTGCGAATAAAATAATGCCGAAAATCATCCGTACGCCGGATGATACATGTCCCCCTATATCTCAAGGCAACAGACACCACACTACATCGACATATGGAGTGAGGTAGAATAGAATAGCAGAGCAGTAGCTGTCCCCTCACTTTTCCACTATTCACTGTCACAGTTTACAAGACACAGAGGGCATTATTACAGAATGGGAACACAGGCGGAAGGACATCCTTGTGCTCTGAGTCTATTTAAATCCCAGCAAAACCCCTGACATCTACAAATCTACAGGAGTTTTTAAGAATTGCACTCCAAATCCATAGGCATTAATATTATGGGGATCCCCCTTTCTAGTTAGAACAGCTTCCACTCTAGAAAGACTTCCTAAATGAGTATTTTTTATTCTTTTAAAGGTATTGGTGTGCTGAAGCATTAAGATTTCTCCATCGCGATTTCCCTAAGTAAGAGACTTAGGAAAACCACAAAAAAATTTCCTCATAGCATTATTGCTCCTCCTCCAAACTTTATAGTTGGAAAAATGCATTCAGGTAGGTAACATTTTCCTGGCATTCACCCAACCCAGACTCTTCCATCAGTCTGCCAGATCGGTGACTAATCACTCCACAGGACATGTTTTCATTGCTAGCATCAGCCTGCTTTACACCACTCTATCTGACACTTGGCATTGTGCTTGGTGATGTAAAGCTGGCATGCTCAGCCATAGGAACCAATGCCATGAAGCTCCCGGCGCACAGTTTCCGTGCTAAATTTAATTTCAGATGAGGTTTGTAGCTCAGCAGCCTCATGCGTGCCAAAATAAATGGTCAGCCACTTCACGGGTTAGTTGCTGTGGTCCCTAAATGCTTCTAGATTTCAAAAATAACACAGTTGTTCATAGAGGAAAGAACTGTCACAAACTGATATACAGTGGTAGCATCCTATTACAGTACCACCATGGAATTCAGTGAGCTCCTTAGAACTCCTTAGCACTTCACTGGAAATCCAGACTGAATAAAACACCTTAAGGGTGCCTTCACACCTAGCGACTCGCAGCGTAATTTACATAATTCAGTCAATAAAATTTGTGACCCACTACTTTTGTCCATAAAATAAATGTTTTGGATCTAAATAGGACTGTGTTAAAAGACGAAGTTTCCTGACTTTGAAGTTCTTCTTAACATTCTTTTAAACATTTATATAGCAGGATGGCTTGCTACAACTAGAACAAATAGACGACCTTCATCCAGTAGCCTTAACTGTGTTTTGTTGTTTAGGCATCATGTAATAGTGCATTTTATCATTTTAAGGGCGGGTTCACACTACATGAGACATCGGCCATTCTGTGACCCGGCCATGTCACAGAATGGCCGCTGTCAGGGAAGATCATCCTGATTCATTTAGATGAACTTCATTTGTGCTGAATTGGGATGCAGCCGCACTTTCCATTGTGTGAGGTGACACTGTTGTGCGGCCACTATTCAATGAGTAGCGGCCGTACAAAACTGACATTTCAGTTTTTCCTTCCGCCGCTAGGGATCCCGGACGGAGTGTATACTATGTGTATACACTCCAGCCGGGATTCCTTCTGACTGCAGTGCAATATAACTTTTATTTTAATCACAGCCATTGTTGCAAATTGGCACCAACGGCCATTAATAATTGAAAAATCATGTTGTGTGAACATAGCACAATACTGCAGCCACTGCCACTAGTAAATGGGACAACATGTAGCAGATTTTATGCTGTGTGACTCAGTATAAATAAAGAGATAAACACAGCATAAAATCTTTAGCGTATACAAATTTTTGCAACAGTCACATGCAAACATCACATGCAGCTGCTGTATTCATGGCCTGTCTGCTCCTCTGCCAGTGGTACCCCCTTCCCCAGCTCAAAGAAGAGACAAGATTGAGCCAAGTCTCCTAAAACAGCAAAAAATGGTGTTGTCTTGGAGAGGGAGGAGCCAGGGAGCTGTTGAGACACTATGTAACCATGTCTTGAGGTGTGAATTTTATTTATTTAAATGCTATATTCTGATACTGGAATACAGGGAAGTAGGGGTGTTAACTACTTTTTCTATGTTTACCATTTATTTAATTTCAACATAAGAAAACAGTAAACCCAAATTACTAAATATATATATTTATATACTTATATACTGGAATGAAGACTGTGATGTTTATAACACTGGAACAGACAGCTTTTTTTCTTCTTAATACCATTGTGGTGCTTTTTTAGCTAATATAAAGTATTGTGGACATTTTTATTAGCATTTAATACATTTTAAATTTATGCCCTGAAAATAGGTATGGAAGTTCATATTGCAGTAAATTTATTTTGAGGACGATGCTCCACAGGCTTAATTCAAAAATTTCCATTAATGTTCCTATACTTAGCTCATTCATTGAAGTGTATATACATTGACATCAATTTCCTGTCCTTCTGATCAACTCGCTCTAATATCAAACTAAAATTACTTTCTACAAATTCACTGGCAAGCTAAATTGAGTTATTCAAATATCCTAGGGTCAGATGAAAAACCAAAATTAAATATCATTTTCTTTCTATTTCCTCACACTTCAGTAAACTATTTAGATTCAGAATTCAAGTCATTCAAAAGTAGATAAAGAATTCAACTGATTCAGAACCCAACATGTAAGGGATTTTACAGAAAGGTTTGAAATGCAACCTGTATAAAGTTATTCCAGCTGTGAATTTACATAAAACTTTTAGTTTCCACCCAAAATGTAGAAATTGCCATATACAGTTTTTGTAAATCCGTTAAAGAGATGGCTACATTTGATTAATACATTCGCTTTATTTATTTCAGTTGTATTGTTTTATTTATTTATTTATTTTTTATCCATATCCATTTTTGCACATTTTTGGGAACCTATGAATTTGCTACTCTATTGTGACTGTATTTTTTTTTTTTTTTTTTTCAGTAAATCCAGCACCTTTGTCTCTTATTATTCCTCATGGATGTAGGAAACCAATGTACGGAAGTGGCTTTTTTATTCTATGGAATTAAATTCTTGCCTCCATTTGACTTCTGCCTAACTCTTCTGGATATGATGTCTGGTCGTGTGTCTGTCTGCCAGCTCAATGTCTACAATCTTGATCTCATCTGTTCCATGTCTACACCCTTTAGTCATGTGTCCACATCCACCAGCCCTGTGTCATATTTTCTTTTCTCGCCTGGCACTGGTTCTACAAGTTAACATCTATATCTCCTAGTTCTGTTCCAGCCCTGCTGCATTGATCTTATTTTCAGTCCTGCTCCACAGTCTGTGCTCCTGCTGATTCTTGCTCAATGTTTCTAGTGTATCATTCTCTATGGTCTATATCCTAATGAATTCTGCTCCACTGCCTGTGTTCTTAGCAATTCCTTCTGCACAATCCTTCCTGGTGTCCCTGCTGTGCCTGCTTCCCTATTGGTCTCTATTAAAGGGATTGAGGCCTGGGGCTAATAAATCATACTTTTCTTGTATGGTCAATGCCAAACCAGTAGGAGCCCCAAGTACTCTGATATAGATATTTTGTTTACGGCTGTGTTTGTGCAGAACATGAAGTATTTGTTTATTGAAGGGGCTCAATGGACATTAAAAGTGAGATATTTCTAGATAGATAGATAGATAGATAGATAGATAGATAGATAGATAGAGCCATACACAGTGAGGTGCATTATTTCTCACTTTTTTCTTGGCATTTTTAACTGTGTTTTATTGCATATTTTGCAATGCCACAGAAGAAGAATTCAAGCATACAGAATTAATTTAAGGCTATGTTCACACATTTTTTAGAGGAAAATTACAGCTGTATTTTCACCTCAAAAAACGTTGTGGGAACATAGCCTAAAGGTAAAGGTCCCTCAGTAATGTAAGCCCCTAGTAATGTAAGAATTGGGTTACTATTAATTGCTTTATCAAGCTTAGATCCAATTTAAATGATGACCTCTTTCCAAAAAAATTAAACAATGTTACATTCCCAGATGGTAAAAGTTGAATTTGGGGCAGTTAGAGTTACACCTTTAACCAATACAATATAAGCTCATAGTGTAACAATACGTTCTTTAGATTAATCTTAATTGAATTAACTTATGTCAGCTACTGTAGTAATTAACAAAATCTTAACATTCTGCAAAATACGATCCCTGGACCACTCCAATTTTTTCTTTAGACCAAACATAGAGCATTATATTTGTTTCTTGTATAATTAATTCTTATATTATCCCAACTGCTGTTTTTAGAAATTCTAGAGTCAAACATTTTGGAGCTTCAGCTGTGTTTTAGGGTCTGTGGCATCTGTATTACAAAACACAGCATACTCTGGATTGGGTGTTTTTCTCTCTTATTTCCATAGACTACTTTATAGGACTTTAAAAATTAATATTAGAAAATGAAAAAAATAAAAATGTCACCAAAAGGCTTGGGACTATGGTGTTATTTTATAAAGAAAAAAGAAAATGTGTGGAGCATCCTTATAATTTAGCATTGTATGCTTTCTTCTTTAGTGCTTTATGTTTTTATCCTATACTTTACTTGATTTATAATACAGAAATAGATTTGGTATCACTACATTCTTTCATACGTGCCATATATTAAAAAAAGGTCAGCCTTTCCTTAAGAAGAAGTTACTTTTGGCTTCACTAATAACAAGTCTGAAAATATTCAATAAGGAAAGAAATTGAGTTATCTTAGAAATTCTTTTTCTAAGGATAATAAATGACTATTAATGAACTTGGTGTTAAAGTTGACTAGATTAGGCTTTTTCATGTCATAAGACTAATAGTGCTTTCAAAATTATCAAATCGGTAGGTACATTTTAGCTTGTAAAATAAGTGGCATGTATGGTATAATTCATAGATCCATTCATCTTCGCAAAATGACCTTGATCTTGTGTCAACCTTATCCCTAAATAAGGAACAATGATCTGCTTTGAAAGTGTGTTAATTGCTTGTTCTTAAATTGTTTTCCAGTTGGACATAGGATGTAGTTTGTCTTTTAGACATTTCCGAGTCACTTAAAGGGAATCCACACAATACTGTTAAATGTTTAATGTTAAACTGGGTTACAGAGAACGTAAGGTTTATATTTTGCCCAATATAATTTTTCCACTGACAGCTGCTACATGCTTGTGAATGAAGAAAGGAAACAGACAAGATACAGAATTGCCTGTGTGATCAGGTGCTGGAACTTACCCACATGGTATGGAAAGGAATCAGTTACTAAATGTCAGCTGTCCGAAATCATGGTAGCTGCTATTGCTATAAATTAATTTTATCCTTCCTTTCTCTAAATGGGTGGTGCAAATGTCAAAAGAGTTTCATTAGAATCTAATACTTGCCACTAGAGATGAGCGAATAAGCTTGACATTTGCTTCGCGAGCTTCACAACTTTTCGGTCAAACTCGTTAAGATTTGCAAATTTGAATCTTAACTAATTTCATTAAAGCAGCCAAAACCATAGTAGCTACAATACTGGGACTATTACAGAAGGGCAAATTTGTTAAAGCATGTTGTTGTAAAAGTGTAAAAAATTGGAAAATCACAATTTAAATAAAATGTCAGCCAGTCAATCATCCTTTTTCCCCCATTCCTCTCCTCTCTGTCCCTATATTACTCTGTTAGTCTCTCCCTGCTCTGTTTTAACTGCCTGCTGCCATCCTACTCTCTCCTCCACACACAGCCGGCTGGCCACCTCCGTTAACAAACCACCTTACATAGAGGGGGAGGTGCTGACATCACCCACAATCAGGCCTCCTATTTTCTCCTCTCTGTCCCTAATTCCCTCAGTTAGTCTCTCCCTGCTCTGCTCTAACTGCCTGCTGCCATCCTGCTCTCTCCTCCACACACAGCCAACTGGCCACCTCAGTTAATGAACCGCCTTAGAAGGTGAGGTGGAGGTGCTGACATCACAGAGGAGCCTGCAGCTGATTGGATGGGCGCTAGGGATCATGGTTAATCCTTTTCTCCCTCCCAGTGTCACTCCAGACAGCATGAGCTTGTGCCATTTTGTTTTTTTTTTTGTGAATTTCCTTAACAAATCAGCAGGAATGTACTTCACAGTGCAAAACAAATTGACAGCCCAATTCACAGTGAATCTTGATTCGCCAGATTTGCATCGCTCAACTCTACGTTAAAGATTAGTAGTAATTAGTAGTATAAATTTACAGAAAATGTATACTTGCGTAAAACCATTCAAATGTCCTTATCAAAGATGACCGCAACTTGAATGCTCGAGTGCAATCATTCACCATGCAGAGAGGCTGCATTCAACTTCCTTAGCCACCAGTGTTCAAATGGCGAACAATCGGACTAGAGTATGCTCAAGTTGCACTCATCTCTAGTTCTTATGCCTTAAAAGGGAACATGCCATGTTGAAAATGTAAACCACACCATAGTCAGTAGGGAGTAGGGAGACCTAAGCAGACTCACATACATATCTGTGGAAATAGATTCAGTATACCTAATAATTTATTCATCAAAACCTCTGCTTACACTGGGCTTAGGAGCCCAGTGGGCGGTCCTATGGTCCTACTCATCCATCGTAAGGATACAAACCTAACTGTCAATCATTGATTAAGAGGTTTATAGGAATAAATTACTAGTTATACTAATTTGGTTCTAAAAATATGTAAATCAATCTATTCACCTGTTTCTGCTCTGTAACATGATTCCTGCAGATGCAGCTGCATTTTTCCCTGTAATAGGTCATATGAAAGGAATTGTTTTTATGAGACAACACATTTAATTTAAGCTTTAGCGTCAATTTAGCCAATGTGGTGATATAGTAATATTTCCAACATCAACATTGAGTATTTTTTCATTCCCTTACAGTATTCTTGTACCCTTATTATAATATAAAGTATCAGAACTATAATATTGACCTGTTTTACTATATACTGAATATTTGTTAGCTTTACTAAATTTAGAATTATTTTCTACACAAAAAATACTATTCAGTTGATGTAGATCATGGGCACTATAGGACTTAGTGAAATATCCATAACATCATGTCAAAAGCACTGAGCCAGAACACTCTTTAGAAAGGGCATTTAACATAAAATAATAATGCAAGGGAGAGATTGAGTAATTTATGCTTCTAAAGCCACTCACTGTGACAAGCAATCTGTCAGAAAATTAGAAGTGATAGAAGATGAGCTCCAGGATAGATGTGTTGGCATCTGTTGTCACTGTACAATTTAGATAGATACAGAGAACAACTGAGATAGATACATGCTATCAGAGAATGAGGTAGACTACAGACAACAACAACGGTTTATAGTGATACTCAGAAGATGCCATATTCTGTCTTTAAAGGGTTTGTGACTACATAGTTACATTAAAAAAAAAATGTAAAGGAATACTAAAAAAAAAAAACACTCAGAATGAGTTCTGCATTTTGCAGGTAATACTAAAAATTATACAATACTCACTGGAGGAAATAAGCCTTTAAAAATTAAAAGACTAATATTTCCATTTGTCTTTTTAACCTCTGAGACAAAAGATAGTTTTGTATTTCACGTTCAGAAATACTATAGATGACTCTAAGCTCTAAACATCAGTAGCTTAAAAAACTTACAGTGTATGGCTATGTTCACACAACATTTTTTCTGCTTCGTTTAAAATGACGTCCGTTATTTTGAGTTTAAAATAACGGATGTCATTTAGTGGTATGGCCTCTACTTAGTGCAATGACGGCTGCTGGTACATTATTCTACTTTGGGATTACTAATTGGCCTTTGGATACGGCTTAATTGAAAAGTCCATTAAATTTAATAGTAAAACGGAGTAAGAACGGTGACAAAAGAAAAGCTGTGTGTGAACAACTAATAAAAAATGACCGCTGTTTGCAAAAGATGTCCGAAAATAATTGTGATGATCATTATTTTGACGTTTGTGGCAATAATGTCCGTTATTGAATACATTGTGTGCATTGGACGTCCATCTTTCCATTGACTGCAATGCATTGCATTGCAGTCAGTTAAATCACTGCAATAACAGACGTTTTTTAAATAGCAAAAGCAGCCGCCTTTTCTCTATGTTTTGACGTTGTGTAAACATAGCCTTTTTCTTAGCTGTTACATGCTGGCATTTTACTACGCTTACTAGCTAGTACAACATGAGATGTTTGATACTATATTTTATTCCAGCATGTTTTTTTTATGCCTGCTAATATAGTGAAAATCAGAGAGCATCAAAGACCGAGCAGCGTCAAAACGGCAAAGGTGAGTATAGCAGCTTTTTTGTTTTCTCTGCATTGGGAGGCATTCAATAAAAAAAAAAAACCTCCCTGCTCATTTGTACCTGGAGAAGGTAAACACTGGCTCTATTTCTGTTATACCTGTCATATCCAGGTAGTGAAACATTATCTATTCATTTCAATAATTAGCATGTTTTCTTTTACTATGCATAAGTTGGTGCAGCAAGAGTTGTTCCATTCAACCTATCATTTACTCACTTGAAGCCTGATTTGAAATCTGCTGCAAACACTGTCTCTCCTTTTAGCATACCTATGCTATCCAGGTACTACACAGTTGGCCGTTTATTATTATTATTATTATTATTATTATTTTATTTATTTATAAAGCACCCTTAATTCCAGAACGTTTATTTGAATAATCAACATGTTTCCTACCTACAATCGTACATGTTATGCTACATTTGTGAAGAAAGCCCTGCAATGACCAGTTGATCAGTTAAAGGGGTATTCCCATCGCAACCAAGATAGTTATACTTGTAGGACTTTAACCCTTTAAGGTCTGAGCCAATTTTTAGTTTTGCGCTCTCATTTTTTCCTCCTAGTGTTTAAAAGGCCATAGCACTTTTTAATTTTTTCATCTACAGACCCACATGGATCCTTATTTTTTGTTTCACTAATCGTACTTTGCAATGACAGACTTAATTTTTGCATAAAATATGCTGTGAAAAACATTTATAGATGTGCAATTAAAAATAATACGCATTTTTTTTTAATTTGGGGGGGTTGGTGTTTATACCATTCACTCTATGGTTAAACTGACATGTTATATATGTTCCTCAAGTTGTTACCATTACAATGACATGTAATTTGCATAACTTTTATTTTATCTGACAGCTTTTAAAAAATTTAAATTATTAATAAAAAAAAAAAAAAAAAAAACTAAATGTTCCCTAAAATTGCTCTATTACCATCCTTATAACGCTTTTGTCCTTTGGTCTATGGGGCTGTGTGCAGTGTCATTTTTTGTGCCATGATGTGTACTTTCTACTGGTACCTTACTTGCGTATTTGCTACTTTTTGATGACTTTTAATTACAATTTTTCTGGATTTAATGCGACCAAAAATGCGCAATTTTGCACTTTGGAATTTTCTGGTGCTTACACCGTTTACAGTGTGAGATCAGGAATGTGGTAATTTAATAGATCAGGCAATTATGCATGCAGCGATACCAAATATATTTCTTTATTTTTTTTTATTTATTATATGGGGAAAGGGGTGATTCAACCTTTTATTAACAACACTTTTTTTTTTTAACATACACATTAATTAGAAGTCCCACTGGGGGACTTCTACTACAATTACACTGATCTCTCATAGAGATCAGTGTAGTATACTTAATATAGCACCATTCCATTAGATCGGTGCTGTATTGCTCTTGTCTGCTGCAGACCAGATGCATGGATTGCCTAACCGGGATCAGTGTCAGTCTAACGCTGAGCCCCGGCCGGCTCATCACGGAGGGTAGATCCTGCCACTGAACACCAGGGATGCACTTTGCAGGGCATTTAAATACATCTGTCATGTCTGACAGCTGCATTTAAATGTCCTTATTAGCAGCTGCGGTCCTGGGCTGCAGAGAGCAGCCAGAATCGTGGCGTTCAGAGCAGGGTCACAGGGCAGCCTCTCTCTGAACCCCCCTAATGGCGCAATGACGTAGATACATCATGGGTTAATATTTTTAGAGATGTCATGGGTTGTTGAGGGGTTAATATTTTCAGTAAGTTTTGCAAAGTTCTATATTTTTGCAAATACATTCATTTAGCAGACTTGCCTTCTGATTGCCTCCTTCTCCTGATATGCTTCTCTTTCCCATTGTTTGCAGCTCATTGTTTAGGTTAGTATTAGTAACCAACACTTTGATCTGAAAGCAGTGGTCTAGCTGCTGTCTATATAACCTTTCTGTAGCTGTTTCGACATTTAGGGGGAGATTTATCAAACTGGTGTAAAGTAGAATTGTCTCAGTTGCCCCTAGCAACCAATCAGATTCCACCTTTAATTCCTCACAGATTCTTTGAAAAATAAAAGCTTGAATCTGATTGGTTGCTAGGGGCAAGTAAGACAATTCTACTTTACACCAGTTTAAAAAAATCTCCCAAGTGATTTTAAAGCATGGATGGGGAACCCTTAGCCCCCAGCTGTTGCTAAACTACAATATCCATGATGCCTGGAAACCCAAAGCTTTTAAGAAATGTGGGATTTTTTAGGTCTAAAATTATGCACTGTTTGATTTATTTTATATACCTTTAGAACAAAACTGGTCAGCCAATACAGAACTTCTATTTCATTGTTTGGATATACGACAGCATACAAATATGGGAATTAGAATTTCCACAGTATATAGTAAATCCACTACAGTTGTGGCTGCAGTGAAGCAGAATTATAAATGTTAACTGGTTATGTGTATGATCTGATCTGTATCAGAAAAACCAGAGCTTCAACTTTAAATTAAGAAATTAATCTGCACAGAATTTGAATTTATTAAGATGGAACAAGATAGTATTCAAGGATGGTCAATCACTTATTGAAAATATAATTATAATGATACAGTGAGGGGGGGGGAGTAGACCTCAATTGTGAGAGACAAAATGAGAAAACAAATCCAGAAAATTACATTGTCTGATTTGAAAAGATTTTTTTTTGCAAATTATGGTGGGAAAAAAGTATTTGATCAATTACAAAAGTTAATCTCAATACTTTGTTACTGTATATATCCTTAGTTGGCAATGACAGACCTTAAACATTTTCTGTAAGTCTTGAAAAGGTTGGCACACACTGTTGCTGGTATGTTGGCCTATTCCTCCATACAGATCTCCTCTAGAGCAGTGATGTTTCGGAGCTGTTGCTAGGCAACACAGACTTTCAACTCCCTCCAAAGGTTTACTAAAGGGTTGTGATCTGGAGATTGGCTGGGACCTTGAAATATTTCTTATAAAGCCACTCCTTCATTGCCCTGGCAGGGTGCTTGGGATCATTGTCATGCTTAACCCCTTAAAGACCGGACCAATTTCGATTTTTGCACTTCTGTTTTTTTCCTCCTTGTGCTTAAAAGGCCATAGTTGCATTTTTTCACCTAGAAACCCACATGAGCCCTTATTTTTTGCGCAACTATTTGTACTTTGCAATGGCAGGATGAATTTTTTTATAAAGTACACTACAAAACCAGAAAAAAGATGGTGTGCTGTGGTGAAATTGGGGGGGAAAAAAAAACAAAAAAAACGCATTCTGTTTATTTGGGGGGTATTTGTTTTTACCCCGTTTGCCCTGTAGTAAAACTGTCTTGTTATAGATGTTCCTCAAGTTGTTAATGATGACAACGATATTTTAACATATATAACTTTTCTTTTATCTAATGGCTTGCAAAAAATTCAAACCATTATTAACAAATATATGTTTCTTAAAATCGCTCCATTCCCAGGCTTATAGCACTTTTATCCTTTGGTCTATGGGGCTGTGTGAGGTGTCATTTTTTGCGCCATGATGTGTTCTTTCTATCGGTACCTTGATTGCGCATATGCAACTTTTGGATCGCTTTATTACAATTTTTCTAGATTTGATGCGACCAAAAATGCTCAATTTTGCATTTTGGGATTTTTTTTACACTTACACCATTCACCGTTCGAGATCAAGAATAAAATAAATTAATAATTCGGGCGATTACACACGTGCCGATACCAAACATGTTTACTAATTTATTTATTTATTTATTTTTATTTCTAACATGGGAAAAGGGGGGTGATTGAAACTTTTATTAGGGGAGGGGGCTTTTTATTAATAATAAAACTATTTATTTATTTTACACTTATACTAGAAGCCTCCCTGGGGGACTTCTAGAATATGCACACTGATCTCTCATTGAGATCTATGCTGTATAGTTATACATCATAGATCAATGAGATATGCACAGATATGTCGGGGGAGCCTCTTAAAAAAGAAGTTACAGGTCTGTGAGAGCCAGAAAACTTGCTTGTTTGTAGGTGATCAAATACTTATTTTCCACCATAATTTGCACATAAATTCTTTCCAAATGAGACAATGTGATTTTCTGGATTTTTCTAATTTTGTATCTCATAGTTGAGGTTTACTTATGATGTCAATTACTGGCCTCTCTTATCTTTTTAAGTGGGAGAACTTGCACAATTGGCAGCAGACTAAATACTTTTTCCCCGCTGTATATTGTATCAGCTTCCTTAATTTATATACATAATTGTCCGAACCCGAGCCTGGATCATTTGATTACCAGTGGCTGAGGAAGTTGGATGCAGCCCTAGAGAGTCCTGGAAAACATGGATACAGCCTATCCATGTTTCCCAGGCAACCTTCTTCTTCCAGGCAGCCTTTTTCTTTACAATCATCCAACTTCTTCAGCCATTGGTAATCAAATGCTGCACACCAGTCCAGACATGTTTGAGGTTAACTCATCCCTAATCTCCACCCATCATATAACCCAGAATTAGAATAATAAAATCTTCTAGCAACAAATTTCATACCTATATTTAATGGCTACAACTTTAAATTACTAGTTAAGACCTACTGTAAATTCATTTAAAATAAAAAGCCTTCAGCGGTCTTTAGATTGTTCAAGAACACTTGCAATTTTACTGCCAATACCCAGAGGTAGAATTCTGAATATTACAAATTGGTCACTTCATTTTTATCTCTCTATAAAATATTGCCCTGAATAATATTCGGAGAAGTTTCACAAGTCACGCATAAAGCACTATTATTGACGAACACTGTGAATATTTCAGAATATTTTAGAATGTTATGACAGGAACATTTACAATGTTTATTGATTTATTTTTGTAAGAAATTTGTCCCAGTAGATGATTTTCACAAAGCAGAAGCCGTGTAGTTTGGTGCACATCTACTTGTGTCCCATTATCATGGGTCCCAATATAAACCCACAGAATTAGAGAAGTGGGACACCATAAAAGTGGCTGAAGTGATTAGCCTTGTTGTCTTGCTACAATGGTCTCTTGTAGATTGAACCACAAATATTTACAATTTAAAGGAGGTATTTGTCTTTATGGATACATAGACATGTATATTGCATTAATATGATCACTTTACCTCTGTATACCCCCAGGGCAACAAAACTGGATACTTAATTAATTAACCCTTTAAGGACAGAGCCTGAAATGGCCTTAATGACAGAGACAAATTTTATGAATATGACCAGTGTCACTTTATTCATTAATAACTTTGGGATGCTTTTACCTATCCGGCTGATTCTGAGATTGTTTTCCTGTGACATATTGTACTTTACATTTCTGTTAAATTGGAGTCGATACTCATAACAAATCTTTATGAAAAAACCCCAAATAATGTGAAAAAATTTGAAAAAATGCATTTTTCCAACTTTGAAACTTTTTTGCTTATACAGAAAGTGGTTATACCACATAAATTATATATTAAATAGCATAAGTAACGTGTCTAATTTATGTTGGCAGCATTTATTAAACGATCTTTCATTTTTTTTAGACAATAGGAAGCTTAAAACATTAGCAGCAAATTTCCAAATTTTCAGTAAAATTTCAAAATCAGATATTTTTAGGGACCTGTTCAGGTTTAAAGTGTATTTGAGGGGCCTGTATGTTAGAAAGCCCCACAAAGCACCCCATTTCAGAAACTGCACCCCCCACACTCTGCAAAAGCATATCCAGAAAGTGTTTTAACCCTTTAGGGGAGTCACAGAAATAAAAGCCAAGTGTGTAAGAAATTTGAAAATTGTAATTTTTTGTGCAGAGATTTTATTGTAATCCAATATTTTTCATAATTATAAACCTATTACCAGAGAAATTCACCCCAATAATTATTATATAAATACCCCATATGTGGCCCTATTGCGCTATTTGACGCAACCACAAGCCTCAGATATAAATGAGCGCCTAGTAAATTTCAATGCCTCCGTTATATTTGGTCATTTTTGACTGTACCACTTCAGGTTGGCAGAGGCTCTGGGGTGCCAAAACCTAAAAAATGCGGTGGGCATTTGGACCCCACAGGTGCTTCACAGATTTTCCGAACAATATGGCGTGAAAAAAGAAAAATTTATTTTTTACACTAAAACGTTGTTCTAGCCTTCAATTTTTCATTTTCTTAAAGGGATAAGAGGAAAAAAAAGACACAAAATGTGTAGCACAGTTTCTCCCGAGTACGGAAATACCCCACATGTGGCGATAAAGTGCCAAGGGGGCGCAGGACGAGCCTCCAAAGGGAAGGAGCGCCAATTGGCTTTTGGAAGCTAAATTTCACTGGAATGGATTTCAAGGGCCATGTCGCATTTACAGAGCCCTCGTGCTGCCAAGACACTGGAAACCCCCCACAAGTGACCCCATTCTGGAAACTATACCCCTCAAGGAATCTAACAAGGGGTGCAGTGAGCATATGGACCCCACTGGTGACGGGCACAAATGTGGAACAATGTGACGTGAAAGGGAAAATTTTCATTTTTTCACTTTCATGGCACAAATGTGCCCGTCATCAAGGGGTCCATATCCTCACTGAACCCCTTGTTAGATTCCATGAGGGGTGCAGTTTCCAGAATGGGGTCACTTGTGGGGGGTTTCCAGTGTTTTGGCAGCACGAGGGCTCTGTAAATGCGACATGGCGTTCATCATCTATTCTGGCCAAATCCAACCTCCAAAATCCAAATGGCGCTCCTTCCCTTCGGAGGCTTGCCCTGCACCCACATGGCGCTTTATGTCCAGATGTGGGGTATTTACGGACTCGGGGGAAATTGCTCTACACATTTTGTTTTTTTTTTCCTCTTTTAACCCCTTGTGAAAATGATAAATTCAAGGCTAAACCAACATTATAGTGTAAAAAATGTAATATTTCATTTTCATGCAACATTGTTCCACATTTGTGCCCTGACGAAGTCGCACTGTGCGATGCAACGCGTTGGGCGTTTCTTTTCCATTGTCCACTCGGTATTGGCTGCGGTACAGGTTGTATTCTTTAGTCCCTTTTTCACTGGGGCTGGTGTATGTTTGTACTTGAGCCTGTCTGTCTATAGAGGAAAGTGGCAGTCTATCATGCATTTGTGATACTTTATTTTGCACTACCTGCACTTTGCCTCTATACACAGCAAGTGATCATCCCCCTTTTCCCTTATTGTGGGATCTGGGCAGCTTATCTGCTGCCTTTTTGTGGACAATGGTTTTAGTGCAACTTATTATGGAATGCACTATATGTATTTGTTTTTAAATGCTTTTATGTTTGTGTCTGTACTTCAATAAACTTACATTATTTTGATATATTACATTGGGTGTGCTGGCTCAGTACTTTCTTTCCTTTTTTTCTATATCCACATTTGTGCCCGTCACCAGTGGGGTCCATATGCCCACTACACCCCTTGTTACATTCCCTGAGGGGTTTAGTTTCCATAAAGGGGTCACTTGTGGGGGGTTTCAACTGTCTTGGCAACACAGGGGCCTTTTGAATGCAACATGGCCCCTCGAAATCCATTCCATCCAAATCCAGCCTTCAAAAACCAAATGGCGCTCCTTCCCTTTGGAGGCTTACCCTGCACCCGAATGGCGCTTTATGTCCACATGTGGGGTATTTCCGTACTCAGGGGAAATTGCGCTACACATTTAGTGTTTTTTTTAATCTTTTAGCCCCTTGTGAAAATAAAAAAATCATGACAAGATTAATGATTTAGAGTTGTTGGTCTAGCCTTGATTTTTTCCATTTCCACAAGGGGTTAAAAAAGAAAATGAACACAAAACGTGTAGGGTAGTTTCCTCTAAGTAAGAAAATACCCCACATGTGGGCATAATGTGCCATATGGGCACAGGGCAAGCCACCAAAGGCTGGAATAGAGGATGGAGGCCATGTCGCATTTACAAAGCTCCTGTGCTGCCAGGACAGTAGAAACCCCCCACAAGTGACCCCATTCTGGAAAGTACACCCCATAAGGAATCTAACAAGGGGTGCAGTGAGGATATGGACTTCACTGGTGACGGGCACTTACGTAGAACATGTGCCGAGAAAATAAAAAATACAATTTTTTTCATTTTCACGTCCCAAATGTGGCCGTCACCAGGGGGCCATATCCTTGCTGCCCTCCTTGTTAGATTTCTTATCGGGTGTAGTTTCTATAATGGGGTCACTTGTGGGGGGTTTCTACTGTCCTGGCCGCACAGAGGCTTTGTAATTGCATCATGGCATCCTCTAATGGGAATGGCTGCCATACCTACTTAGCTGGGGAAAAGGGACAATTCTAATTTATTTGGGGGTATTAGGCCAATTATTGGTTTATAAGGTTGAAAATGACAGGTGTCCATCAAATTCAACATGTGTTGACCCAGAGGAAGGCAAAAAACCCTTGTGAGGCAGACAACAGTAGCCTCATCACAGGGGAAAAATTCCTTCCCGGCTCCATAATGGCGATCAGAATAATCCCTGGATCAACGTGACCCCTGAAATAGGAATAAGGGACATTAGAAAATGTAGAACCCCAATGACGTGTAGTGCGCCTTGAAGCGATCCAGTATGCAGAGGCCGGGGTAATCAGGACAGGTGTCACACGGGAAAATGGTGTCCTTCCTGATCCCCCTGTTACCCCACACTCTGCACTTCTTCTGGGGTCTCCTGTTTTCCAGTGTGGGGGACGTCACCTGGAAAATGTTGCCCTGGTGCGATACGGAGTCCCTCACATCCAGAAGCGCTGGGTCCGCTCCATGGCTGCTAAATATTAGGGCTCTATTACTGCTTCTGATATGTTCGGATCGTGCCGCAAGCTACAGGGCAGCGAGGGACCGGAAGAGGGGGTGCTGGTATAAAAGTTATCCCCGTACAGGTGGTAACCTTTATCCAGCAGTGGGAAGATCAGTTCCCGAACGATCTTCCCACTTGTTCCGAGGATGGGGGGGAGGGGGCATCTGGGGGCTGGATTCGGGTGTCCCTTCCTACATACACTCTAAGGGTACGTGCACACTGCGGAATCGCGACAGATAACCCTTCGTGCATTCCGCAGTTGGCACCCGCCGGCGGAGTGATGCAGGCGTGCGTCTCCACACGTGTCATAGACTCCACTCCATGCACGGGCGGATTCGGGTAGAGACATGCGCCCGCATCAGTCCACCGGCGGGTGCCAGCTGCGGAATGCACAAAGGGTTATCCTTCGCCATTCCGCAGTGTGCACATACCCTAAATCTGTAAATCCCAGAGGTACACTCACAGAGTTTGTAGAATTTCACACCATACTGTCATCTCTTATTGGGACGGTACTGGCGGAAAAGACAGTAATGGCGGTCGGTGCTGTCCTCGGACAGCACCGACCGCCATTTTTTTCCGGGTCATCGGGTCACCGATGACCCGGAAAGGTTCCGATCGCCGCTATTGGCTGATCTGAATTGATCAGCCAATAGCGGCGATCCTAAGCACGGCGGGTGTTAACCACCCCCCGTGCTGAGAAGCTAAGATGGCCTGCTATGATTTATAGCAGGCCATCTTCCCCGATCGCTGTGTGCGATTACGCTGTTCCCCGATTACGCCCTGATGCGTTAAGTACCAGGGTGCGAGGGCGTAAATTTACGCCCGATGTCGTTAAGGGGTTAAGAGACCATGGGGGAAATTTATCAAGGGCGTTGCACCTATTTTTAGGTGAATAATTGGATTTTTAGCCCAGTTTTGGTCTAAGTTCTATTTATGAACCAGTATTCGACAAGCAAATGTTTTTTAGATTTGACTTTTTTTTAATCTGCCTGTTTTGAGTATTCACCCAAAAGTTCGCATAATCCGGGATTAGTGCCCAAACTAAAAGTCGCACAAACAGGTGCAGGCTTACGTCTGGTCAGTACCAGGTGACTATGCTTGCGCAATTTTGCTTTTTTTGCGACTTTTTGTGCAACTTTTTACTTAGATACATTTACTATGGCAGTGCTACATGTTAATAAATCAGTCACAAGATATTGGAACAAAATACACACCAATCCCCATTAGAATAGTTGCACACATTAGACTTCCTCGAAAATGTCCCTCTAAAAATAAAGGTGCACCTACACCATGTTAACCTGAGTACATATGGCTGTCTGCACCTAGCATGCCTATGTCAGGATGCTGAGATATACAACTACAGGTCCTATTCTCCATGTGGCTATTTTATACTCAACTTGAAGAACACTGACTGCATGCCTATTTGATATGTCCACTCCAGATGATGTGCCTTGTACACTTGTACCTTCATGCTTTCTGGTACCATGGACCACAGGATGTTCATAAAGTCTGGGCTCTCCTCGCACCTACTAAACAGCACTAATGGGGAACAATTTGGATGCGGGCGCATCCATGCGAGCCCACATGTGAATTCTCCTCTGCACACAATGGAGCGTGGGGCCTCTATTCATTGAATAATGGCCACAGAAAAATGACATATCAGTTTCTTGTGGAACCGCTAGGGATCCCGAACGGAGTGTATACTATATGTATACACTCTGGCCGGGATTTCTTAGAAAGCAGCACTATGTAAGTACTGTAGAAATCACGGCCAATGATCATATGAGTTGTCCTCTTTTTTTTCTTCTCTATCTGGCTTAGACCACCATGGTGACTTTTCTAAGCCATAACTTCTCTTCAGCATCTGCCATACAAATATCTTAGGTTGCGCATTTTTCTAGAACCCTCCCAAGCTCTACACTGAACCCATCTATAGGCAGGTAAGTTTTTAATTCTTCTTGATAGTCAACCCCCTTCCCCAGTAAGTAAGCAAGTATGTTCTTAGGTAGTCCCCTTCAGTTGGAAGGTAGTCCCAATTTTTGCTAGAATAAGAAAAGTTAAACTAAAAAATACACCTCCTTTCCCATGCTAAGGTCACCCATTTATCTCCACAATGTGACAGTGTTGGAGATCAGCATGTGCAGTCAGTGTCAGTCACAGGTCTAATGCTGCCTGCCGCTTACATTGACCAGTTTTAACTGTATAAGCGTATGTGCAAACAGTTTAATGTGGCATTAACTCAATCAGTATCTTGGAGTGTTAATCATACTAGGGACTACTACTAATGTAAATAAGAAAAGCTTAGTTTGCAAATTGCCTAAAAAGGAACAGTGCTGAGCATCTGCCTTTCATTCTATTTAATTTTGTAACATATATTCAACTTTCTTGGCATTAACTGATCACTTAAAGGCTATGTTCACTCAATTTCAACATTGTGTGAACAGAGCCTTTCTGTGTTTTCAATCCACTCCTGGTTTTGGTTGCAATATGAGGACCACAATACTGACTGAAATATACGTAGTGTGAACCAAGCCTAACACAGTAACGATGAGAACACAGCGGGCGGCATTGCATTGACTTCAGTATAATACCGCCCCTGCAGTAAAGAACGGACGCTGAGGCAATTGCAATCAGCATCCGTTCTTTACTTAAAAAGAACGTTGTGTGAACCTAGCCTAAGGATAGGTTCACACAACGTTTAACAGCGTCCATTGCATAGCAATGGACGCTGTTAAGCAGCCGGCCGTTAGGCTGCACTCAGCCTGTTCCTGCAGCTGATACCTCTGTATCGGCTGCAGGCACATTCTTTTTTTACAATTGATTTGCGGGCATCGGTGGCTGTGCCCTCAAATCAATTAGCCATTCCCACCAATGCAATGTGCGGCCACGCTGCACATTGCTTTGTGTGAACAGCTGATGTTTAGTGAACAGCGTACAGAAATAATTGAAAGGCACATTATTCTAAAGATTAGGCGTTAGAACAGGGGTCCCCAAACTACAGCCCACGGGCCGCATGCGGCCCCCCGAGGCTATTTATCCAGCCCCCACCGCACTTCCACACTGCTGCCTATCCCTGCCCTTTGCCCCGCATCCACACCGCCGCCATCCCTGGGCAGGCCGGGCCCTTTGCACTCTTGGAATCTCTCCGGTCAGTCGCCGGAGGGATCCCCAGCAGGTGCAGCGACGTCATCACTGCCCCTGCCGGAGGATCCCTCAGAAATCATTTCCAGGTTACATCAGGGGCGGGGGGGTCGGTAGTTCGTGCGGCGCCGAGGAGGCAGGCTGCAGGGTAGACATCTCACACTGCTCCGGGATCTGCGGTCCGTCGCACCACCCTCCGGGGGGGGGGGGGAGATGTGCAACGGACCGCAAATCCCGGAGCAGTGTGAGATGTCTGCCCTGCCGTCTGCCTCCTCGGTGCCGCACAGACCACTGACCGCCCCCCCCCCCCCGCCCCGGATGTAACCTGGAAATGATCTCTGAGGGGTCGCTGCACCTGCTGGGGGATCCCTCCTGCGACTGATCGGCTGAAGAGGAGAGGCCAGAAGAGATGAAGACAGTATTAGGTGAGAATAATTATAAAAAAATTTTGTAGCAATGCAGTGGGGCATTATAAGTATATGGGGGACATTGCAGGGGAACAATATAACTATATGGGGGACATTGCAGGGGGACAATATAACTATATGGGGGACATTGCAGGGGGACAATATAACTATATGGGGGACATTGCAGGGGGACAATAAAACTATATGGGGGACAATATAACTATATGGGGGACATTGCAGGGGGACATTATTAGTATATGGGGGCACAACAGGGGATCCTACATACAGGGGGTAACCCACATACTTGCTTGAGTGCTGCTTGAGGGGGTGAAGGTGAAGTGGGGGGAGTTGAAAGTGGGTTGAGGGGGCTGGTTAAGGGTGTGAAGGGGGAGTTAGGGGGGTTGGTTGAGGGTGTGAATGGGGAGTAAGGGGGCTGGTTGAGGGGATGAAGGGGGAGTGAGGGGAGGCTGGTTGAGGGGGGAGTGAGGGGTTGAGTGGGGGCTGGGTGAGGGGTGGAAAGAAAGAGGGATGCTTTTACTTTGGGGGGCGGGGGGTTGTGGCATTTTGCACTAGGATTTGATTATAGTTAGTTTTTTTATAGTCCGGCCCTTCGATGGTCTTAGGGACAGTGAACTGGCCCCCTGTGTGAAAAGTTTGGGGACCCCTGCGTTAGAGTAACGATGTGAGAACACAGCGGGCGGCATTGCATTGACTTCAATGCAATGCCGCTCATGCAGTAAAGAACGGACGCTTAGGCCATTGCAATCAGCGTCCTTTTTTACTTAAAAAGAATGTTATGTGAACATAGCCAAAAGCTGATTCTGGCAAAGGGTAGTATTCTTCTGCTATATTTCCAGCATCATAATACACAACATAGCACCAAAAAATATGAAACATTTCTTACCAGCATATGCATATAAAATGTCAAAGAGAAAGAGTGGGATACTGGTGGTTCATTCCATTCCTAATGGATACGCCCTAAAAATTTCTATGTAACACTACATCGTGGTCATCAGCAAAAAGTTAAACTAATACTGTTCCATTGAGCTCATTAATTTCGAAATATTATTACAATTACACTTTCTATAGAGAAGAAATGTTTGCTGTGGATAATTTCTAAATTGAACCCAGTGATGGAAATAACATAACAGTATTAGAAATCTGACAGCATTTTAAGTGACACAATGTAACTGAAAGAAGTGAATCACAAAATATAAACCTCATTTTATTTTCTGCACATGAGATATGTACAGATCTATTGTTTATGCTGCAGGGAGGTTGAAATTAATTACTGAAGATGTAGGGCATGCTTGGTGAGCTTGGAAAAAAAATCTCTTTATATTCACTATGTCTGATCTTGGAATAGGAAGGATAGTATGCAAGATTGTCACCGATGTATTAAGTCATAGCAAATGTCCAAATTAATGTATATCATAAAAAGTATAAAGAGGTTGTTGCAAGATAACTTTTATGACTTGTCCCCAAAGGGCAGCTATGTCAAAATCAAGGCGCCCCAAGCCCACTGCTTATGACTGCCAAGGGTGGTCAGGAGGCTGAAAATAGCTGTTTTCACAGGTTATTGGGAGTTTCATAAACAGTGTAGCACAGCTAGCTATAATGTTTCCCTAATGGCTTATTCCCATGTCCCGTATTTTATGGATGCTACACAGGGCTGTATTTATTTACCACTATGCACCCGTGGTCTGGTGCCTAGGGCAGCACCTTGCAGGGGGGCAGCACCAGGGAGCAGGGAGAAGAAAACACCTTCCCCCCCCCCCTTTTTTTTTGTAGTTTCCCACCTTCTGTTTAGACTTTCTAGTAAATCTGGTGTCTTTGGGGGAGGGGGGCCTAATGGGGATATTGATCAGGTCTGGTATGGCTGTGTTAAATGTGACGCCTGGAGCTATTGTCTACCAATCTATCAATCCTGTGGTGGGTCATCTTCAAGTTTAGTGTCAAGAGCAGCAGCAGCTGTTAATACGGCCCTGATGCTAAAGATGGGGAAGCTCTGTACTGGAGGGTTTATCACCCCAGCATGATGTATAATTATCATTACAGGAGCAGGAAAACTGTTTAAATCTCTGCGGCACTATAATGACAGAGCCACACAGCTGTGAATAACGTAAAAAATTTAATCACACAATAGTACACGGCCACAGCCACACTTATGTCCCTGAACCACCTATTTCAATCCTAAGCATCAAGCTGTGTCTCTCACCTGTGTCCTCTCCCTGATTGCTTTCCTCCAGCTGATGCACATTTCTACCTCCTAGGGCGTGACCCCCCCACCCAGCTCAGTTAGATTTATAGGCCCAGTGCACTCCATATTGGGCGTTGGTATTTGACCTCAGATTTTTAGCCAGCCCCTTCCTGTGGTCCCCTGCCGGATCTTTTGTGTCCTTGCCTTAAGAGAAAATGTTCCTGACTCCTTGTTCCTGACTACATTGGCCTGCCACCTGCCCCGACTTTCTTATCTATCCCTGACTAGGGATGATCGAACAGCGGAAAATGCTAGGTTCTATCTAACTCGAAATTTGCCGAACCTCCCGCATTTGATTCCTGATGCCTTCCTGGGGAAGGAGAAGACAGCCCGAGAACCAACTGGAATTCTGGGATACAGCCTATTACCTACCCTGAATCCAGACGGTCCCTGGGCTGTATCCTCCTTCCCCACGGACCGGGAAAGCATCAGGAATCAAATGCGGAAGGTTCGGCTAGGTTTGATAGACGCCATGCTCCTGAACCATAAGCGACTGCATAGTGGGAACTGGAGAGGCAAAATACCAACAGCAATGTAAAAGCCAAGAGGGTACATGTTACATAAGTACATGTTATTTTTTTTCAGTCACCCCCTCCCCAAGCATACAGCTAACAGTTACACCTGCACAGACAACCTCTTTAATATAATTTGCTATACCACTTACAGTATGTAAATTTTTTGAGAAAAGGAGAGTAATTAAAAAAAAAGTGTACTTTTATTTTTGTTGATCATGACACCCCCACGTACCTTCAGGAAACAACCAAAAAGAACATTTGTTTGCCAGTGCTTTGGCTACCACTCTAACTGATCAGCACACTTTGACAACATTAAACCAAACCTCCCTCCTTAAAAAGATGTCCTCAATGCACCTTCAACCTCATTACAATTTTAGAAAAATGATGACATTAGTTCTGCTCCTTTCCTGCTGGGGCACAGCAGGAGTCTCATTAATATGCTAGAATACAGCTTCCTCTTTGATACTAGCATTATTATAGACTGTTACCAGTAAATATTTAATTCACAATATGTCATCTAAAATCATTATTTGTGATTGTCTACAAGGGCTGCATATGGTACAATAGTACAATTAACTTTAACCAATTGTAGACTGCAAAGATGGAAAGAGCTAAAAAAAGAGAGAAAAATCAAGAAGATAGATAAATAATTAGATTTTATTTTTCAGAGATTCGATATAATTATCCTAAAAATGTATCACAAACTATTTTTACTGTATGAAGTCCAGCAAGGCGAACAGGGCCATAAAGCTATAGGAGGTAAAGCTAACAAATGTTGGAAAAGATCTATGATTATCTGGCACCAGAGAGCAGGGGATTTCCGCTGCACGTATGGTAATACTCCTGGCCCGAAATCACGCAGCAGATGTACAACACATGCAAAGAAGACTTTATTCTTCAACTTTAAAAATTAAATAAACTTTCAGGAACTTAATTAGAAATTAATACAGGGCACTTGTTAAAACAGCAATAAGTCAAACAAATTGTGGAGCCGCACACATAATAATAGCAGTGAACTGGATATAATTTCATGTGTGTGGCTATGGGCATACAAGAACAACCACACCTGGGACATGGTAGGTGGGGGAATCGTGACAGATTTTATTCTAGGGTCCAGGATATTCTGTGCTGCAAGATTCCTCTATTTTCTATGGAATTGAATGAACCTCTTTTCCTTTCAAAGAGCATTAAATTTTCATTTAGTATCACTATTGAACGGTCATAAGAAGGGCATGCTCTCGGGGAATATCACTTGTTCACTGCCCTTTCACAACAACTATGCATTTGATAACAAGTGCATTCAACGTCAAAAATAGCATTTACAGCTAAGAAAATCTTCAGCAAGCACCACAAAAGTGACCTTCCAAAGCTCCTTTGTCTGGATGAGCTCTATCCCAAGCAGGCAGGCAGTGACTTTCTGTTCAATGATCCTTGGTACTTCCCCACATGCAGCTGCAAATGACTAGAGATCCCTGAGCTTTTAACTAAAGGAGAGTTAATTTCATTTATATTTTTATCTCATTCGGGTGTCAGTGAATTAATAGAAATTTTACGGTGAAATGCAAATTAAAGTTCAATATGGTTAATGAGATGAGGCCTTTTTGTCAGATAAATTTTTCAGAAGTGCTCTGTGGTACACCTGGAGGGCATCTGCTTGATTCCAGCCAGTACAGAATGGAAAGAAAGCGATTTAAAGGGAGGAAAGGGACTAAAGCAGTTCCTGTGCTGTCTCCGAGGTTTAACAGGGGCGATTTGCATGACTAATAGGCTACTGCTGCTATGATTCATTTCCTAACAATTGGTTATGATAGAAAATAATTTATAGTCTTTAGAGAGGACATGAAAAAAATAGCAGAGAAGAATGTGTGTGATTTACAGCAAACGTAGTGATGAAATAATAAAAACTTTAAATCCAAATGTAGAATGCAGAAAAAAAAAAAACTTCTTTTATGATTGAAATACTGTGTGTTGTCTTAACCTATTATGGACAGTCCTGAAGAATTGCTCAATCAGTGAAGGTCGGAATAACCTCTGACTTCTAGTTTATCCCATACACAGTGAAATCAATACTGATTGCTCTGCACAACAAAGCCCTCCCCCCTTTCCTCTATTAGAGTCTGCATTGCTTGGTATTTAGGTCCTAATCGGGCAGATATGGCACAGTGATCAGTTGAAGTATTAGCAATCATTAGCTAATCAGGTGATCTTTGTCTTTTGACAAGTTTAACTCCTTTAAGCGACTCTGTACCCACAATCTGACCCCCCCCCCCCCCAAACCCTTTTTTACCTTCGGATAGCTGCTTTTAATCCAAGATCTTTCCTGGGGTCCATTCGGCAGGTGATGCAGTTATTGTCCTAAAAAAACAACTTTTAATCTTGCAGCCCCGTGCCCAACGGCCGGGGCTTAGAGTATCTGTGCCCTAACTTTGCACCACCTCTCCGTCCCTCATCCCCACCCTCTTCATCATTAGGAATGCCACTGGAACATTTTCTCCTGTCTGAACATTGCACAGGTGCCTTAACATTTAAGCCTCTGTTCACACTGAGGAGACAATCTGCCTGGAGCATTCCTAATAATGAGGGGGGGTGCGGAGGAGGGTCAGTGAGGGTGTGCAAGCCTGATGCATACACAATCTAAGCCCCAACCATTGGGCATGGGGCTGCAAGTTTAAAACTTGTTTTTTAGGACAATAACTGCATCACCTGCCAAACAGACCCCAAGACAGATCTTGGATTAAAAGCAGTTATCCAAAGCTACAAGCGGTTTGGGAGGGTCAGATTGGGGGTACAGAGTCGCTTTAACTGATATGGCTTTCTAAGGTGGACACTAATGAGCCTTATTCTGATCACTTCAGCTTTTTACAGTGGGATCAGAATAAGTGTTTGCCACGCTCCTACACCAGCATCACAGTTTAACCCATTATATGCTGCTGTCAAATCATGACCGCAGCATGGAATGGGTTCCAGTGGGGTGAGCAGATATATTCACCTGATCAGAAGTCCAGCAATGTTGTCTGGATTCTGATCAGTCTTCATGGAAGTCCTGATGGCCTTCTGACGACCCATGAGCCTGCCATGAATATGCCTCTACACAGCCATGTCAGATGCATGGCTGTGTAGATGGCCTGTCAGTATAATGTTAACATATACAATACAATGCACTACAGTAGTAGTGCAGTGTATTGTAACAGTGACTGACAGTTACCCACTGGTTAATGTACACTAGTGTAAAAGTGAAAAAATGTTTAAAAAAACACACACACAAAAACTATACTTGTTTGGTATCACTATGTCAATAACGACCCAAGCTCAAAACTATAATATTATTTATAATAAACAATGCACGCTGTGAAAAAAATATAAAAAAGCACCCTATTCCCAGAACGTTTTTTCTTGTCCGTTTATAATTTTTAAAATGACGTCCATTATTTTGAGGACTCCGGAGCAGGTTTAAATGTTTTCCAGGTTCATCGAGACACCTCTTTCCCACCTTGCTGCTCCACCCTGACCACCCATCAAGCAATAATCAACAATTGGCGCCTTCTCCATGCTCAACTTACTTTCCTGTTGCAGCAGATTTCACTAAAAGAGCAGAAACATGGACAGAATCAGAACCAATACAAAACCAGAAGACATATGGTAGTTAACAGAAGAGGTAGCACAAAACAAAATCAAAAGAATCAAGGGTCAGGGAGCAAGTCAAAGTCAGTACAAACCAGTACAAATCCAATAGTAAAAAAGCATGAGTAAGGTGCACAAAAACACATAAAAACGCCACAAAACACTGTATTAATCCAACCAATGGCTATGTTCCCACTACGTGTTCATAACGGGGTGTAAGGTGTACGTATCATAATGTTGCTGGCCGCATATAATAATTTTGATCTTTATTTGCGACTATCAATATGACAGGACAGCCACCTTTCTCCCCAATGATGCTGTAGTAGGAATATAGCCTAAGGCTATGTTCCCACACAGTATTTGTGCTCAGTATTTTGGTCAGTACAGCAGCTGTTTTAAAAGTAACTTCAATTATTTGCCATTAAATGATGGCCATCCACTCAATTTTAACAGTGTGTGGACATAGCCTTTCAAAACTAATGTGTGGGAACATAGCCTAAGGGTGTAGCTGGTACAGTAAAAACACAGGTGTTTTTTAGCAATTTTTTAAGAAATACACATTCTGTTTCACTATGTGAATACACCCTTATTCATCACATATTTTTGCTTTCACCGGAGATAGCCTTCACTACAAAAGGCTCTACTTGTAATGATGTTTTCAGAAATACCTTAGATATATTTTAAAGAAACTATTATATGCATTTAAAATTTATAATGTAAGAATGTAATACAAAAATGTAATACATTTTTTCACTGCAATCTTTTTTTTCTCTCAGTATGAAGATGCCGATTTGTTTGAAACGTAAGTACCAAATATCAAAAGTTCCATCTGACATCTCAGTGACAAGTTGACAGGGAATGATTACAAGCTAATATGCATTAGCAAAAATTTCAGACTTCACATCTGGCAAATGTTCTAATGATCAAGCTTTTAAGCTGCAGCCTAATGAATTATGAATTTAAGGTTTTCTATATATACTGAAAAGCAGCAGTTAAAGTGTTTCTCCCAGAGTCTGAGAGAGGCAATTCTCAATGTATTGAGATAAAATAAATAAGTAAAATCTATATGGTATCATCCAACAGTTTTGGTGTATAGGTCACAGCTAATATAGTTAGGCCTGAGCAGAGCTCATTATGTTCATGTGGGCACCGACACTATTACCACACAAAGAAGCAACAGGAGCCTGATAATACATAGCTGGGACCTTGCTGCAAGCGGTGGGATCAGAGATGAGACTTAGGGTACTATTACACCAAGCAAAACGACTAACGATTAACGATAAACGATCTTAAACGACCACTAAGGCAAACGACCCAAAATCGTTCGCCCAAGTACACGAAACGATGATCGTTATTTATGATTGTTCTTGCGGTCGTTTAGTCGTCGCTATTGCGTACGTTTCAGCTGTGAATTCTTATTCCACCAAACAATATGCGAACGATGTGCGAACGATGTGCGAACGATAAGCGAACGATCAAACGATAAAAATAGGTTCGGATCCTATTAAACGATCAACGATTTCTCGTTGGTCGTTTAATCGTTGCCTGCTATTACACGAAAAGATTATCGTTCAAATCCGAACGATTTAACGATTTTTCGAACGATAATCGTTTCATGTAATACCACCCTTACTGTAAAAGGACTGGGCCCTGGGAAAATGATTTATTGTTTAAATAATGTTATCTTGGCATAACATTATGCCCAAGATAGTATATCTTGGGCATAATGTTATGCCAAGATAACATTATTTAAACAAACTAAGCTCAGTCTTTCTGTTTGTGGTGATATGAGGTGCCTACTATAAAGGGATCTGTAGAGCATTGCAGCAGCATGTGACACCACTAGATAGATAGTATTATTATAAGACAATAGCAGCTTTCTGTGGAATGTCCTCTTCAGAGGTCAAAGAATACACTAACTAATGTTTCACATGTATCTCAAGAATAGTAGGGTGTCGAGTCCCTACAATTGGCAGTGGTTGATGTGGTTAAAACCTTGACAGGTCAAGGTTTCATCTGCTTCCACCGCTGCCAATTGTGAGGACTCAACACCCCACCATTCTGCGTATACTGCCGGGACCCAGTGGCTCAGGATCCCAGCAATCTAGAAACCTGTGGCTGCTCCGACCTACATCACTTTCTCCACTGAGAGTGTTTTTAAATGTTGTGTTCTGAGTACAACATCATAAGGTGAGCAAAACCAAGTACCTTTGTTTTCACCACCTTTCTATTGGATTTCACCCTATGGCGTCTGCATATCTCTTTTAGCTTTCCACTACATGTATCTCAAGGGGACAGACTGTGCCTATTGTTGTCTATGTCCATGAGTCTTGCTGTAAAGCATGTCAATAAATGCGGTTAAAAATAGTTCAGGCAAGGTGGCAGCCTCAATAGCAATAAACAAAAAGTAAAATAAATGTAAAAAAAACAGAAGTCAGAAAACAGAAAGAGATTAGAATAAAATAACAACTTTTAGTATATGTGACTCTATTCAGTGAGAGAAATATAGGTAATACATGCCTTTTAACCCGGCAGTTTATGGCAATGTTAACACATAGATTTAGTGTCATAAAAATGAATGTTTTACAGCTCAAAAACAAAAAGAAAAACTCTTGGGGCTGTGTTTGTTGAAACACATACTAATTTTGTAACCATAATTGTTATGAGTAAAAAATAAATAAGGAACAAACTCCACAAATGTAAGATGAACAGCTGACTGCAGTATCACCCCTCAGTAAGTGATTCGCTGAGAGGCAAATCCTTGTGAGATATCTTAGCTCAGAATCTGGAACAAGGAGTAAATAGTAGGGGATTGGAAGGTGAAGGTAAGAAGAGTGTTATGAATGCACGTGATGGAACTTTGGCGCAGTCCTCGGTGAGTAAGGTACGACCGAGACTGCGCTTTTGGCCATAACCTTCAACCTATTCTGTGTTTTGTTTGCCTTTGTTTGTGCCCAGTCTGAACTCTGTCTTATGCCTTTTGTTCTGATAATTGTTTTCCCTGCCCCACTCGTGTCTGTTCTGCTAGTTTCCTCTGGTCAAGCTATAGTTTACCTGATTTTGTCTCAGTGATTGACAGCTGGTCCCTCCAATCACTTTCTGGACCTGCTTTCTGGTCTCCTATTTAAGTTCTCTGTGTCTGCCTGTGCCTTGCCGGTTATTAAGTTAGTCTCTGCCCGCTTGTGGGTTCTCTTTCTGTGTATATTCTGATTTTTGCTTTGTATCTTTGATCTCCCTTACTTGCTGCCTGCCCCTGACTACGCTTTTGGATCCGATTTTGTACTTTTGCTGCCCAACCGTTGTGACCCGGATTGCTGACAGTTCTTATTGTGTTTGTTCGTCTTGTCTTTTGTTTCACGTATCAAGGCCAGGGACCACCGCCAAGTTGCCCACTGCCATTTTAGGGCAGATAGCGGAAAATAGGCAGGGACAGTAGGTGGGGCTAAGCTTAGGGGACACTGTCCGTGTCTCTCCTGCATCTCTCTGTAAACCTGAGTAGTGATAATGAGTATATATTATTTCTTTATTTTAAAGAAAAAGATTTATGGTACTTGTGCTTCTGCTTACTCCTGTAGGTAAGGTAAGCTGTAGGTAAGCTCAGTATGTAAAGATTTTTTATCCTGCTCATGTGTAACCAAGTTTTATTTCCTTTACAGATAATGTTACAGACATACTCCCCTATCACAGTTCCAAAAGAATATTTTTAAATATGTTTGATATGTATTATGAATACTTTTAAGTATGTTTGAAAACTGGGAAAGCTCCCAATGTACAGACTAAGCACATCCATAGGGATTGATACTGTACTTTGAGTCTACCTGTCGTTTTAAGTTATGAAATCTAAATAAGTAGATGTGAAATAAAGCAAGTTTGTAACTTATGTTCTTTTTTTTTTGTGATAATGGAAAACACAGTACTTCCTGTGTTCTGACTTTTTTTTTCCAGCGAGTCTAAGGGCAGCAATCCAGTGTTTCCCAGGTCATCTGAGCGCTCAAAGAGAAGGCAGTCATGTGATTGATGGACACATTGAGCCAAGACTCTGTATCCATGTTTTTCTGCCAGTCCTAGGGGTGCATCCATCTTGTCTAGACTGCGAGAGTCAAATGACGATCGTTTGGGTTTGGACAAACGCTTGTCAAGTTCACTTAACATTAATGCATGCCACTAATAATTTTTATGCTGAGTATCAAATAGAAATGTCCAATGTAATGATTTTATAATTAATAAAATAAAAATAAAATTATACTTTTTTGTCAAGCCCAGTCTTTCATGATTTTTATGTCAGGAGCTTGTGTATTTTACACGTTTACTTTCAGTATTTTGCATAGGCTGCAGCACACCTTGTCAAAGAACCAACAAGTTAGGAAAGCAATCTAGGGCAAAGCAATTTTACAGTATATTGTATTCTGTAAACAAAAAAGAAGGGTGCTTACCTGACTTTTAATACTACTGCCCAGAAGGTGAGCTATAATTACAGATAAGGGTGTAATGGTGGGGGGTGGGGAGCTTAGCTTTTCTAATATTTATATAGATGCCGATGGGGTGTCCTTTATATAGGTTTAATGATGGATACAGAACGTAAGTTTGTACAAAAGGTGCATTGATGCTAGAATACTTATCTGAGATCAACCAACCAAAAATCTCCATTGTTTTATTTTCTCATGTGAATGGTATAGTATCCTTCTCAACTACTCAACTAGAAGAGAAAACTAATGTTCCATTTGGACACTTTTAATGGAGTAAACATAACTGGATTGACACTTTAGCACCCGCAGTCCCAAACCGCACTACGAATGTTCTTCATGGAGCACTACTTTGCCACTTCATTAGCATTGCGATCCATACTGCAAATTACGGTCCATGTTACAGCAGGTCCTATTTTTTGGCGGCCCCGTACCCACACACGGGCGTGTGAATGGGGTCATTGGTCCTATGCTCTGTCTGCAATTGCAGACAAAACAACAGATGTGTGAATGTGGCCTAAGGTGAAATTAAGAAAGGAGGATAAGGCTATCATATGAATCTCTTAAAAGCAACATATAGACATGCCAGCTCATGGACCCAGAGGAAGACAGACCTACAAACTGGCAACATAATTCTGTTACTAGACCATCATTCATACAAGAACATAAAGAAAATTCCTTTTTATTGAGTGATCTCAAAGACCATATTCCAAAGAACACAAGACTCACTTTTAGGAAGGTTAAAACTTTAGTGAGTTAGCCCCCAGTAAACTCTGGTCCGGCCTAGTAAAGCACTAAAAACAACATGCATCAAGATCCTGAGTGGTGCTGTAGTTAGTTGTGCATGCAATCATCTTTGATGCATGTTATCCAACAATACAGTACAACAAAATACATAAGAGGGATATGTACATTTGATCTATACTTAGATATACTTACTGTTTTATTCTGGCACAGATAAATTAATAAATCTGTCTCCAATTAGATTCTGTCCAATGTGTCTGAAATTTGACCGCCGTACGACTTTTTTTGCCACACTTTAAGCCTAGAATGTGTCTGAAAGCTATTGATAAATTTCCCCTAGTGATTCCCGAATCTCACAGTGAAATGGGAGTTAGTCATTTTGTCCTTCCTAAACTATTTTTTAAATCTGTTCTGTTTTCCTAAGTGCTCACATCTGCTTTATAATATTGGTAAAACCGCAATGTAACATGTCAAACACAGCGGCCAGATAAACTATTGTATATTGCAAATGCACCAGAATTCTGGCATAATTTGTAAAAAAAAAAAAAAAAAAACTTTACTTCTCATCATAGTATATAGCCTTGATAATAGAGGAATGGCTTCTGTAAAATATGTAACACAATGGGGGATAATTTATCGAACTGGTGTAAAGTAGAATTGTCCTAGTTGCCCCTAGCAACCAATCAGATTCCACTTTTCATTCCTCACAGATTCTTTGAAAAATGAAAGGTGGAATCTGATTGGTTGCTAGGGGCAACTAAGACAATTCTACTTTACACCAGTTCGATAAATCTTCCCCCATGTGTTAAATAGGTACCAGAATTCCAGTGCAGTTTAAGCATAATAAAAGTTGTTCTAAACTTATACATGCTGATGTGTCACTAGGGCACTATTGCGTTGTGGCATGGATGTGATGCCAAAACATGGGTGCATCATCACTGAGGACGTCTTAGACATGTCGTAAATAACATGGCTCCAATGAAAATAAGTACGGAGGGAATAAATAAAGCACATAAACACAGGATTACTAGAAAGGAGGGGAGAAGCACCATATGCTAAAGTACGGATTGGACACATCCATTGACTATCATTCTGTATGAACAAATGATCTAGGTAATTTATTATACCAATATGGAGTATGTCAGTTGGCCACACATTATGGGTTAGATTGAGGACTTGATGGGGAGAATTTGTGGGGTTGGCCTTTTAAGGGTGAGTGATCCGCTAAGGGGCAAGTCTAGGGAAGGTAGATAGGGATAAGGTAATAGGATAACTTGATGGTTTCCCAAAGGTCCAGCCTAAGGGTTGTGCAGCCAGGAACCAGCAGAAGCTAGGTAAGTATGAGTGTCTTGTTTTTTTGGCACAGTGGGGGCCTAAAACGTTATGGGACTGCAGGGAGGAGGGTGATACAAAACGTTTTGGGGACAAATACTAAATGGTGGCTGTAGGGAAGATGAATAAATGGAGACTGGGGTGGAACTGATTAAATGGGGAATGGGAGGATTGATATTATATGGGGGCTGCAGGGGTACTGATAATAAATGGGAGCCACAGGAGGGGGCTGATGTTAAATGGTGGCTGCAGGGGGGTGGGGGCTTATACTATATAGGGCTGCAGGGGGATCTCATACTATATGAGGGCTCCATTTGGGGAACTTATTCAATATTGGGGTCTGCAAAGGGCAATATGTTATCACTGCAGGGTGGTAATATTTATTAGCATCATTAATTATGTACAAATTGGGGCACTTGATCCTGTGTGGATACAGTTTAAGGCTAGGTTCACACTATGTATCTTTGCGGCTGTATTGCGGGCGGTAAATCATCGGCCGGATTTTTCCAGTTCATGCGTACGCTGGAAAGTATACGATATACGGCTGCACAGTGCACACTATGTATGAATCTACGGCCCTATCGTAAACGGACCCGTAAAAAATGAACAAGACCATTGTTTGCGGCTGGAAATGTGCAAATTCTTGGCCGTTGATTGAAAGGCAATGATGTCGAATGCCGATGCCTCTAATAGTTAATATATTAAATTAATCAAACACATTTTCTTTGTAATAAAGTCCCTTTCGTTGTTCAATAATTTAATTCTAACGAATCCATCATTGTGCAATTAAATATACTGTTAAAATAAATATATATAAATAAATGTATATTTATATATATATTTATTTTTTGACAGTATATTTAATTGCACAATGATGGATTTGTTTAAATTAAATTATTGAACAACGAAACTGATTTTATTACAACGAAAATGTGTTTTATTAATTAAATATTAATTAGTACAGGAAGCTCCAGTAAGCCGTTAATTCATATTCCCGGTAAAAGAGCATTCTGTACTAATCATCACTTTACTTTAATTAAAACATCAAATGTTTCTTCTAATTATGTTATCACAATAGCATTATTAGAAGAAACATTTAGAATTATATGTGCGCTCAGCTGATTGGCTGATCGGCTGAGCGCATATATAAAGAGCCGGTCCGCAGCACAGTGACTTCATTATGTAAAATTGGGGCACTTGATCCCCCAACGGGTTAAGGGGGATGCAATACATCCTCGCTTAACCCCTTGGGGGCCAGACTGTAAGCAGCGATCTGTAAAGATGCTGCATACTGTAAGGTGCACAACACCGCTCACAATGATGGGTGTTGTGCTCCTGTTTGTGTGTTTTTTGTGTGTTTCTCCCTTTTTGTTTTTCAGATATTGGTATCCTGTGGATTAAGTCGGATTACGTAGACTACGTCGATGACCAGCGGTTGTTTGGTGTTTTTTTTTTTATAAAATGGTCAATGAGGGGTGTGGGGGTGTTTTTATTTGAATAAAAAAAAATTTCACTTGTCTGTTGTCTTTATTTCTTTACTTTATAGACTTAGTAGTGGAAGCCATCTAATAGACGGAATCCATTACTAAGTCGGGGCCTAGTGTTAGCCGGTATAAAATGGCTAACACTAACCCCCCATTATTACCCCAGTACCCAATGCCACCAGGGGTACTGGGAAGAGCCGGGTGCCAGTGGTCCCGGAGCGTCAAAATTGCCGCTCCTGGACTGAGGCGGCAGCAGGCTGGTAAGATTTAGGCTGGGGAGGGCCTAAACCAATGGCTCTTCCCATCCTGGTGTTACCAGGCTGCTGTCACTTGGTTTTTAACCTGGCTGCTTATAAAAATGGGGGGGACCCTATGCGTTTTTTAAAAATTATTTATTTATTTAAAAAAAAACCCGCATAGGGTCCCCCCTATTTTTATAACCAGCCGGATTAAAAACCAAATGACAGCAGCCTGGTAACACCAGGGTGGGAAGAGCCATTGTTTTAGGCCCTCCCCAGCCTAAATCTTACCAGCCTGCTGCCGCCCGGTCCAGAAACGCCAATTTTGACGCTCCGGGACCACTGGCACCCGGCTCTTCCCAGTACCCCTGGTGGCATTGGGTACTGGGGTAATAATTGGGGGTTAGTGTTAGCCATTTTATACCGGCTAACACTAGGCCCCGACTTAGTAATAGATTCCATCTATTAGACGGCTTCCACTACTAAGTCTATAAAGTAAAGAAATAAAGACAACACACAAGTGAAATTTTTTTTTTTATTTAAATAAAAACACCCCCACACCCCTCATTGACCATTCTATAAAAAAAAAAAAAAAAAAAAAACAACCGCTGGTCATCGACGTAGTCCACGTAATCCGACGTAATCCACAGGATACAGATATCTGAAAAACAAAAAGGGAGAAACACACAAAAAAAACACAAACAGGAGCACAACACCCATCATTGTGAGCGGTGTTGTGCTCCTTACAGTATGCAGCATCTTTACAGATTGCTGCTTACAGTCTGGCCCCCAAGGGGTTAAGGGGGATGCAATACTTCCTCCCTTAACCCCTTGGGGGCCAGACTGATGTCAGACTGCACCCATCCCAGCAAGGAAGGGGTTAATTGACCCCCCTTCCTTGCTGGGAGGGGTGCAGTGCAGGGGAGGGGGTGGGGAGAGCTCTATACTCACCCCGATGTTGTCTCTTCGCTGGTCCGCAGCACAATGAAGTGACTGTACTGCGGACCGGCTCTTTATATGTGCGCTCAGCCGATCAGCCAATCAGCTGAGCGCACATATAATTCTAAATGTTTCTTCTAATAATGCTATTGTGATAACATAATTAGAAGAAACATTTGATGTTTTAATTAAAGTAAAGTGATGATTAGTACAGAATGCTCTATTGCCGGCAATATGAATTAACGGCTTAATGGAGCTTCCTGTACTAATTAATATTTAATTAATAAAACACATTTTCGTTGTAATAAAATCAGTTTCGTTGTTCAATTATTTAATTTAAACGAATCCATTATTGTGCAATTAAATATACTGTCAAAAAATAAATATATATATAAATATACATTTATTTATATATATATTTATTTGAACAGTATATTTAATTGCAAAATGATGGATTAGTTTAAATTTAATTATTGAACAATGAAAGGGATTTTATTACAACGAAAATGTGTTTTATTAATTAAATATATTAACCATGAGAGGCATCGGCATTACTGCCGATCGCAAACCCCGGTAATAGCGACTCATGTAAACTGTTTCCCTGCTTTCCCAGATGCATCCAGAGGTGTTTGCATCACTTTCTAAAGATCTTATTTCTTATTTTTAGTTGAACCAGATTTCCAAGTAAATGACCGTATGTTTTCAGCCGCATGTCTATTTTTTCCCACGGCCGTAGGTTCAGCCGCACATTTCCAGCCGCATAAAAAATACAGCCGCACACATACATAGTGTGAACATAGCCTAAAGCAAACTAGAATAAAAGTTATATTATAGAGGTATAATTCTATATGGTATAGTAATTGTTCTAAACTTAGACTAGACGATCTAGGACTTTAACTGATTTATTAAATAGCATTCCTAGGCAGTCTAGTATACGTTTAAACTGTCTAAGAATTAGACATTTTTAATAAATCTGGGCCAGTGTATCCCGACATGCAGCCCTTTTAATTCTAGTCATTTTAAAGGTTTCCTTATTGAACAGGTTCTGGCTAAGAAGTCAGAATAAGTTTGAGCAACTCAAAAGATGAATACCCAGATGCCTCTAGGGCTAAGTAAATCAGTAGAAATTATATGTGATTTATAGCCATTCAGGTTTTAATGGCAACCCAGATATCATCTTGTAAAGTTTTCTCTGTAGCTCATTTTTAGGTTCTTTATAGTCACGGCATCTTACTTAAGGTATTTGACACATATGCTATCACTTATTTATAATCATTCTCTTATATGCTCATGGTATGTATATCCGATGTATTCTATAAGCAATCTTTCTCTATATACTTTCAGTATATTTGTGTGGCCTGTGTTTGGGCATCATTGTTTTTTTTCTGCCATTCAATGTTAAACTTTCTGAAATTAGATTGTATCATCAAAAGAAGTCTTGTATTTTGTTAGATCCATTTTATTACCAGTTCTAATGTGTATTGAATGTTTTAGTGGTACATTTCTCTATGTTTAAAATCATGTGTTCTGTGTTTTGTCTTTATTTTTCTGTGTTCTGTGTTAGTTCTTTATTTATTTTATTTATTTAATCGTCTTACATCTCAATGTAAAAAGTATTTACAGTTTCCAGATCGGAAGCATACTATTCCATCAACAATTTCCATAGCAATATATATAGCATATACGTATAGAATAATATATAACAAGTACATTTAGCATTTATATGGGCATTTTTCAGCTTTTACATAATAATTTGATAAGGAAAGGGCCACTTATGGCCCAGACAAAATCCTGTGTTCAGTGTATGTGTATACATCTGCCTCTCTGAATGAAGGATTAATATTGAACAAATAAAATACTATCTTCCTTACAGGGGTATCCCATATCCACAGGATAAGAGAGCTACCAGATCCCATGTGCAGGTTCCCATCACTCAAATCCCTGCTCCATTCATAGCAAGCACTTGGAGCCCCATTTTGAAATTCACCAGAGTCCCAGCACTCGTACCCCATGCAATCTGACACTTATCACCTATACTGTAGGTGGGAATAAGATTTTTTATTTGGAATTCCCCTTTAAGTTATTTCTGCACATCAATAAAGGAGAGCATTACCCTGGTATTTTTCAGCACATTTGTGGAACTAAACCCCATAATATATTTACTACCTCTACTACTTCACATATTTAGGGTATGTTCACACGTCATATGACAACGGCCGTTTTGTGACCCGGCCGTGTCACAGAACGGCCAGTGTCAGTTAAGATCATCCCATCTGGTACTGGCGTGATGATGTTCACTTCGAAAGAATTGGGATGTGGGCGCATCCGTACGCTCCTGCATCCCAATTCACCGCTGCACACAATGAAGTGTGCGACTGGAGCCACGCGCTCCACTGTGTGAACTGACAGGTTCTCTACAGCCGCTATTCAGTGTCAGTTTTTTTGCGGAAGCGCTATCGATCCTGGCCAGAGTGTATACTATGGGCCACATGTATCATCCTGCGAACGGATGACTTTCGGCGGAAAGTGGCGATTTGCGTATTATTTTATAAAATATAAAATATAAAATATTCGCAAATCGGCACTTTCCGCCGAGTACGCCAGGGGGGCGGAAAGGGGGCGTGTAGTGGGCGGAACGGAGGGCGCGGACTCAGAGTCCGCGCGATTTACCATCCGTTCCGCCCAAATATACGCCGAAAACCTACTCCAGTCCTCAGCTGGCGTAGGTTTTCGGCGGTGCGCACCGGCGCGCACGGGATTTATGTAGAGGCAGTCCGCCTCTACATAAATCTCCGTAGCGCCGGAGCTGCGGGGGCATTTTTAAGTCCGGCGTAAAAAACGCCGGACTTAATAAATGCCCCCCTATGTGTATACACTCCAGCCGGGATTTCCTCAGCACATAGGTTGTGTATTAATCACAGCCGTTGTTGCACATCGTCAACAATGGCCCTGATTAATACATAACTTACCTTGTGTGAACACGGCCTCGCAGTGTAAATATGGACAATGCTTTATCTTTTTTTTTTTTTTTTTTATGGAGACATAATTTTTCCTCAACCATCGAATCTAGTGAATTATTCAATTTAAACCAAGAGCTGATGTTTTAGAGTTTTTGCCATCTTCCTCAAAAGGAAGGTTTGCTGTTGTTTCCTGTATATTCTGGCCAGGGGTGGATTAACTTTACCATGGGCCCAGAGCTGTTCAGTAAGCCTGGGTCCCCCCCCCCATCCCACTGTACCTATGGCAACACTAGCGTGGTGTTCATAGTACAGGCGATATAATGTCATGATGCCCTGATTTGTGCAAAATTGCAGTAAGAAAGCAGCAATTTTTTGCAAAACATGGCAAAACTAGAGCCAGGAGACAATACCCTATTGAAAGTAAAAAATCTTTTTAGGTGGCAATGGGCCCCCCAAGAGCTTAGGGCCCCGAGCTACCACCCAAAACTGACCTATTATAATACGCTACTAATTCTGGCCATGTCAGAGTTGTCATAAAAAGTTGAACATTTAGATTGTTAGGACTGGGGCCGTGCGTTTGGCTCGGTGTCCATAGCAGCCAGACTGCATGTCAGGTTTTGCTCTGCTCTGCAATTCCTGGTTATAGCAGTGGCCAGTATTCACTCCCTGGCAGATCAGCATAGGTGTAGTGAGTTCACTGATTATGGACTGATAGCTGACTCACTAGTCAGCTGTCAGTATCTGGGCAGGACCTGGAGCTTCAGCCCCAATCATGCCGGGGGGCAGGTACTACAGGTCCCATAAGTATCATCCCCTGTCTCAGTACCTTGCCTGTGACAAAGCCTCAGTAGTGAGTGTTGTCTTGACCTAGCATTTGTTCTGACTGATTCTCTTGGCAAACGGATTTCTGGCTTGAACTTCGACTATTCTCTGGACTCTGTTTCTGTACTTCGCTGATCGGCTGTTTTTTTTTTACTTTGACCACTGACCACCCCCTTATTGTGTTTGTTCGTCTTGTCTTCGTTTTGTGTCACACTTTGATTAAGTTAGGGAATGCCGCCCAGTTCTCCCCAGCTATCTAGGGCAGTCAGGGCAAGTAGGCAGGGACAGTTGGGGTGGGTGCCAGTACCAGAGCAGCACTTGTCTGGTGTTTTCCATTCCTCACCTTACAGTCCGTGACATAGATGCTACCATACAAAGGCATCTAGCTTTCAAATAAATGGCGACTAGTCAGGAACAGTAATATATAGATGCCTATCATTCTTAAAGTGTACCTGCCTCTCCCCATTCTCATGATCTGAGTCCGGAACGATCAAAACTTTTGATATGTCTCTATGACATGTCAAAAGTGTTTTTGTGTGTGTGTGTGTGTGATGTGTGTGTGTGTGTGTGTGTGTGTGATGCTACACTTAAAGATGAGAGAAAGAGACCCTTTTAAATTCAACTTCAGTCATTTTGATTTCCTTTTGATTGTTGTTCATTATGCGTTGTATGGGAACAGATTGCCTATTTCATTTGTTTGCTACAGTAACCATGGAAGGTCTGTCCTATACTGTAGCTTAAATTACTAAGGGCATTCATAAAGGTCAGTATATTTTGACCTCCCACTTGCCATCTGGCTAATAATCTAAAGCATGGTATGATTGTTATATCTAAAAGGAAATCTTGATTTCTCCGCTAACTAAAGTTTAGGAAAGTCATTTTTTAAAATCAGTTACAAAATAATCCTTTGAGCTGTAATGTGAGTGAAGGGTACGGTCTATATCAACACCTTTTGTCATCTGTAATTGAACTACATTTACAATATCTAATGAAGGATATTTCTTTTTAGCCAAATAATAGACAGAATTCAAAATTTTAATTAGTCATTGATATATGTGATTAATTTGGTCTTGATGCCAGATTTTGAAGTGTTTTCTTCAGAACCAATTTTAAGATTTTACAAGCTTTCAGATGTGCTAATTATGATTTTAGCTTTTGGATCTTATTGGGCCATTAACCTCTTAATAACAAATGCTGCACATGTAAGGCACAGCTGTCTGGGTTTTATGGATAAGTGCTATACCTGTATGGCACATTTATGTTATTATACTATTAAGTGAGCCCAGGAGCTCAGTTAGCAGTAGCTAACACAATAGCTCTCAGTGACTTAACCCCTTAAGGACAGAGCCTGAAATGGCCTTAATGACAGAGACAAATTTTATGAATATGACCAGTGTCACTTTATTTATTAATAACTTCGGGATGCTTTTACCTATCCGGCTGATTCTGAGATTGTTTTCTCGTGACATATTGTACTTTACATTTCTGGTAAATTGGAGTCGATACTCATAACAAATCTTTATGAAAAAAAAACAAATAATGTGAAAAAATGTGAAAAAATGCATTTTTCCAACTTTGAAACTTTTTTGCGTATATAGAAAGTGGTTATACCACATAAATTATATATTAAATAGCATTAGCAACATGTCTACTTTATGTTGGCGGCATTTATTAAACTATCTTTCATTTTTTTTAGACAATAGGGAGCTTAAAACATTAGCAGCAAATTTCCAAATTTTCAGTAAAATTTCAAAATCAGATATTTTTAGGGACCTGTTCAGGTTTAAAGTGTATTTGAGGGGCCTGTATGTTAGAAAGCCCCACAAAGCACCCCATTTCAGAAACTGCACCCCCCAAACTCTGCAAAAGCACATCCATAAAATGTTTTAACCCTTTAGGGGAGTCACAGAAATAAAAGCTAAATGTGTAAGGAATTTGAAAATTTTAATTTTCTGTGTAGAGATTTTATTGTAATCCAATATTTTTCATAATTATAAACCTATTACCAGAGAAATGCACCACAATAATTATTGTCCCGTTTCTGCAGTTTATAGAAATACCCCATATGTGACCCTATTGCGCTATTTGACGCAACCACAAACCTCAGATATAAGGGAGCGCCTAGTGAATTTCAACGCCTCCGTTATATTTGGTCATTTCTGACTGTACCACTTCAGGTTGGCAGAGGCTCTGGGGTGCCAAAACCTAAAAAACACCCCTAAAGGGACACCATTTAGAAAACTACACCCCTCAAGGAATGTAACAATGGGTGCGGTGAGCATCTGGACCCCACAGGTGCTTCACAGATTTTCAGAACAATATGGCTTGAAAAAAGAAAAAAAAAATTTTTACACTAAAATGTTGTTCTAGCCTTCAATTTTTCATTTTCTTAAAGGGATAAGAGGGAAAAAAAGACAAATAATGTGTAGCGCAGTTTCTCCCGAGTACGGAAATACCCCACATGTGGCGATAAAGTGCCAAGGGGGCGCAGGACGAACCTCCAAAGGGAAGGAGCGCCAATTGGCTTTTGGAAGCTAAATTTCACTGAAAAGGATTTCAAGGGCCATGTCGCATTTACAGAGCCCTCGTGCTGCCAAGACACTGGAAACCCCCCACAAGTGACTCCATTCTGGAAACTACACCCCTCAAGGAATCTAACAAGGGGTTCAGTGAGCATATGGACCCCACTGGTGACGGGCACAAATGTGGAACAATGTGATGTGAAAGGGAAAAATTTCATTTTTTCACTTTCATGGCACAAATGTGCCCGTCATCAAGGGGTCCATATCCTCACTGCACCCCTTGTTAGATTCCCTGAGGGGTGCAGTTTCCAGAATGGGGTCACTTGTGGGGGGTTTCCAGTGTTTTGGCAGCACGAGGGCTCTGTAAATGCGACATGGCGTTCATCATCCATTCTAGCCAAATCCAACCTCCAAAATCCAAATGGCGCTCCTTCCCTTCGGAGGCTTGCCCTGCGCCCACATGGCGCTTTATGTCCACATGTGGGGTATTTACAGACTCGGGGGAAATTGCTCTACACATTTTGTTTTTTTTTCCTCTTTTAACCCCTTGTGAAAATGATAAATTTAAGGCTAAACCAACATTATAGTGTAAAAAATTTAATATTTCATTTTCACGCCACATTGTTCCACATTTGTGTCCATCACCAGTGGGGTCCATATGCTCACTACACCCCTTGTTACATTCCTTGAGGGGTGCAGTTTCCATAATGGGGTCACTTGGGGGGGGTTCAACTGTCTTGGCAACACAGGGGCCTTTTGAATGCAACATGGCCCCTCGAAATCCATTCCATCCAAATCCAGCCTTCAAAAACCAAATGGCGCTCCTTCCCTTCGGAGGCTTACCCTGGACCCGCATGGCGCTTTATGTCCACATGTGGGGTATTTCCGTACTCAGGGGAAATTGCGCTACACATTAAATGTTTTTTTTTTATCTTTTAACCCCTTGTGAAAATGAAAAAATCATGACAAGATTAATGATTTAGAGTAAAAATTTTACAAAAATTACACTAAATGTTGGTCTAGCCTTGATTTTTTTCCATTTCCACAAGGGGTTAAAAAAGAAAATGAACACAAAACGTGTAGGGTAGTTTCCCCTGAGTACGAAAATACCCAACATGTGGGTATAATGTGCTATATGGGCACAGGGCAAGCCACCAAAGGGACAGAGTGCCATTTAGAGGCTGGAATGGAGGATGGAGGCCATGTCGCAATTACAAAGCTCCTGTGCTGCCAGGTCAGTAGAAACCCCTGACAAGTGACCCCATTCTGGAAACTACACCCCATAAGGAATCTAACAAGGGGTGCAGTGAGCATATGGACCCCACTGGTGACGGGCACTTACGTAGAACATGTGCCGAGAAAATAAAAAATACAATTTTTTTCATTTTCACGTTCCAAAGGTAGCCGTCACCAGGGGGCCATATCCCCGCTGCCCCACTTGTTAGATTCCTTATCGGGTGTAGTTTCCAGAATGGGGTCACTTGTGGGGGGTTTCTACTGTCCTGGCCGCACAGAGGCTTTGTAATTGCATCATGGCATCCTCTAATGGGAATGGCGGCCATACCTACTTAGCTGGGGAAAAAGGGACAATTCTAATTTATTTGGGGGTATTAGGCCAATTATTGGTTTATAAGGTTGGAAATGACAGGTGTCCATCAAATTCAACCTGTGTTGATCCAGAGGAAGGCAAAAACCCCTCGTGAGGCAGACGACAGTAGCCTCATCACAGGGGAAAAATTCCTTCCCGACTCCATAATGGCGATCAGAATAGTCCCTGGATGAACGTGACCCCTGAAATAGGAATAAGGGACAGAATATAGATAATGTAGAACTTCGATGACGTGTGGTGCCTTGGAGCGATCCAGTATGCAGAGGCCGGGGTGATCAGGACAGGTGTCACACTGGAAAATGGTGTCCTTCCGGATCCCCCTGTTACGCCACACTCTGCACTTCTTCTGGGGTCTCCCTTTCTCCAGTGTGGGGGACGTCACCTGGAAAATGTTGTCCTGGTGCGATACGGGGTCCTTCATATCCAGAAGCGCTGGGTCCGCTCCATGGCTGCTAAAAATAAAGGCGCTATTACTGCTTCTGATATGTTCGGATCGTGCCGCAAGCTACAGGGCAGCGAGGGACTGGAAGAGGGGGTGCTGGTATAAAAGTTATCCCCGTACAGGTGGTGACCTTTATCCAGCAGTGGGAAGATCAGTTCCCGGACGATCTTCCCACTTGTTCCGAGGATGGGGGGGGGGGGCATCTGGGAGCTGGATTTGGGTGTCCCTTCCTACATACACTCTAAGGGTACGTGCACACTGCGGAATCGCGACAGATAACCCTTCGTGCATTCCACAGCTGGCACCCACCGGCGGACTGATGCAGGCGCACGACTCCATTCTATGCACGGGCGGATTCCGCTCTCTGTCCAACGTATTCATTCTTTGGACGGACGATGGAATCCGCCCGTGCATAACATGGAGTCTATGACACGGGTAGAGACATGCGCCCGCATCAGTCCGCCGGCGGGTGCCAGCTGCGGAATGCACAAAGGGTTATCCTTTGCCATTCCGCAGTGTGCACGTACCCTAAATCTGTAAGAGTACCCTGAGGTACTGCCACAGAGTTTGTAGAATTTCACACCATACCAACATCTCTTATTGGGACGGTACTGGCGGAAAAGACGTGTCTGGGGGGCAGCGTACGCTACGCTACCCCCCAGACATGTCACTGGATGATGAGGATGATGATGAGGATGAATGGAGGAAAGAAGGATCCCCCCATTCATCCTCACTGGCTGTTTTGGTGTCGGAGGCAATAATAACGTATCCCTCTGACGCCGAAAACACCCTGGGGGCCATCTTTATATGGGGATTGGTATATGGGGTATGTAGTGGTGTAGTGTCAAACTTTATTCAATGTAGTGTGGTGTAATGTAGTGTTTTTTACGTGTTTTTTTACAGTAAGTATAAAAAAAAACCTACGCCAACAAAGGAGTTGCTGATAAATGCCGCACTTATGTGCGGCACTTATCAGCAGACCGTGGCAGTAGAATATTTAAAAAAAAACACCCTACGCCAAAAAGGAGGAGTTGCTGATTAGCAGCGCACTTTCGTGCATGCTGATCAACACTCAGCGGCGATAGGGTGCGGAAAATAGAAAAAAAAAATTTGAAAAAAAATAAAATAAAAAACTTTCTACATTCTGAACATCCCTGTAGCTGCTGATAAGTGTATTACACATATCAGCCGATAGAGGGCAGCAGAGCGCGAAATACGGAAAAAGCCGACGCTGGAGCCGAAAATAGCCGAGAGAAGCCGAACGTGACGTCATGGAGGAAGCCGAAGACCCGAACGAAGACGAGGACGCCGCGAACCCGGAAGACGCCGATCAGGAGCCCGGGACAGGTGAGTAATGTACAAATACCTGCTCTGGACCCCTCGGCTACCTAGCTGAGGGGTCCAGGGCAGGTATTTACTATTTTGTGGGACTCTGATCACCGTGCCACCGGCCCGATCACCGTGAACGATAATGGACAGCACCGACCGCCATTTTTTTCCGGGTCATCGGGTCGCCGATGACCCGGAAAGGTTCCGATCGCCGCTATTGGCTGATCTGAATTGATCAGCCTATAGCGGCGATCGTAAGCACGGGGGGTGTTAACCACCCCCGTGCCGTGAAGCTAAGATGGCCTGCTATGATTTATAGCAGGCCATCTTCCCCGATCGCTGTGTGCGAACACGCAGCGATCGGGGAAAAATCGGGCGTAAATTTACGCCCTGATGCGCCAAGTACCAGGGTGCGAGGGCGTAAGTTTACGCCCGATGTCGTTAAGGGGTTAAAGGGGTTATCCAGCGCTACAAAAACATGGCCACTTTTCCCCCTACTGTTGTCTCCAGTTCAGGTGCAGTTTGCAATTAAGCTCCATTTATTTCAATGGAACTGAGTTTCAAAACCCCACCCAAACTGGAGACAACAGTAGGGGGAAAGTGGCCATGTTTTTTTTAGCGCTGGATAACCCCTTTAAAGGCAAATAATTCCCTAACCATTTATTCCGTTTATTTTTAAACAATTTTTATTAATAAAAATTTTCATTATATTCTGTGCTGATTTTCTTAGTATCAAGGAATGTGTACTTTTTGTGTACTATAGGCGGAGGCTTTGCCTTGGCAAGGTTATTCGGACACAGTTCTCAGACAGCCAATGGGCAAAAAAACTGCTTTATATAGCAGGAAGCAATGATATAGATTTATTTGCACTTTTTGTTTGGAACAAATTTAAGAGATGATACAAAAAAGATGAGACATATACAGTACTTATTTACTTAGTTTTTGCATTTCCCCTTTCAGTTTTGAGTTCAAAGACTGCATTAACATGTACATCAAAAACTGCATGTGTAACTTTAGCCTTATATGACACTGCCACTCCCTTTTGCATTATGACTTTTCTACACAGGTGTAAAGGGTAAATTTTGCAGTTTTCGTACCTTATTTTATATCATACGTCATGGTTCTTGTTCCAGTAAAAAGTGATCTTTTATCATGTGTGGATTGTGCAACCACTTAGCCCCGCCCACATCTCCACTTAGCCCCGTACCTCTATGATATCATTGGTGCATAGGCCCCCTCAACCGCCATTGGTGTGGGACGGCCTAGTGGGGGTGGGGCCTAGACCTTTAGGCTGCCTGTTCCAATGGCCAACGAGGGGTGGAGCCTATCAGCTGATGACATCACAGAGGGGAGGGGCTATGGTGACTATTTAGGTGGGGCTAAGTGGCACTGCAGCCGCGAAGTCCCGCCCAGGTAGTACAATCCACAGAGGATAAAAGATCACTTTTTACTGGAACAAGCACCATAACGTATGATATAAAATAAGGTATGAAAATTGCTAAATTTACCCTTTACACCTGTGTAAAGAAGTCATAATGCAAAAAGGGGTGTTAGTGTTACTTTAACCCTTAGACGACCCAGGGCGTATAGTTACGCCATGGAAGTCTGTCCCCAGACGACCTAGGGCGTAACTGTACGCCCTGGGTGTTATTCCCGCTATGAAGCGCGCTCCGGAGCGGAGCGCGCTTCATAGGAGGTGGGGGCCGGCTGCAGTGAGCAGCCGGGACCTCACCGGCAATGACACGCTGCAGCGATCGCGCTGCCGCGTGTCATTAACCCCTTAAACGCCGCGATCGCGGCGCGACCGCGGCGTTTAAGTGTAAGTGACAGGGGGAGTCCCCTGTCACTTACCGATCGGGACCCCCGCAGTGTGACTGCGGGGGTCCCGATCGGTAAAACGGACTGCAGGAGGTCTCTCACCTGCCTCCATGCGGTCCGATCGGCGCTCTGCTACTCTAAGCCTGCACAGGCAGGCTCAATGAGCAGAGCGCCGATAACACTGATCAATGCTATGCCTATGGCATAGCATTCATCAGTGTAGAAATCCAAGTAATGTATGTAAAAGTCCCCCAAAGGGGCTTCAAAAGTGTAAAAAAAAAAAAGTTAAAAACACCAACACACTACCCCAAAACCCCTCCCCCAATAAAAGTTGAAATCACCCCCCTATCCTATTATATAAATAAAACATATAAAAATAAATAAATAGATAAACATATAATATACCGTAGCGTGCGTAATTGTCCGATCTATTAAAATATAACAAGTGTCATTGCGAACGGTAAACGGCGTACACGAAAAGAGGGGAAAAAGTGCGCGGATTACCGATTTTATGTTACATTATATATATAAAAAAATTAATAAAAAGTGATCAAAACGTCCGATCTTCACAAATATGGTATTAATAAAAACTAGAGATCATGGCGGAAAAAATGACACCCCATACAGCCCCATAGGTGAAAAAATAAAACCGTTATAAGCGTCACAATAGTCCCATTTTATTTATAATTAATTGCCAAAAAAAAGGATTTCATTAAAAAATACATATATAACATTAGAGAATCTGTGTAACCTGCATATGGTTGTGTTCGGACTGACCTATAGAATAATTGTATCATGTCGCTGTTACCATATAGTGCATAACGTAGACACAGGAACCCCCCAAACGTTACCATATTGCATTCTTTTTTGCGATTTCACCAATTTATATCTTCATAAATAATATATTTGGAATTCCATCATACATGTTATGGTAAAATGAATGACGCCATTACAAAGTACAACTATTCCTGTAACAAATAAGCCCTTACATGGCCTGTAGATAAAAAACTGAAAGTGCTAGAGCTCTTAGAAGGGGAGGAGGGAAAAACGGAAACACTAAGATCAAAATTTGCGCGGTCCACTGGGTCATTTTGGGCCTGGTCCTCAAAGGGTTAAAGAGGACCTGTCAACAGGAAAACAAAGGTGTAAATAAGCCCACTGCTTGACAGGGCTTTTTAAGCATTTTATATCTTTACAGTCTTTTTCAGTGCCAAGATATAAGCCTGTTTTTATTATGCAAATGAGGCTCAAAAGCCCAAGGGGCATTACCCAGCTTGGTAAAAGCCCAGGTAATTCCAGTCCATGTCATGTCCTCTCTTTTACCGACTCTGAGCTGCCTTGAGTTAAAGCTTCTCTATTTGATGGACAGCAAGTAGATATAGAGGAAATGTGCTTATCTTTTCTGGACTTTTGCCCTATGGGAAATACCCCCTGGGCTTTTGAGCCTCATTTACATATAAAAAAGGCTTCTATCTAAAGTCATTGATATAGATGAAAAAAGGCATACTCTAATCCAGCTAAACAAAAAAAACAAAAAATATTGAACAAACCCCCTCACCCCCCCCCCCCCCTTTTAACTTCCTTGACAAATTTACTAGACTTGTTTGTTGCTCCATGAAATTATAACTTCTCTGTAGCAGTAAATTAGGCACATATACATTTTCCCATCAACCATTTAATCCATATTTAATTCAAACTACATACTAAGAATCACAAGGAATACGAAAATGAAAATAATAATGTTACTCCTACCCAAATTAACTTCAACAGAGAGGCATTTTACACTAAATTTATTATCATTATGTTGCTGGTTTAAATGTCTTTTCTTTTCTTTCAGACACTTTAATAAAAAAAAAAAAGAAAATATGACAAAAATTGAAATTTCATTCATAAGAAAATCCAATTTAACAGAAGAGGCAAGTGAACAAACTGCTCTTATCTCATATTCCTCTAATAATTGAATATTGTATGGTTATTTATTTCTTCACTAAGAAAACAGCTCTACACATTGCTGAAATATTGCTGCGCAAAGAACAAGTAGATTGACTGGTACACTTGTACTTAGATTTAGACTCTTGTGTGATAAATGTAAAAAAACATTTCACGGCTAACCACGGCTAACCATTATGATGCAACCTTCATCTGAGCTACTTAAAATAAATAAATTGTCCATTTTCACAAAATCAACCTGACATTTCTATATTTTAATATAGAAAGACCTGATTGGATTAGATCTCAATGAATGGAATATTTAAAAAAAAAAAAAAAAAACTGCTGTTGAACAATGAATAATATTTAATTATGGCAAGTAAATGTGAATACAGAATCACATGTCCATATTTTTTCAGATAGCTAACCTAAAATGTCAAGAAATGGAAATATACAACAGGGAAGAATACATCATGCGCTCCTGTCATCTCTGCAGCGGGGGGGGGGCACCCTGCGAGGCGGCGGGGGGGGGGCGCTCCAGTTAGGGGATCCGTGCCACGTTCCTGGATCGTGTGAATGCAGCCTTAGTAATAGTTTCCTATTTTTATATGGAGCCAAAAAGGTTTATAGGTTGAACGTAAACATAACAAAATGTTTGTCCAGGGGTCAACATTTTTAGGGTGCTATAGATATATAAAGGAATTGTGGTCCCTGATACTCTCGGCTACCTCCAGGTTAGTGATGACAAATGATTCCCACAGAAACTTCCCCATTCAGCCAGTAAGTGTGACACATCATTCACCCAGGAACATGTTCAGTTGCCGAAACGTTGTAGCACTTCTGTCTGTGGCTGAGGGGGGCAGTATCTGCTATAAACAATGCATTATCAGGAACCTGGAATTATCCAAATGGATTATTGACTGGAAACATTTAGGATAATCATTATCACTTGGTATAATTTGTTAATTACTGTATACACCTGACTATAACCCTACAAAATCCTTGCCTAGCAAATATAAGCTACATCATTTGAATGAATCGTGTCTGTGCCTAAGTAGAGAAACAGTACAGTGTTTATTAGTTACTCAGACATATATACTCCTGGACAACCCTTTTAACCCTTTGATGACCAGGCCAATTTATTACAAATTTTCCAGATTTGATGGGACCAAAAATCAGCAATTTTGCACTTCAGCTGTTTTTGGCGCTTGCGCCATTTACCGTGCGGGATCAGGAATGCGATAATTTAATAGGTTGGGAGATATCACACACGGTGATAGCACATATGTATATTTATTTTTTTATTTATAAAATAGGAAAAGGGAGGTGAGTTAAACTTTCATTATGGGATGGGGTTTTTTATTAATGAAAAAACGTTTTCTTTTTTTAACACTGGGGGACTTCAATAATCACTGCACTGATCTATCATAGCATGGATTACCCCTCTGAGTTCACAATGGGGGGATCCGCCCACTAGACCACCATGGATGGGGCTTTAATAACATTTAAAGTGACACTGTCTAGCCCTTTTTGCATTCTGACTTCTCTACACAGGTTTAAAAGGTAAATTTAGCAGTTTTCATATCTCATTTTATATCATACGTCATGGTGATTGTTCAACTAAAAATGGATCAACTGCAGATTGTGGGTGGGGCTTAACGGTAACAGTGCCACTTACCCCCACCCACAGTGTTGTCGTTGGCCGGCCCCTCCATGAAGTCATATACACATAGGCTCCACCTTTTAATCGGCCATTGGAACAGGCTGATCTAATGATCTAGGCCGCACTCCCTCTAGGTTGGCCCATACCAATGGGTGTCGTGGGGGCGGGGGATGTGTGCCGATGACATCACAGAGGGGCTGGGCTAAAGGTGGCGGTGTGGACGAGGCTAAGTGGCCCACTTAGCACAATCAGCAGTTGATAAAAGATCACTTTTTAGTTGAACAATCACCATGACGTATGATATAAAATGAGATATGAAAACTGCTAAATTTACCTTTTAAACCTGTGTAGAGAAGTCAGAATGCAAAATGGGGGTGGCAGTGTCACTTTAAATGCAGCTGTCAGTTTTTCCAGGACAGTGTTTCACAATAAATGATGGCTCCATTCACTTGTACCTAACCACGATCTGAGTTTCCTGGTAATGGTGACACAGTGTGAAGAGGGGGACACACTAAAAAATATATGTCATGGGACTGCAGGGTGTAAACTGTGTCCCAAGCAGCAGAGCAGGGAATCTGTACTTTCTATTTTATGTGCAGTGATTGTGACCTCCCTGACCTCATCCCTCTTTGACCTCCCTGACACGGTCATGAACACTCACCACACAGCGGCCTCTGGAGCGAGAACCAGCCCAGGATTACATCAGTATTAGCAGTGTGGTCAGTAAGAGGGAGGGGGACATCAGCAAGTCCGCTCTGCACTGTAAGGAACATCCTGACATGTCAGGAACTCGACCCGATCGCCCAGTAAACACAGCCCCAACCACAAATCAGCTTCAGGACCTGTGTGTGGCACTTACACTGCACACACAAGTCCTGAACTTTATTATTCTAAGCACAGGGGTGGCTGGGGCAGGGAGGAAGAAGAGCACATGCTACATAGATAGAGAGGCTGCCGTTCCACTGCACACACTGGGGGTTCTCAAAGGAACATTGAGTGAGTTGGTCTTACTGACTTCTGTAAAAATGTCGGCCACAGTTCCCGCCCCCTTAGACACCTGAAAATCCGCCGCCTTAGGCCAAGTGTTCACTTCGCCTCATGGCAGAAGCGGCCCTATTAGCCATAGTGTCCGGATGCATCCAGGAGCATCCACTCTCTGAACCCTCCGTAAGGTTACCAATGGGTTGTCAAGGGGTTAAAAACACTCACAAACAGCTTTGTGAATCAGAAGACATAAATACTACATTTCAGGAGATGCAATGCACAATAACAAAAATAAGAAGAATAAAAACATCAAATACATGATTATAGCATTTTGGTTGTGGTTTAGTGTATATTATTTTGCTAAAGAAAAATGAAATACTATTATCTAAATGGTCTGAAAAAATCAATGAGAGCTATTGGATAGAAAGATTACTCATAGGTCTAAAACAAGACCCCTATATAGTCTCCACAGGATAGAGTTGTACTTATTTTATGACTTCCATTCAATACCTGTCAGTTTCTTAACATGATCTCCTTTCCCAAAACATACAGTATACGTTTCCAGGCAAGACTCCGCAAAAACATGTATTTCTCCTAAGGCTATTACACATATTGCATTTTTGATGGATTTTTGATGGAATGATGCAGAAATTTTGCCACTATGTCAGCACAATGTTATAAAAATTGTGTTATTCTACCACAATTGCACAAACTACTGTATAATACAAGATGTAAGCCTGCACCAGTTTTTGAGACTTTTTGAAAAGTTGCAAATGATAGATTGGCTGCAAATCCCAGATTATGCAAATTTTGGGGTGAATACTTAAAATAGGCAGGTTAAAAAAAAAGTTGCATCCAAAATATATTTCTTTGTTGAATACTGGTTCATAAATAGACTTTAGAACAAAAATATGCGAAAAATCCAATTATTCACCTAAAAATAGGCGCAAAGCCCTTGATAAATTTCCCCCATAGACTATATTATAAAGTGTAAGTTCATGTGATTAACAAAATTTTGATTCACTGGCACTAAAAAAAAAAAATAGTAAATGGTTAAGTACTTTATATTTGTTTTCTTGTTTTTGACTAAAAGTATATATAAGCATTAAAGTTCATCATTATGACCTCGCTTAAAGCAAGCCAAGTTATCAATAGCCCATGGGTATAAACCTTGCTGCTTTTGATGTGGTCAGCAATGGCATTATGAGAAATTTCATGCTACATAACTTTGGAACCCTCTAGGGATTGGTGGACAATTTTCTTCCTTGGAAAGAATGTAAGATTGACCCTTCGGCATGAAAGCTCACAAATAAATGTAAGCCTCATGTCTTCTCTCTATATAGGCAATGTTCCTAAATAGAATGTGCAGCTTGCTGTAATAAAATAAACTCAATGATAAAAAAAAGTTGTATTAAATCACTAAAATAGCCTCATGGGTAACTATGTATTTAATTATTAGAGGTAGAGATGAGCAAAGCAGGTGGAAATTGTTTCACAAGCTTCACAAATTTTCTGTCAACCTCGTAGAAATTTGAGAATGGTATCTTAACGAATTTCATTAAAACAGCCAAGACTATAGTAGCTACAATACTGGGACTATTACAGGAGGGCAAATATGTTAAAGCATGTTGTTGTAAAAGTGTCAAAAATCGAAGTCAATCAGCCAGTCAATGATCCAATTTCTGCCATTACTCTCTTCTCTGTCCCTATATCCTTCTCTCTCTGCTCTGCTGTAACTGTCTGCTGCCATCCTGCTCTCTCCTCCACACACAGCCGACTGGCCACCATCTAACGAACCACCTTATATAGAGGGGGAGGTGCTGACATCACAGAGGGGCCTGCAGCTGATTGGGTGAGCGCTATGGATTATGATTAATTCCTTTCTCCTGCCCAGTAACGCTCCAGACAGCATGTGCACCCGCCATTTTGTTTTTTTGCGACTTTCCTTAACAAATTGCTGGGAATTTGCTTAGCTCATCTCTGTTAGAGGCTTAACAGGGAATATTGTGGTTGCTAAACAAAAGGAATATGTAAAAAAGAAGGTATTCAGTAAAAGTATACAGAAAAGATAGATAGATAGATAGATAGATAGATAGATAGATAGATAGATAGATAGATAGTAGGGAAGCGCAAATTTACAGTAGTAGCAAAGCAAAACGCTTCGCTAGGCTCAGCAGTCAGCTTATCAGACATCTGCCTTGGAATACCGTGAAGCCCCATGCTGATATGCTCTTGGTCCCTGGAAAAGCTTGATCCAGTCCTGGGTAACTTTAAAGGCAGCAGGCTGAGCCTAGCAAAACGATTCCCTTTGCTATTTATGTAATTTTGCTCATCCCCGATAGATAGATAGATAGATAGATAGATAGATAGATAGATAGATAGATACAGTAGATAGACAGATTCCATGACCACACATTACTATCTACTGAAAATGATTCAAGCAGTATTTTAACAAATATTTACAAACAGGGAATTTAATTTACAATTCATTATATAAAAATGCAGTTGATAAGAAGTTTACGTATTTAGTTGACCATGGTTTTAAGCAGTTAGACCGATCTGAGAAACATCTGACAAATTGACATATGTAAAAAGCAAACTTGTACCTGTGGCAGGTTTTTATGGTCTACTCTTTAATGCTTCTTTGCTTGGCATCCTCAGAAATAAAAAAAAACAAAACACGCAAGACATTAAAAATAACTGTGAACTTCCACAATCCTCGTACATCCATGGCAGCAATTTCCAAATGCCTGAAGGTACCATGTTCATCTGTTTGCACATAAAGACCATTATTATGTGTAAAGGGAAAAAGAGGCTTATAAGCCAAAGAACGCCATCTTAATGCAGAAGCAGGGGGTGGTAGCATCATGTTGTGGAAATGCTTCTTTGCAGAAGGAACATGAACATCACAAAATGGAATGCATTATAAGAAAGGAAAATTGTGAAGAGTTATTGAAGTATCATCTCAATTAGACATAATAGTATAGCTAATCTTGGCATTAAATGGATTCAACATAAATTTCTCAAAATATTAAAATTTCAGCGAAGCAGGTTAAATATTCCAAATGGCAGCTGCAATTTACATGTGATGATGATGATAATGCCATGCATTCAACCCTGACCAAGTTAGCATGAAGAATCCAAAAAGAAGAAAACTCTTGGTACTTGGATACTGATTTGCAATCAGAATGTGAATGTATACACACAATTTGCAGGCATAGGCCGGGTTCACTCTACGTATAAGACCAGCCGTTTTTTGACCAGGTGGGTCACAGAATGGCCAGTGTTACTGAAGATCATCCCAGACGGTACTGCAGTACTGGCCAGATGATCTTCATTTCTGGTGAATTCTGATGCAGCACGCCACACGCTCCATTGTGTGAACTGACAGGATCTCTGCAGCCGCTATTTAATGAATAGTGGCCACAGAAAACTAACGTCAGTTTTTCATGTGGCCAGATGAAATCCTGGCCGAAATGTATGCTATATGTATACGCTCTGGTCGGGATTCCATTCATTCAAATGCAACATATATTTTGCATAAATCACGACCATTGTTGCAAATTGCAACGTTGTGTGAACATAGACATACACTGGAGGAGTACAGACCAGATCACAGGTATGGAAAAATTACTTGTGGTGTAAGAATTTGACACTAATACAAACACCAAGAGAAATCATACGGACTGATGTCAAATCCAAATAAGTAATGTGGTACAAAAACTGAATCCAAGAATAAGGTCAGTAGGTACAAAAGCCAAAGTCAAGTAAGTACAGTCATGGCCAAAAGTTTTGAGAATGACACAAATATTATATTTTCACATGATTTGCTGCCCTCTGGTTTTTATGTGTGTTTGTCAGATGTTTTTATCACATACACAAATATAATTGCAATCATATTATGAGTAATAAAAGCTTATATTGACAGTTAGAATGAGTTAATGTTAGTCCATTCTTGCACAATCAATGCTTACATTTTGTCAGAATTCATTGTTTTTTGTTTGTCCACCCATCTCTTGATGATTGACCACAAGTTCTCAATGGGATTAAGATCTGGGGAGTTTCCAGGCCATGGACCCAAAATCTCTATGTTTTGTTCCCTGAGCCATTTAGTTATTACCTTTGCTTTATGGCAAGGTGCTCCATCATGCTGGAAAAGGCATTGTTGATCGCCAAACTGCTCTTGGACGGTTGGGAGAAGTTGCTCTTGGAGGAAATTCTGGTACCATTCTTTATTCATGGCTGTGTTTTTAGGCAAGACTGTGAGAGAGCCGATTCCATTGGCTGAGAAGCAACCCCACGCATGAATGGTTTCAGGATGCTTTACAGTTGGCATGAGACAAGACTGGTGGTAGCACTTACTTCTTTTCCGAATAAGCTGTTTCCCAGATGTCCCAAACAAACGGAAAGGGGATTCATCAGAGAAAATGACTTAACCCCAGTCCTCAGCAGTCCACTCCCTGTACCTTTTGCAGAATATCACTCTGTCCCTGATGTTTTTTCTGAAGAGAAGTGGCTTCTTTGCTGCCCTCCTTGAGACCAGACCTTGCTCCAAGAGTCTCTGCCTCACAGTGCGTTCAGATGCACTCACACCTGCCTGCTGCCATTCCTGAGCAAGCTCTGCACTGCTGGTAGCCCGATCCCGCAGCTGAAACTCTTTTAAGAGACGGTCCTGGCGCTTGCTGGTCTTTCTTGGTCTTCCTTGTTAGGCCATTTTTGTGCAGTGCAATGATGACTGCGCGTTTTTATTTAGAGATAACCATGGTTAACAGAAGAGAAACAATGATGTCAAGCACCAGCCTCCTTTTAAAGTGTCCAGTGGTGTCATTCTTACTTAATCATGACACGTTGATCTCAAGCCCTGTCCTCATCAACACCCACACCTGTGTTAATGGAGCAATCACTGAAACGATGTTAGCTGGTCCTTTTAAGGCAGGGCTGCAATGATGTTGAAATGTTTTTTTGGGGGATAAAGTTCATTTTATTGACTTTGCAAGCAATTGCTGTTAAGCTGATCACTCTTTATAACATTCTGGAGTATATGCAAATTGCCATTTTAAAAACGGAAGCAGTAGACTTTGTAAAAATTAATATTTGTATCATTCTCTAAACTTTTGGCCATGACTGTAGATATAGCAAGATAGAGTGTACAAATGCAGGAGAGACACTAGCACGTTTTCAAGAAAGTCTAATAGCTAGCAAAGAGGTAACTGAACAAAGAAGTATATATAGGAGATCACCACGTCATTGAACCAGAGATCCAGAATCCAAACCGAAGCAAAGGATGAGTGGAAAAAGTAGAGTGCCAATAAAAAGCAAAACAAAGGTTAACTGTGAAATGCCCAGAAGGAACTTAACAGAAAGGAGATGGGTGTGGTGCAATATAAATAAAAGAGCAGAAGCATTTGAGCTGTGTTCACACTGGAGCAAATGAAACACAGACACAGAATAAGCATCAATTGATGGGCAAAAGCTTAGTCACAGTCGTACCTTAGGAGCAGAGGACCGTGCCAAGGTCTGACTAAGCACAGACAAGACAGTAGCCTAATAGTTATGTACAATCTATTTAAAGTGCATAACTGGTTGAACAACTCCCGTGGACATCCAGTCAAGGCTTCAGCCAATTCTGTTCTTGGCCTTTTGGCCACTGTACTAAAAAAAAGTATTAACACCTTAAGTTAAAGGAACAAAATCATTCCTATAGATGTAGGTGACTTTTTTTTTTTTTTTTTGGAGGGGGGAGGAATACACACGGGATCTCCACACTGGCACTGACTAGGTAATGTAAAAAAAAAAAAAAAATCTGTAAGCTAATTGGTACATTTGCTTTTAAAAAAAAATGGCATTGATTTATCAACAACACTTTTTGTGTATGGGCAATCTGATGAATTTTCAGGCTACTTTAATTATGGTCTCGAATAAACTTAAATTTACAATGACAGATAGATAAAGTGGCTGGAAGTGGCTGGCCCCTGTAGTAAATTTCTTGCAGGAGTGTTGTAATCAGAGATAAATTATGTGACCTACGGGAGAAATTTTTTAAAAAGATGGTTATCCAGAAAACTTTTAAAGAGGCCGACAGTGAGATGAACAAGATGAGAAGTCCTACTAATGAATTACCTTATATATTACCTTATATTTAGGTAAAATTGGCATATTTTATGTGATAATTATCTAAATGTAGAGGAATTCAAACAACACTCCTTGATGTACAATAATAAATGCACCTAGCTTGAGAAACAGATTAGTCAAGTCTGATCAGGGAGGTTCTAAAGGATAGAGGAAAAACAACTGTTATCCAATAAAAAAAAAAAAGCTTCACCCCAGTACAGTAAATGCTCTGTATACCGCAGGAGCAGAGGATCAGGAGCTGCAGGGCTTAGCTTGCCTTGCAGTTCCGGACACAAATGTTGGTGGAAGCAGAGGGGACCTTGTTAACAGAAGTGCATTTATAGATGTAAAAAAAAAACTATACATTTATTTGGAGAAAGTTACTGTATTTTTTGCTTTATAAGACGCACCCGATGATAAGACACATCCAGATTTTAGAGGGGGAAAGTATTTTGAACCAAAAGTAGGGATGTCAGCATTATTTTGGACTTTTATTTTTTCACGTATAACACTGTATAGACCATTAGGCTATCCCTCTATATAACACTGTAAACATCTATCAGGCTATTCTCTCTACATAACAATGTATATGCCCATCAGGCTATTCTCTCTATGTATAAATCTGTATACACCTATCAGGCTGTTCGCTCTATATAAGGGTATATGCGGAAGGGTATATGCGGTCTGTGCGGAATCCGCTGCTCACCCCCGCATGCTCCCATTTCCCTCTCCACAATCTCCATAGGCTCCATTATGCTTTGAGCGGACAGCGGAATCCACCCAAGCATATAATGGAGCCTATGGAGAAGGCAGAGAGATGCCGGGGATGAGGGCAGAGCAGCCTATACTTACCATTACCAGGCACTAAGGAGGGACAACACTTACCTTGCATATGGATCACCCTGGCAATGTCAGGAGAAGGGGACACTTACAGCTTAAGATCTGGTAAGTATCATCTTCTATGTTCACTTTATAAGATACAATAACTTTTTCCTACCACTTTTGGAGGGAAAAAAAGTGCGTCTTATAAAGCAAAAAATATGATATATTGCAAAGTAATGTAACTTTATTAAGGCAATGCATTTAAAATATATTTTTAGTTTTCAAAATACCTTCTCAATATAAAGGAGGGCCAATAATGTTGGCCAATGCATCAACACACACTACAACACATCTTCCAACACGATGCTATTCACTATAAGGCTATGTTCACACAACGTATCAGACCGGCCGTTCCGTGACCCCGGCCGGGTCAGAGAATGGCCGGTCTGTGCCCGGATCATCGCGGCCAGTACTTAGGTACTGGCCGGATGATCCGTCCGGCCGCAGAGTTCTGATGCGAGCTTCCCATAGCGCATAGCTCCGCCCGCTCACTTCACTGTGTGAACTGACAGGTCTTTCTGCGGCCGGAGCCCCGTATGGGATCCCGGCCGGAGCGTATACAAAGTGTATACGCTCTGGACGGGATCCCATATCAGATAAGGTTATGTTGCGCTCCACAAAAAGTACGGACGTTGTTAGCGATGGCAACAACGGACGTACTTTTATGTAGTGTGAACATAGCCTAAATTTGCATAATATTTACATGGCATATTCACCCATTAGTGCAATGTCGATAAAGTTCAGATGCAATACATTCTGAGTGCCCCTCTCTTTGTCAAACATGCTTGACAAAGAGAGGGAACTCTCGAAACGTCGCAGACAAGCAGCGTTTTCTAACTCTGACGCCATCGGTGAACAGCCGCATGTGAAGCTCATCTTGAATCAAAGAGACCGTGCTACCTCGTATTGCATGTAAACTTTATGGACATTGCACTAATGGGTGAATATGGCTTGTAAATATTGTGCAAATTTAAAGTAAATAGCATTGTGTAGAAAAACGGGTTGTGGCATGTGTTGATGGATTGGACTATTGTCTAGAATTGACAAGCTTCTAGCTATACACCAGATCGAGGACTAGCACCAGGCAATTGATGATATATACCCAATAATATTGACCACAACTTTTTGCAAGGAAACAGAAACAGGATCAGTTTCCCACAGCAGCCAATCAGATTGCTTTTTTCATTTTTTAAAAAGATGACTGAAAAATGAAAGCTGGAATCTGATTGGCTTGTAAGGGCATCTGCTCCCCTGTTTCTGTGCACAATGTTTGATAAATCTTCCCCAGTGTGTTCATATATTCCCACCCATGTGTGTATGTGCATATATATCAGCAGCCTGAAGGCAGAACATCATATCTAGGGAATAAATCTCAGCTGTACTCTTGTTCTAAAACTCTTTTGAGTTATCAGAATTCTTATCCAGCAATATTATTTGATCTCTATGTTTCTTAGCAATTACATCCCCCTCCACATGAAACCAATTCCATTTAGAAGGATTTACTTCTTTATTTAAGTCGCTATACCTAGAGAGAGTCTATTCCTTATCTTGCTTATTGTACATTTCTTTTTTATTACCTTACTTTCAGAGTAGATGAATCAGTCATCCTATGACTTTATTGCCGGAAAAAAAGGACAGCCCAATTTGTTTCAGCGATTGCTCTTCATTGATATAACTTTCTGAACCTTTAAAATTATACCAATAGACAGTTCTATTTTGAAAGAAGGCATTGAAAATCTGCCAGTGGGAATAGCCATCCTTATTTTACACATTTTTCAATAAGATTAAAGAAATAGATCCATTTCTTAATACTGTCGTTCCCATAAGTGATTGTGAATCACAATAAACAACGCCAAGAAATAAACGCAGAATATCTTAGATCAGATACTGTAGAAAGTGTATAATACCTAAAGTGCAGAACATGTACTTTGCCTCCTATACAGTTATCAAAAGCTTCTCTTTATCCATGCCCCAACGTCTACTAGAGAGTTGTACTCAACCAAGTGTTGCCAGAAGTAGCAGATACCAGTCTTTTCTCATCCATAATAATTTTCAAAGTTTTCCTGTAAAGTAAAATGTATACGTACACCACAATCAGGCCTCTGTCAGTTCAATAGCGGCCTGTGGCTATGTTTGGCATATATACTGGGAGCTTACTCGTTGCAGTGGCTGAACATGATGTGATCACAGCCTAATCTGTATTTGTGCTGCATAAAGCTCCACCTAATTCATTCCTATAACAGGAAAAAATACCAAGTAAAGCTTTATATAGAGCTTAGCATAGCAGTGTAATACATATATATATATATATATATATATATATATATATATATATACTGTACATTGTACATCAGAACACTGTCCAGTTGCATGCACTATTAATATATTACATGTTGTTTAAAAAAAACTATGCACTTTTTTAGCATGTTTAGGCTAAGTTCACACAATGTATAAATTCATTAAATAACGGCCGTAGTTGCAGTTCTGTGCGGCTGCTATTCATTGAATAGCGGCTGCATGAATCCGACAGCTCCGGCTGAACTTTACATTGTCTGCTACGGGTAATTGGAATGCAGGCACACCCGACTGTACCCGCATTCCGATTAAAAAAAATTAAAGGACAACTCCGGCGTCACCAAAAAAAACCCCAAAAAAACAATAAGACACAGATCCTATACTCACCACCCCTCCTAAGTCGATCGCCATTCGAAAATCTTCTTCCTCCCTTCCATGGTCCCATGGCATGAATGAGAGCGACCCCGTCTTCTTTTCCCGCCGCCATTTTGTGCCGATGTCATCACAAGCGGGTGGGGGGCCTGGTCATCCTCTTCTTCACGTCTTCCTTTATAATAAATGGAAGCGAAAAGGCATGTGCGCACCAGCATCCTTTTCATCGGCTGGATTGCATCACATGGCTTCCAACTTGCTCAGCTAATCAGAGCTGAGCAAGCTGGATGCCATGTGATGCATTCCAGCCAATGAAAAGGCTGCTGGTGTGCACACTCGACAGAAAATGCTTAAGTATGTTTTTCTTTACTTCCTGGAGGGCATTCGGAGGGGAAAGAGGCGGAACGGCTCCAGGCAGGGGACCAACACACATTACAAAGTTATATAAGTTTGTAATGTGTTGATTCAGGGGTGGCATTGCTGCAGCAGAACACTGCCTCTGAAAGCCAGGGGGGTGTCTGCTCCAGTAAGGTGGGAAATAGGAGTGCAGGGCAGGCCAGGCAGGTACTGGTAGTGGGGGACTCAATTATTAGGGGGACAAACAGGGCAATCTGTCACAAAGACCAGGATCATCCAACAGTGTGTTGCCTACCTGGCGCTTGAGTTCGGCACATCGCGGATCGGGTTGACAGATTAATGGGTGGCGCTGGCGATGACCCAGCAGTCATGGTGCACATTGGCACCAATGATAAAGTTACAGGTATGTGGAGGGTCCTAAAAAACTACTTCAGGGACTTAAGCAGGAAGCTTAAGACAAGGACCTCCAAGGTGATATTTTCTGAAATTTTACCTGTACCACGAGCCACACCTGAGAGACAGCGAGAGATTAGGGAGGTAAATAAGTGGCTCAAAAGCTGGTGTAGGATAGAGGGATTTGGGTTCATGGAGAACTGTGCCGACTTCTCTGTCGGTTACAGGCTCTACAGTAGGGATGGGCTGCATCTTAATAGGGAGGGTGCAGTAGTTTTGGGGTAGAAGATGGCTAAGTGGTTGGAGGAGTGTTTGAACTAGGGACCGGGGGGAGGGCAACTACAATATAATAAGTGAAGACAGAGTAGATGGAGAGCTGGGCCTAGATTGTGGAACTAGGGGTGGAACAGTGGGAGGGGATAGAACAGTCACTAGTGATAAGAGGAAAGGAAATATGGACAAACATATTAAATGTATGTATACAAATGCTCGAAGCCTCACTAATAAAGCTGAAGAAATAGAGCTTATAATGGTGGAAGAGAAATATGATATAGTGGGGATAAGCGAGACATGGGTGGATGAGAGCTATGACTGGGCTGTTAATATCTAGGGTTATAGTCTATTCAGAAATGGCTAAAAATAAGAAAGGGGGAAAAGGTCTGCCTATATGTTAAATCCTGCCTTAAGCCCATTATGTGGGAGAATATAAGTGATGAAAATGTGGAGTCTCTTTGGGTAGAAATAAGGGGAGGGAAGAAGAAGAATAAAAATCTTATAGGAGTGAGTTATAAATCTCCAAGTCCAGTGGAAGAATTTGAAAATCTTCTTATAAGACAAATAGATGCGGCAGCGAAGCAGGGGGAAGTCATTATTATGGGGGACTTTAACTACCCAAATATAAACTGGAAAGCAGAAACCTGCAGCTCCAGCAAGGGAAGAGGGTTTTTGGAAATAGTAAAAGATAACCTTTCCCAACTAGTACAGGAATCAGCAAGAGGGGGGGGCACTGCTGGATCTGATCCTAACCAATAGGCCAGACAGAATATCAAAAATAGAGGTGGGGGGATCACCTAGGTAATAGTAACCATAACATAATAAGTTTTTAATTATTCTTCAATAAAATGTTTAGTAGAGGGGCTATGAACACATAAAATTTCCGGAAGGCTAATTTCCAAAAACTAAGAGAGGACCTTGGGGACATTGACTGGGACAATCCCTTCAGAAATAAAAGTACAAAAGAGAAATTTTAATTTTTATGTTTTCGCTTTTTCCTCCTTGTGCTTAAAAGGCCATAGGATTTTTTTCACCTAGACAACCACATGAGCCCTTTTTTTTGCGCCACTAATTGTACTTTGCAATGACATACTGAATTTTATTATTAAGTACACTGCAAAAGCAGAAAAAAATTAAATGTGTGGTGAAATTGAAAAAATAAAACACACTTTTTTTATTTTTTATTTTTTTTGTTTTTACGCTGTTCATGCGCGACACGGATCAGGTAATGTATAATGCACCAACACTTCCGGGTACACGTGCGGGGTTGGTGGGACACGGGAAGGGGGTGATTCACAGACATAACATATATTACGAGGCTATGTTCACACTATGTATCTGTGCGGCTGTATTTTTTACGCGGCTGGAAATGTGCGGCTGAAATTACGGCCGTGGGAAAAAATAGACATGCGGCTGAAAACATACGGTCATTTACTTGGAAATCTGGTTCAACTAAAAATAACAAATAAAATCTTTAGAAAGTGATGCAAACACCTCTGGATGCATCTGGGAAAGCAGGGAAACAGTTTACATGAATCGCTATTACCGGGGTTTGCAATCCTCTGCAGTAATGCCGATGCCTCTCATGGTTAATATATTTAATTAATAAAATACATTTTCGTTGTAATAAAGTCCCTTTCGTTGTTCAATAATTAAATTTAAAAGAATTCATCATTTTGCAATTAAATATACTGTTAAAATAAATATATATATATATATAAATAAATGTATATTTATATATATATATATTTTTTTTTTTTTTTTGACAGTATATTTAATTGCACAATGATGGATTCGTTTAAATTAAATTATTGAACAACGAAACTGATTTTGTTACAACAAAAATTTCAAAAGAAAAGAACAAATGCTGATTTTCATAGCAAAAACTCTTGTATCTTTATTGAATATATATATTTTAAAACAATTAATAAAAAGAGAGACAAACCAAACATTAAAAGAACGGTGGCTATCCTGGAGGTGTTCTTAATATAGCACAATCACATAGGCAAGGATCCCTGACCAACAACCTACATCAAAGTAAAGGGGGATGTATTCTCAATGACAGGCAGTAGGACAATATATAGATAATATAATAAAATAAAGTGCTAGTGCATGCAAATCATAAAATAGTCCGACGCTTAAATAAATAAGTTACTTATCCGCCCCTCATCCACTATTATTTGCCCCACAACATCTAGAGATCCAGCCAATTCAATACCTTTTATGGTCAATTACAGTGTCTATCCTCCAGGACGCCACCACCTCGACGTGCGTTTCGTTGCCTTCGTCCGGGGGACCCCCGGATAATAATTATTTTATATAATAATAATATAATAATAATTTTAAAAAAACGCATAGGGTCCCCCCTATTTTTATGACTCTTTTTTGCCATGATTATGGGGTTCTAACCCTGCAATGCGTAAGCGTGTTTTTATCTTTTATTATTATATTTTTTTTGTTTTCTTTTTTGTGATGACCCAATAAAGCTACCATAATTTTATTGAAGCCGTGGATGGAATTTTTCGTTTCATGGACTATGTTACTTAACCCTCAGTCCCCCACGCCTCCACCTCAGCAAACTTCCCTTTATGGTCCTCCAATCTTCTGTCTTCTTCTTTTTTCAGAGATGAGCACTCAAAGCAGTTTCAGTCCACTCACCCAATCACTGTCCACAGCTGTGTTCCATCTTAACCAGTGCTTGGCTGTACAGGTAGGTCTAAGCACTCGTTTCAGAAGCAGGAAGAAGACAGAAGATCAGGCCTGGAATAGAAGGAGAAGAGTAGGGAGCAGCATTTTATTTTTTACACACCTCTGGAATACCTCTTTAAAGAGCATTACGTAAGTGAAGTTCCCAATGTACTGATGTATACAAAGAGATACCATAAACACAATGCATTTAAAACATTTAAAAGAACACTAAGGTTTTCTTTCTTTTGCTTCAAGTTTATTAAAGGAGAAGTCCAGCCAGACCCATTTTTTAGCAATTGCTGGGGAGGTGGAGAATAAAAGAAATAAAGTGCTTTTACCTCCCCCGCTCCATCGATGGTGGCCGCATACTGCTGCTCTGGTTCCAGGGTCCCCAGCCGCTTCCTAGTCTGAACGGGGACCCGGGTGGTGACATGTTAGGTCTGCTCAGCCAGTCAGCAGCGAGACCCCGCTACAGACTTCTCCTTTAAGTAATTTCGTATAAAATGTATGTAATGTTTCTTAACTCCTTTATATATGCAATGGTTCCTTCATATTCAGATGTGTTACCTAAGAGTTAATCCATGACATTGGGAAAGCAAGTCACACAATGTGCAGTGTTTAAAATCAATTAAAGTGTACTGAGGCAGAACAGAAAATGATTACAAAATGTCACAGAAACAAAAGTTTGAAATACGACCAGGGGTGTTCAAAATGTATCAAGTGAAATATATGAAAAGGTCTCCATTTCAGACTTAATCCTGTGGTCCTAAATTAAAGTGCAAACCCTATATGTCCCCCTTTATGGTATTTTACTATTTGCCAGTAAAACTACAGTAACAGTTTTTGGATACTTTAGTTAGTCATTGATAACAAAGTCCATTTTCACATTTCTGTTCCATGTTTACAGGCTGATAGGACAGACTGTTTTTCCTATAAGTAACTTTAGATCATATATAATGGTTGATTACAATAATATGAGTTAAGGTCGGTAATAGACAAACTTTTAGTGTAGGATATAATTTTTGTACAGTCTGATTTGGCAAGGAACAAAGGACAGGCACGCATTTTGTGATTTGTGCTTTAAACTGTATACATGCTCTTTTTTTAAATGTCTTTGTCCCCTCTAATAGTAATATTGGCTACAGTTTTGAAGATATTAAAGCAGAGACCTAATCTATGGTGTCACAGCTGCGTCCGCGCTGTGCTGTGTTTCCCAGCTACGGCTGCTCCTCTGTCCCCCGCTGTGCCCACATCCTCCCTCCGGCAGTCCAGCGGGCTCTGGCTCCTTCTCCCCTCTCAGCCGGCCCACGTGTCCCTGTTTCCTAAGACGCGTCCCTGTCTCCTAGCCTCTGCATGCTTCCTATAGTGTGTGGTCCAAGCTCACTGTGTTTCCTGCCTGCGTTTCCACGTGGTTCTTGCCTGTGGTTCCTGACCGTGGTTCCTGCCCTTTGGTCCCAGCCATTCCTGGTTCCAACTATCTGTCTGCTGTCCTGGTTTCAGCCCAGAATCCTGCTGAGCCCCAGCCTACCTTTCTCCTGCTGCTCCTTGGCCACCGCCACTAGCAGGTCTAGCCAGGGGTAGCGACCTTGGGGTCGCCTGCCACAGCAATTCCGCTCTGCCTTGCAGCAGGTCCTGGTGAAGACCAGCGATCCCTTAGACTCCGTTCCCTGGTGCAGCTTACATCATCACTAGTGGTGGTACAGTGGAACCATGACTCCAGTAGTTACACATGGATCCCTGGTGCATCACCTGGTAGGCTTGGTCCATACTAGCAAAGCACACAGGTTTCCACAATGGGTGTCAGTTACAGTACTCGGTCAACAAAGTAAGGCTACATTCACAAGTCCACAGGGCTGTCCATAGCCATGGACCCGTAGCTAAGGACAACACTACAGATGTACATCCGGAGCTATTCATAATCCATGGACCCATTCAATTGCGACCCCTACTAGGACCTGTCAGGTATTTTTTTTAAGGTACAGATCACATGGCCATTTAAATGTATGGGTCTGTAGTCTGTACGCAAGAGTCCCAAGCAGGGTCAGGTGAGGGAGTAAGGAGGTGTTACAGATGGTCCACTTCAGGAGCTCAGGAAAGCCTCTTTGACTTTTTTGTCTATAGACAAAAAACGGATATATGAAAGGCACCACGTGTCTCAGTGACCTAAAAGCTATCTAAAAGTGTAAGCAGTTTGGATTGTGAATTGCAGCTGACAGATTCCCTTTAAGAATCAGATCCAATTTTCAAAATTGAACTTATCCGAGTGATTATGAAATAAATTTTGTCCAATGTTCTTGTGAAAAATGGCAACATTTCATGGAAAATTTGCAAAAGTAACGTTTTTCTAGCTTCAAAATTCTGTGTTGACGGTGTGTGTTAAATCATGTGATCATTTTTTGTCAGTGTTGTTGAAGGCATGTCAAATATGCATACTTCTTTTTTTCTACATTGATTACATGAGACAATATGTGTAATGATGGATCTTTTATTTTTTTATTTTTTTTCATTTTTTTTTTTTCCTTACTATCATGCCTGTCAGTGTTACCCTGATCTGCTTCCATAGACAGGACATTGGAAGCCTCAGTGTGGCCTCTTGTTGCCCTGGCTACCATTACGACTCTGCGGAGAATTTGCAGAGCTCAATTGTGAAAAGAAGATTTCTCCCCATGTAGCCCTAATAGGTGTTCTTATCCCAAATTATATATGAATCTGTGAGGGACTCCTCCACCCCACCCCCCATTTCAACATTTAAAATCAGATGTAGCCAGTACAGACTGAGCCTGTAGACATCTATAGACACTGCAGTATAGAGATTTATACTATTTAACCCCTTCGTGCTGCAGCTAGTTTGGGCCTTAATGACCAGGCTAATTTTTCAAAATCTGACCTGTCTCACTTTATGCTCTTATAGCTCAGTGATGCTTTAACGTATGCTAGCGATTCTGAGATTGTTTTTTCGTAACATATGGCACTTTATGTTAGTGGCAAAATTTGGTCACTACTTTGTGTGTTTTTTGTGAAAAACATCAAAATATCATGAAAAATTTAAAAAATTTGCATTTTATGAACTTTGAAATTCTCTGCTTCTAAAAAAAGAAAGTCGTAGCACATAAATTAGTTACTAAGTCACATTACCAATATGTCTTCTTTACTCTGGCATAATTTGGTAAACATATTTTACTTTTTTAGGGTGTTATGGGGCTTAGAAATGTATCAGCAAATTATCACATTTTCGTCAAAATGATTTTTTTAGGGACCAGTTCTTTTTTTAAATGGATTTAGAAGTCTGGTATCCTGAAAACCCCCATAAGTGACCCCATTTTGGAAACTACACACCTTAAAGAATTAATCTAGGGGTATAATGAGCATTTTAACCCTACAGGGGCTGGAGGAAAGTATTCACAATTCGGCAGTAAAAAAATTGAAAATTTTAATTTTCCAATAATATATACGTTTAGATTAAAGTTTCTCATTTTCAAAAGGAATATGAGACAAAAAGCACCCCAAAATTTGTAATGCAGGTTCTCTTGAGTACAATGGTACCCCATATGTGGGCGTAAACCACTGTATGGGCACACAGCAGGGCTCAGAAGGAAGGGAGCGCCAATTAGCTTTTCCAATGCAAATTTTGCTGAAGAAGTTTCTGAGCGCCAGGTGCGTTTGCAGTGCCCCTGTAGTGTCAGCAGAGAGAAAACCCCCCATAAGTCACCCCATTTTGGAAAGTACACCCCTCAAAGAATTCATCTTGGTGTGTGGTGACCATTTTGACCCCACAGGTATTACAGGAAAGTATTCAAAAGAAGACAGTAAAAATGAAAAACTCGAATTCTTCCAATAATATGTTCCTTTAGTTTGAAATTTCTCAATTTCATGAGGAACAAGAGGAAAAAAGTACCCCAAAATTTGTAAAGCAGGTTCTCCTGAGTACAATGGTACCCCATATGTGGGCATAAACCACTGCATGGGCACACAGGAGGGCTCAGAAGGGAAGGAGCGCCAATTAGCTTTTTCAATGCAGATTTTGCTGCAGAAGTTTCCGAGCGCCAGGTGCGTTTGCAGTGCCCCTGTAACGCCAGCGGAGTAAAATCTCGCCATAAGTCACTCCATTTTGGAAAGTGCACCCCTCAAAGTATTCATCTTGGTGTGTGGTGACCATTTTGACCCCACAGGTATTAGAGGAAAGTATTCAAAAGTAGACAGTAAAAATGAAAAACTCAAATTTTTCCAATATTATGTTCTTTTAGTTTGAAATTTCTCAATTTTATGAGGAACAAGAGGAAAAACGTACCCCAAAATTTGTAAAGCAGGTTCTCCTGAGTACAATGGTACCCCATATGTGGGCATAAACCACTGCATGGGCACACAGGAGGGCTCAGAAGGGAAGGAGCGCCAATTAGCTTTTTCAATGCAGATTTTGCTGCAGAAGTTTCCGAGCGCCAGGTGCGTTTGCAGTGCCCCTGTAGTGCCAGCGGAGTAAAATCTCGCCATAAGTCACCCCATTTTGGAAAGTGCACCCCTCAAAGAATTCATCTTGGGGTGTGGTGACCATTTTTACCCCACAGGTATTAGAGGAAAGTATTCAAAATTGGCCAGTAAAAATGAAAAACTCGAATTTTTCCAATAATATGTTGGTTTAGTTTGAAATTTCTCAATTTGACGAAAAACAGGAGAGAAAACGTACCCCAAAATCTGTTACGCAGGTTCTCCTGAGTACAACGGTACCCCATATGTGGGCATAAACCACTGTATGGGCACACAGCAGGGCTCAGAAGGGAAGGAGCGCCAATTTACAAGAGCAAAACCGCAGCTAGTAATAGTTATTAGAATAGCGCAGTTACTAAAATAAAATAAAAAAAATTAGATTACAGGTAATGTGGGGTGGTTACGGGCAACCAGGGGTGGTTATGGGCAACCTGAGGTGGTTACAGGTAATCTGGGGTGGTTACGGACAACATGGGGTGGTCACGGGCAACCTGCTGTGGTTACGGCAACGTGGGGTGGTTACGGGCAACAAGGGGTGGTTATGGGCAACGTGTGGTTGTCACGGGCAACCTGCTGTGGTTACAGGCAACGTGGGCTGGTTACAGGCAACGTGGGCTGGTTACAGGCAACGTGGGCTGGTTACGGGCAATCTGCTGTGCTTACAGACAATCTGGGATGGTTACGGGAAACGTGGGGTGGTTACGTGCAACCTGCAGTGCTTACAGACAATCTGGGGTGGATACGGGCAACGTGGGGTGGTTACGGGCAACCTGCAGTGCTTACAGACAATCTGGGGTGGTTACGGGCAACGTGGAGTGGTTACGGGCAACCTGCAGTGCTTACAGACAATCTGGGGTGGTTACGGGCAACGTGGGGTGGTTACGGGCAACCTGCAGTGCTTACTGACAATCTGGGGTGGTTTCGGGCAACGTGGGGTGGTTACGGGCAATGTGGGGTGGTTACGGATAAACTGAAGTTCTTATAGGCAATCTGGGGTGGATACCTGTAATCTGGCATGGGCACCGCAATCTGGAGGGGGTCATTGGCAATTTGGGGTGGTCAGAGGCGACGTGCGGTGGTCAGAGGCGACGTGCGGTGGTCAGAGGCGACGTGCGGTGGTCAGAGGCATCGTGGCGTGGTCAGAGGCATTGTGGCGTGGTCAGAGGCAACGCGCGGTGGTTACGTGCAATCTGGGGGGGGTTACATGTAATCTGGCATGATTACGGGGAACCTGGGGGGGTTATGTGCAACCTGGAAGGGTTACAGACAATCTGGGATTGTTACTGATAAACTGAAGTGCTTATAGGTAATCTGGGGTGGGTACATGTAATTTGGGGTGGTTACGGGCAATCGGGAGGGGGTCACTGGCAATTTGTGGTGGTTACGGGCAACATGCGGTGGTTACGGGTAATCTGGGGAGGGGTTAGGGGTAATTTGGGAGTAAACTGCAATTATTACTATAATAAAAAGTGTGTGTTTTATTTTTTTGTATGTTTGTCACTTTTTGTACTTTACATATTCATTTTCACTGTATTACTATGATTACTGTGATATTTTCTATCTCAGTAATCATAGTTCAGTGACAGAGACCAAATTGGTCTCTGTCACTTTAAATTTTCAGAGTTGGCTGGTTGTGAAGCGCATGCGCACTTCATAACCAGCCAGGACGTCGAGGAGGAGGGAGCTCCAGGAGCAGGTGAGTATATGGGGAAGGGGGGGTGACTGGGGGACGGGGGTGACAGGGGGGGTGGGGGGCGACTTGGGGGGTGGGGGGGACATCACTTTTTATCCCCTGTCACCAATCATTCATGGTGACAGGGGATAAAAAGTGCCTGGATGCACATGGTACAAGCGATCAGCGGTATATAGTATATACCGCTGATCGCTTGTACCGGGACCCAACAGGGGGGTCCCCGATGACTGCCCCATGCTCTCCGCTACCTCCGGTGGCAGAGAGCATGGGGCTTTCATTCATTTTAACTTTTCCATCTCTGTGAACCGACATTAGTCGGTTCACAGCGATGGCGGCGGCCATCTTGGAAATGATGGCCGCCGGGGGAGGGGGGTTAGTGATCGCCCTACTAGGGGGGGCTGATATGAGGTCTGGGGGACACTTATTTCATCTCCCCCCGCCGTAGATTCACGGCGGGGGGAGATGAAAGGCGGCGGCAGCACCGGTAATCTCCTTTACCGACGGCCGCCGCTATAACGTTAATAGCGGCGATCGTCGGTAAGGGGGGGGGCGGGACGGACCCCACACACTGCCCCAACCCCTCAGCTACCTCCGGTAGCCGGGGGGATGGGGTGGGGGCCGTCCCGGCCCCGTAGCCTTATTCTCTGCCATCGCCGTAAAAAGCTGATGGCAGCAGAATAAGGACCCTTAGTGACCGCCGTAAAAAGCCGTATCGGCGGTCACTAAGGGGTTAACCCATACTGCTATTAAAATGTGACTTTGACTTCCCAGTTTTCTAAAACATTTATCAGTACTAGATTAAATACTAAACTATAAAAATCAAAGGTATAAGAGGGATTCATTTAGTGCCACAAAATATGTGTGCTATATTATGTAAGCTCATGCATGCGAGCAGGGACCTCACTCCTCATGTATGGATAATTATATGTATCTCTGTAATGTTGATTTTTTGTCTATGTATGTACCTCCAGAATTGTAAAGTGCTGCGGAATCTGTTGGCGCTATATAAATAAAAATTATTATTATTATTATTATTATTAAAATTATTATTGACTAGAAAATAAAAATTTCATTTTTCCCTAAATTTTATATTGTTCTTAAAAATCTGCAAATAAAACCATAAAAAAGATGATTAAAATGATTGTGGTCCCCTGCATTGTGTCAATTACTTTCAACAGGTCTGAATGTGTGAGCCGTTTGTCTGTGTCACTGTCATGTTGCAAAGCAGTTAAGGCAGCTACATCAGTCATGTGCAGCAGTGATGACAGAGGCTGCAAATAAAGGGAAACTGCATTAACTGCCAAGGCCTCCAAGACAAGGGAAAGCATTTAACAAATGTGGCTTATTAACCTATTTTCTCACGGTCATTCATTTTGTCCCAAATACGCTCTGCAAGAGGAGGTTTTGTGCATTTTATGCTTAACATGTTTGCAATTATGGCCATATTATAATAATTAAAATGGGTGTACCCTTGTGAATTAACAATTACGGTAATAGATTCTGCAATGGACAGGATTGTCACTTCACATCAATCTATACTAGTGGATTTAAAACATCACGTAAAGTTTTGCCTGGTTGGCTCTATATTATAAGCACAAAGTCACCTTTACCTTCCAAATCTTTGAAAAAAATATAGCAGCAGGGGCTTGTCTACTTTATCCCTAAAATATTTATGGTTCTGTTAGTCAAGAACATTCCTATGTAAAGACAAGATCAACATGGCCTTGGTTTGGTGAGTAAAGACTATAGACTTTAAGAAGTTGGTTGCTTTTTAAGAACTCTATGGGAAGGTGTTATGACTGCACCTGTTGGGACCTGTTGGGCGCGGTCCTCAGTTTATGAGATGTGACAGAGACTGCGCTTGTTGCCATGACCTTGTGTTTGTTCTGTGCGTAATTTGCATTCTGAGCCCCGTTTGAACACTGTCTTACGCCTTCTGTTTAGTTAATTGATTCTTCTGACACACCTGTCTCTCCTCTGCTCAATTCTTTCTGGCCACTTCATGGTTAACTCTATTTTGCTAGGTGATTTACATTTGGCTCCCCCATTCACCCTTGCTGTTCCTGTTTCCGTGTGTGTGTGATCCAATCATCTTCTCAGGCGGGTCCCTTGTCTCCTATAAAGTGTGTCAGTTACCAGAGGTAGATGCTGGATATTAAGTCTAGGTTCCCTAAAAAGCTTGGTATGCTTCCCCTGCTATCTGCTTTCTTTTCTATCTTGCTTTTCTGATCCCTTGCTGGAACCCTTGTTTTCTGCCTGCCCTGATCTTTTGGCTAGTGACCTGACTGACTCTTTTAGATTACATATATGTACGTCCACCACCTAATCACTGTGACCTCGGACTGTTGACCCCGCTCCATTGTGTTTAACTGTCTTGTCTACGTTAAGTGTGCTATCGTACCTAAGTCAGGGACTGTCATCCAGTTGTCTGCAACCACCTAGGGCTGATTGTGGCAAGTAAGCAGGGGGAGTGAGCGGGGACTAGTGCCGGGACCACTGTCAATGTCTTCCTCGTCCCTTTCGAGGCACCACTGCCCGTTACAGAAGGCACACTAATCATGAAATTAAGGCACTCTAAAGTGTGTACTAATGCTCCAGTGCAGCCCTGTTCAGTAAAATTATGTAGATCCGCCCTCTGCTGATCCTCTGTCCTGGTGTCTGGTAAGGTAGCTCCACCCTCCCCTCCGCACAGTTTTAAAACTGTAGTAGTCTATAAAAAAAAAATTGCTAATCTATGTCTCCACTCTATATCTAGGTTCTATCTATCTATCTATCTATCTATCTATCTATCTATCTTTCTTTCTGCTCCATCCATACATTGTTCTGTTATTCTGTTAATCCATAACTGGTTAGTTCCCACATAACGTCAACATTAGAAATTCGAAACTTTCTGTCCGGAATGATGTAAAGTTCAAAATCAATTCTGAATGGGTAAAAAATGATTTTGGATAAAAAAATAAACATGCTGAATCTGGACTTTGCTTCTTTTCTATTACAATGTTAATCACCCTCAAGGCAAACTGAATTGTGGATCAAGAAAAACACTTGTTCTGGCACACATGCATTCAAGATGCAATAAAAGCAGTGGATTTTGAACACCTCAGTAATAGCTATTGTTAGCCCCGGGCTCTTATGAGACAACCTTCTGCTAGTGATTTCTGCAGATCAAACAAACATTTCAGCCTTAGCATTCTGCAAGGCAATTTACAGTTTACCATAGGGAAGTAGGCAAATACCATTTTATCGAAAAAAGATAGACTGATATTTTTCATGAAAGGCATAAATCGTGTTCTTTTAAAATGTACTACGCATGATAGGGATAGATAACAAGATGCCAGAGCTTAACGTGACTTACTTTACACTTAAAGGGCACGCTTCCAAGAATATTAGCAGAGATTGCCTTTGAAAAATCTATAGTGTGAATTGATTTAAAATGCATGTAAAGAACTAAAGCAAGCTGTTTGTCAAACCGATTTGTCATTTAGGCTGTCGGATCCCACAGCAATGTTTGACTTAGTATGTAGTATATTAAAATCAGAAAGACATGGAGACATATGACTGTAAAAAACCAAAGGTAGGAATAGGTCTGATTGATGTACCATGGTAACATTTGGTGTGGAGATGTTCTAATAATCTGCAAGATGTGCTTTCTATTGGCAATGGGATCGAAAAGAATTTTCGACTGAACAGCCGGGATATATTAAAATTAGCTTTACATTTTAAATCATCTGAATGGCCTTGTTGTGGCCTCTAAATCTGAACTCCGTGTCATTTTCATATTTCAGGATACAAATTTACCTGGGCCAAATCCTAATATTTCACACAATGTTTCGGATACAGTGGTATCTGCTGTAGTAGATGATTCAGCAGAGGAAAATCTAAATCCTGGAAACAAAACTGTGATCTGTACTCTAGCATGGAGTATTCATCTGGTCTTAGAAAATATGGTCTAGGGACTTCATCTTTATTCTTGGGAAGTCCCAAGATTAGATTGTTACTAATAAAACATCCTCCTTCAGAATAAGAGTTAGTAAAATAAAAAGAAAGAAAATGACTGTACCATGTGCTTTGTCCCTGCTTCAGAAATATGGATAAAATTTTCTATTATTGCCATTGTAGCCGCCCCACCCTACTTAAAATATAAATGGGAGCAAATGTAGCATGATATTTAATTATTACTGAATTAATTGGAACATACCTATTTAATGGGATATATATTATGTTACAGGCAAGTGTAAGAGTTTACTAATAAAATTCTGTGTGTCTTCAGTGACCACTTTGGGGAGCTTGGGTGTTAAGTTAGGTACATGCAGATTTAGTATATAGTTTAAAGCCAATCTAGCACCACCTATCCCCAAAAGAACCAGATATTGAGCAGATAATTGCGGGTCCCTGAGGTGGGACCCCCGTCTAGGGGACGCTTTTGGAATATCATGTGTCCCATAAGAGTTTACCCCTTTAAGTAAAACATAGAAATATACAAAACTGTCAGCAGAAAAGGGCCACCTGGTAACAATCAGTTGTTATTTTCATTATTTATTTAAACCTTAGGCTAGGTATATGATTATCTTAAGCATGTTAAAAAAAAATAAAAAATATATATACTGTATTTATACAGTATATTTATTATATATACAGTTGTTCCTCGGTTTAAGAGTAACTTGGATTAAGAGCGTTTTGCAATAAGCGCTCACAGTTTTTCAAAATTGTAACTTGGTTTAAGAGCATTGCTTTGGTTTAAGAGCTCCCTGAACTGGGTGGGAGGGGGAGTGGGGAAGGGGCATAGTATGCATAGCGTGATCTACAGCACTGTACCCTGACCCTGGAAGTGTCCCTCACCTTCCAAATCATAGCAAGTACAGTTCAGGCTGGGGCTTACATCAGGGGACAGGACTGTGGAGGTAATTTCTCCCTAGCTGTAACCCCTCTCTCCCCGGACAGAGAGTGCTGCTATACTGTGCCCACATCTGCCCTGCTCACTCTTTCATGCTCCCTGCAGTCTCTGTCAGCCCTTGTGTTTTCCATCCTCTCCATTCCTGTTATAATGTGCCTGCAGTTACATTCAGCCATTCACATTGCTACTATAATGTGCCTGCACTTACACTCAGCTATACACACTACTGCTGCTGCTATAATATGCCTGCGCTTACACTCAGCCATTCACACTGCTGTATAGAAAAGTTTCTCACTGTTCTCCTACACAGCTCTGTGATTCCCCCTTCCCCATTGGTCCATGCTGAACACCCCCCCTTCTCCATTGCTGTCATGTGACCACACAGACCTCTGACAGCAGCCCTGCTTCTCTATTCTACCCTGTTGTACTATGCTACAGTATTATGGGGATCTGCAGTTCCATCCTGTATCTATAAACTGATACTGTGCTTTCATTCTTCTGCACTTACTATACATTAGACTCCACATGCTGATGGCTATACTGTACAGTAACTTATAATATCACATATTCAGCTGTTTCTAAATGTTAGTTTCATCTGTTTTACATGTTATTCAGAATTTTAACCCCTAGACGACCCTGGACGTAGGGTTACGTCATGGAAGTCTGTCCCCAGACGACCCATGACGTAACCTTACGTCATGGGCGGTATTCCCGCTATGAAGCGCGCTCCGGAGCGGAGCGCGCTTCATAGGAGGTGGGGGCCGGCTGCAGTGAGCAGCCGGGACCTCACCGGTAATGACACGCTGCAGCGATCGCGCTGCCGCGTGTCATTAACCCCTTAAACGCCGCGATCGCGGCGCGACCGCAGCGTTTAAGTGTAAGTGACAGGGGGAGTCCCCTGTCACTTACCGATCGGGACCCCCGCAGTGTGACTGCGGGGGTCCCGATCGTTGAAACGGACTGCCGGAGGTCTCTTACCTGCCTCCGTGCGGTCCGATCGGCGATCTGCTACACTGAGCCTGCACAGGCAGGCTCAATGAGCAGAGCACCGATAACACTGATCAATGCTATGCCTATGGCATAGCATTCATCAGTGTATAAATCAAACTAATGTATGTACAAGTCCCCCAAAGGGACTTCAAAAGTGTAAAAAAAAAAAGTTCAAAACACACACACACAACCCCAAAACCCCTCCCCCAATAAAAGTCTAAATCACCCCCCTTTCCCATTATATAAATAAAACATATAAAAATAAATAAATAGATAAACATATAATATACTGTAGCGTGCGTAATTGTCCGATCTATTAAAATATAACAAGCGTCATTGCGAACGGTGAACGGCGTACACGAAAAGAGGGGAAAAAGTGCGCAGATTACCGATTTTATGTTACATTATATATTAAAAAAAATCAATAAAAAGTGATCAAAACGTCCGATCTTCACAAATATGGTATTAATAAAAACTAGAGATCATGGCGGAAAAAATGACACCCCATACAGCCCCATAGGTGAAAAAATAAAACCGTTATAAGCGTCACAATAGGCCCATTTTATTAATATTTAATTTCCAAAAAAAAGGATTTCATAAAAAAAAATATATATAACATTAGAGAATCTGTGTAACCTGCATATGGTTGTGTTCGGACTGACCTATAGAGTAATAGTGTCATGTCGCTGTTACCATATAGTGCATTACGTAGACACAGGAACCCCCCAAACGTTACCATATTGCATTCTTTCTTACGATTTCACCTATTTATATCTTCATAAATAATATATTTGGAATTCCATCATACATGTTATGGTAAAATGAATGACGCCATTACACAGTACAACTATTCCTGTAAAAAACAAGCACTTACATGGCTTGTAGATAGAAAACTGAGAGTGCTGGAGCTCTTAGAAGGGGAGGAGGGAAAAACGAAAGCACTAAGATCAAAATTTGCGCGGTCCACTGGGTCATTTTGGGCCTGGTCCTCAAAGGGTTAAAAAAAAATCATTATTTTTAGGGTTTCTGCATTTCAATGATTCCTTACAGGAAATTTACTTTTGTTGGTTTAAGAATGATTTGGACTGCGAACTCAATCTGCTCCTATTAGATTTTGGTGTATATCTAGTGCTGCAACTTGGTTCCATAAATGTGAGTGGAATTGAGTAGAGATGAGTGAACCTGCCGGATTTCTGGTTAGTACGAAACAGAAATCTCTGCATCTGACTCCCGCTGTCTGCCAACTCCGTGCAGCGGGTGGATACAGCATAAGAAACGCCTAGAAAACTGGGATACAGCCTATGGCATAGGCTGTATCCCAGTTTTCTAGGCGTTCCTTACACTGTATCCACCTGCTGCACGTAGCCGGCAGACAGCGGGAGTCAGATGCCGAGATTTCTGGTTTGTACAAACCAGAAATCCGTCAGGTTAGCTCATCTCTAGAATTGAGTTGTAATATCAGGTACAACTTGAGCACAATGTGCACTGTTTTTGAAAGATAGCTTCTATTTTTTTCTATCCGTGGGAAACCCTTTAAACTGCACATGTATATGTTGCCCCAAGCCCACCAGCACCAAAGAAACCCACCATAGTACTGGACTGTCTCTGTAGAAGAAATCTCATTTATCTCAGAAGCACACAAAAATAACAAAAATGTAAAGAAGTAGTGTCTATGGCACTAAAATCAATGCACAGTTGTACAATTCAGTAAATATACAAATTGTGAGCTTATATTCTACAATAGGGCTGGGTGATTAATCGAATTAATTCGATTAATTCGCCCAGAAAGTTAGAATCGATTTGATTTTTTGTGAAAATCGTAAATTCAATTGTGCCGGGTCCGGAAAGTGTCAGGGCCAGCAGTCAGGAGAGATGTGGCACCCGCGGCTCCAGCCTCTCCACAGAGCCGCGGCTGACCTGTCCCCGCCCCTAACATGGCAGAGCCGCGTTGACCTGCGTTCCCTTCCTGTCACACGTGCAGGTCCCCGGTCTGTGGAGGAGCCGGCACGGATTGCAGCAGAAGGAGATAGTGTCGCTGCCGGCTGTACAGCCCGTAGCGATGCTGTCTCCTTCTGCTGCAGTCCGTACCGGCTCCTCCACAGACTGGGGACCTGCACGTGTGACAGGAAGGGAACCGGACGCAGGTCAGCGCGGCTCTGCCATGTAAGGTCAGTCGCGGCTCTGTGGAGAGGCTGGAGCCGCTGGTACCACATCTCTCCTGACTGCCGGCCCTGCACCTCAACGCGCCGGACCTGACACTTTACCGCGCCTGCCTTAGTCCCCCTCAGCTGCCCCACACACCCTCAGTGACCTCCAGTCTGCCCCACACACCCTCAGTGACCCCCAGTCTGCCCCATACCCCCTCAGTGACCCCAGTCTGCCCCACACACCCTCAGTGACCCCCAGTCTGCCCCATACCCCCTCAGTTACCCCCAGTCTGCCCCATACCCCCTCAGTGACCCCCAGCCTGCCCCATACCCCCTCAGTGACCCCCAGCCTGCCCCATACCCCTCAGTGACCCCCAGTCTGCATCACACACCCTCAGTGACCCCCAGTGACCCCCAGTCTGTCCCACACACCCTCAGTGACCCCCAGTCTGCCCCATACCCCCTCAGTGACCCCCAGCCTGCCCTATACCCCCTCAGTGACCCCCAGTCTGCCCCACACACCCTCAGTGACCCCCAATCTGCCCCACACACCCTCAGTGACCCCCAGCCTGCCCCATACCCCCTCAGGGACCCCCAGCCTGCCCTATACCCCTCAGTGACCCCCAGTCTGCCTCACACACCCTCAGTAACCCGCAGTCGGCTCCATACCCCCTCAGTGACCCCCAGTATGCTCCATACCCTCTCAGTGACCCCCAGTCTGCTCCATGCCCCCTCAGTGACCCCCAATCTGCTCCATACCCCCTCAGTGACCCCAAGTCTGTCCCATACCTCCTCAGTGACCCCCAGTCTGTCCCATACCCCCCAGTGACTCCCAGTCGGCCCCATACCTCCTCAGTCTGCCCCATACCCCCTCAGTGACCCCCAGTCAGTCCCATACCTCCTCAGTCTGCCCCATACCCCCTCAGTGACCCCCAGTCTGCCCCATACCCCCTCAGTGACCCCCAGTCTTCCCCATACACCCTCAGTGACCCCCAGCTTGCCCCATACCCCTCAGTGACCCCCAGCCTGCCCCATACCCCCTCAGTGACCGCAGCCTGCCCCATACCCCCTCAGTGACCCCCAATCTGTCCCATACCTCCTCAGTCTGCCCCATACTCTCCAGTGACCTCCAGTCTGCCCCATACCTCCTCAGTCTGCCCCACACACCCCAGTGACCCCCAGTCTGTCCCATACCCACTTAGTTACCCCCAGTCTGCCCCATACCCCCCAGTGACCCCAGTCTGCCCCTTACCCCCCAGTCTGCCCCATACCCCCTCAGTGACCCCCAGTCTGCCCCATACCCCCTCAGTCACACCCAGTCTGCCTCATACCCCCTCAGTCACCCCCAGTCCGCCCCATACCCCCTCAGTCACCCCCAGCCTGCCCCATACCCCCTCAGTCACCCCCAGTCTGCCCCATACCCCCTCAGTGACCCCCAGCCTGCCCCATACCCCTCAGTGACCCCCAGCCTTCCCCATACCCCCTTAGTGACCCCCAGCCTGCCCCATACCCCCTCAGTGACCCCCAGCCTGCACCATACCCCCTCAGTGACCCCAGTCTGCTCTATACCCCTCAGTGACCCCCAGTCTGTCTCACACCCCCTCAGTGACCCCCAGCCTGCCCCATACCCCTCAGTGACCCCCAGTCCGCCCCATACCCCCTCAGTCACCCCCAGTCCACCCCATACCCCCTCAGTCACCCCCAGTTTGCCCCAGACCCCCTGTCACCCCCAGTCTGCCCCATACCTCCTCATTCTTCCCCATACCCCCCATTAACCCTAGTCTTCCCCATACATCCCAGTGACCCCCAGTCTACCCCATACCCCCTGTCACCCCCAGTCTGCCCCATTCCTCCTCAGTCTGCCCCATACCCACCAGTTACCCCAGTCTGCCCCTTACCCCCCAGTGACCCCAGTCTTCCCCATACCCCCCAGTTTGCCCCATACCCCCTTAGTCACCCCCAGCCTGCCCCATACCCCCTCAGTGACCCCAGCCTGCCCCATACCCCCTCAGTGACCCCCAATCTGTCCCATATCTCCTCAGCCTGCCCCATACTCCCCAGTGACCCCCAGTCTGCTTCACACCCCCCAGTGACCCCCAGTCTGCCCCATACCCACTTAGTTACCCCCAGTCTGCCCCATACCCCCTGTCACCCCCAGTCTGCCCCATACCCCCCAGTGACCCCAGTCTGCCCCTTACCCCCCAGTCTGCCCTATACCCCCTCAGTGACCCCCAGTCTGCCCCATACCCCCTCAGTCACACCCAGTCCACCCCATACCCCCTCAGTCACACCCAGTCCGCCCCATACCCCCTCAGTCACCCCCAGTCCACCCCATACCCCCTCAGTCACCCCCAGTCTGCCCCATACCCCCTCAATCACCCCCAGTTTGCCCCAGACCCCTGTCACCCCCAGTCTACCCCATACCTCCTCAGTCTGCCCCTTACCCCCCAGTGACCCCAGTCTGCCCCATACCCCCCAGTCCACCCCACACCCCCTCAGTCACCCCCAGTCCACCCCATACCCCCTCAGTCACCCCCAGTCCGCCCCATACCCCCTCAGTTACCCCCAGTCCGCCCCATACCCCCTCAGTCACCCCCAGTTCGCCCCATACCCCCTCAGTGACCCTTAGCTGCCACAGCTGCCCCAGTCCCCCTAATCTATTCCTGTACTACTACCACACCCCTCATCTTTACCTGTACTTTGACACCCCTTATTCACTATACCCCCACTATTACACCCTACCTAGATGGAGGCACATAGAAGATCTCCTAAACTATATGGGGGCACAGAGTACATAGGGCACATATTTGGGAAAACTACTTATATGGGGCTTGTCTACTACATGGGGCACAGGGGAAGCACTGTTACATTGGGAAGCAATACAGTTGTCTCAAACGTTAATAAAATAGTATCTGATGCTGCGGGGAAAGAAATGTACTGTTTATTTAGCAAAAAGAAAAAAAATCGAGATTTAAATCGAGAATTGTCCAAAATTTTTTTAAAAATCGAGATTTTATTTTTTGCCCATATCGCCCAGCCCTATTCTACAACTCCGTAAAAGATGTCCATTATAGTAAATTATACCTTTAGGAAAACGAAAAGTATCTATTTAGAGCATACAGAGAGAAAGAGACTTTGTACATATCTATAGTTAATAGATTTAATATCTAATATTAATAATATATTTGCTGTAGAGATGGTTACAATTAATAGTGATGATTTTTTTTGTTGTTTGTTCTTTTCACTGAATACAACTCTTTGACCTTTCTGTCTTCCTTTAATGAAAAACAGAATGAAAGTTTCAAAGCTTTTACTTGTAATTCTTGGCTTTTATTCTGTCGGTTTTCCTTATAGTCTCTGAACTTTTTCCAGGCTAGATATACTATGTTTACTGTAAATCAGAACAAGGCCCAATACTAAGGATGATGTCAAACTATCAACATGGATGCTGTGACATTTCTTTCATCAGGACTTTAATATTTTATGGCCCCAGTCCTTTTTATAAACTTTATTCATTAAAATTACTACCCGTCATTATCCTTTCTTAATGCCATGGCACTATTAGATCATTCTGCAGCATGCAGTAACAGTTAAGTAATAAACTCTTAAAAGGTTATATTCCAAGCCATTAAGGGCACCGGTAACCTTCATCAGACCTTTACAATACTATTTTTTTCTCCCATTCCTGTATTTCAAATTGGAACAAAGATACTTTGTGTAACATTCTGTATAGGCATTTGAAAGCTTGAGCCTAATGACTACAAGCATAAATTCTAAAAATAATAACAATAAATAATAATAATAATAATAATAAATAATAATAATAAAATAGCAAACACAATAATAACAAAAATACAGGTTCTACATGTTTTTTGCTTCAACACAATACACCATAATCCATTACCTTTTTTTATAATATCTATCACAGCTAAATTTCTTTACCATTTATTCTCTTATCCTGGGTTCTATATATAGATTACAGGGTATATGTGATGGGCCGAAAAATTAATACATATTACTATTAATACTAATAATACTTGTTTAGGTTTCATACTAACTTGGGCCCTGGAGACCTGTCCAGCTTCTCTTCCCACGGCGGTGCGATGCTAAGATGTAGAGTAATGGCAGCATCCAGAATCCATAGAACAGATAGAAGCGGCACTCAGTGGTCACAGGTGCTCACAGGGCCATCTTAACAGCATCATGGGCCCCTGGGCAGAGCTGCAAACTGGGCCACCCACACACACACTACTTTTGTGGATCCGGCTGCCGCACACACAATGATTGTAATGATGTAATTTTGGGTCAGTCTCGCAGGGATTTGTGAAGCACAGCCTCTATTAGAGGATAGAGACAGAGGAGCGAATGGTCTTTGTCAGAGTCCATTTTTCTAAGTGATCTAAGGGCCCTATTCCACCGGACGATTATCATTTGCATAGTCGTTAACGATTAACGATCTCGAACGACCGCTATTGCGAAAGACCTGGAAACGTTCACTCATTTCCATGGAACGATAATCGTTACAAATGATCGTAATTGCGATAGCTTTTTCTTCTCTATTTCTTTGCTATTGCGTTCGTATCTATTGCGAACGACCGAACGATGTCTTATTCAATGCGAATGATTTGCGAAAGTTTTGCGAACGAGCAACAATAAAAATAGGTCCAGGTCTTATAAAGCGACCAACAATTTCTCGTTTGGTCGGTATTCGTTAACTGCATTCCAACCGAACGATTATCATTTAGATTCGAACGATTTAACGATAATCTGAATAATAATCGTCCGGTGGAATAGGGCCCTAAGACTGATGTACTGTGGATGGTGGAGCTAATTGCTATACAACTGGGGGGTGTAATTGCTATACAACTGGGGGGTGTAGACTGGGGGGGGGGTGCAATTAATTTTCCTATGGGGCCAGATGCAGAATTGGAACCATTTTTGAGGGCCAGACTAAAACACTGTTGGGGGTGGGGGGCTTGTATCATTTGGGGGTGGTAAAAATGATTCAAATGGGTACAATTGTTCCCGAAAATGAGCCCTTATCGGATTACCTTGCCCATAGTGCCCGCACATTACCCATACAAGAATTAATGTCTTCCTGCGCTCCCCAGATCCCCCATTCAACATTACCATGCCTCAACTGAATATTATCTTGTGACCTGAGAGAACTAGGAAGAGAGTCTTATTCTGTTCGTATTCTGTTGGGACCTCAGAACAGTAGACCAGGGAAGAACATTCAGGGCAGGCATACCGCTAAGCACAGTGCAGTTGCAGCACTTGTGGGACAGAACTTAAGATAATAGCAAGCTGCTGGTGACTGAATTATTTTAGGGTCACTTTGAGCGACCACAGGCCCCCAGAGAGCCCCAAACGCCATTATAATAATCTGCCACTGCTGCTGACCTCAGACCTTCGCACAGTGCAGGAGCCATAGAAGTAGTGGTCTGCTCTGCAGGATGCAGTGATGCAGAGAATTACTCTACTCCCAAAGGAAAAAACATATAAAGGTGCTCCTAACCTGCAGCACCAGGGCTTGGGGTTACAGCTAGGGTGAGCAGCTACCAGAGTCCTTGATCTCAGCACAAAGATGGATCAGACTGTCTAGCAGGGAATAGTGGAAAAATCATCAAGAACCCTTTACTGAGAGAGCAAGACACGTTTCACACTAGAGAGCATGAAATGCTTGTTGCTCTCTCAGTGAAGCGTACTTACTGTATTTCCCACTATTCCCTGAAAAAAAAGCATTGTGTGCACCTGTGACCAGTGAGTGCCACTTCCATCTGTTCTATGGATTCCACTTGCTCAGGTTTGTATTAATGAGTAAAGCAAAGACCCCTGTTGTCTCTCCAACACCAAGGATCCTCCATTAATCTTTAGGGCAGCACAATGGCTTAGTAGTAAACATTGCAGCACTGGAGTCCTGAGTTCAAATCCCACCAAGGGCAACACCTGCAAAAAGTTTGTATGTTCTCTGTGTTTACGTAGGTTTTCTCCCTCACCCAAAACATACAGATAGGTGAATTTAGATTGTGAGCCCTAATAGGGACAGGGACCAATAATTGGCAAAATTATGTAAAGTGCTGCGGAATCTGTGTGTGCTTTACAAATAAAATCATTATTACTCTCTTTAAAGTGTACCACTTACAATCTAAAAAAAATTTTTTATATCACATGGTTGGCAGTGGAGCAGAGATGCGGTCCATTTTTCAAATTACTGCCCGTTTCCCGGCCATCTGCACCGGTTTCTTCGTATGCAAACAGGGCTGCTCTATGCAATAGAGGTGGGCCCGGTGCTACCACTGCCCTGTGCGCGACCTCTCCAATGTGAGCAGATCCGCACAAGCTGAGGAGATCTTCTCATCTCTTTCTGTCCAATCGGCAATGTTCTGAAACAGGCTGCCCACAGAAAGGCTCTATTAAACGATCGCCGATGGCACTGATCAATTCTATGCTATGGCATAGCATTAATCAGCAATATGCAATCCAATGATTAAATATGTAACTGTTTACAAAAAGTCTAAAAAAAAATTAAAAAAGTTTTAGGTTATGTTCACACTACGTATATGTCCGGCCGCATATTATTCACGGCCGGACATATACGTGTAAAACTCCGGCCGGGATTTACACAAGTTGGGGCCGGCTACGTACGATCCGTGAACTTACACCCGTAAGCTACGTACACTTCCCGAGCGGCGTACGTAGCGATCTGACAGCGGTATTTTACTTGGATATCTTCGGCTAGCCCCGGACACCCCACAGAAACTTTTGGATCCGCAAATCAAAGTGTAAAAAAGGAGAAATCACCACTCTGTACGGGACCGCATGTTACGCTACGGGCGTAAGTTAAAGCATTTCCGTCCCGAAACAATGGTCTGGTTCATTTCTTACGGCGCCGCATACGATCCGGCCGTAAGTTCTTGAGTAGTGTGAACTGTGCAGCCGTAGATCCTATACTTTCCATTGTACGCAAACTACGTAAATCTCCAGCCGCTTATTCACAGAGCGCGCTACGGCCGGAAACTTACGTAGTGTGAACCTAGCCTTAAAAAATTATAAAAATAAAAAAAAGCTTATAAAATAGATCCCAATAAAAGTTTAAATAACCTCCTTTCCCATTATAAAAATTTAAATATGTAAAAATAATTATTTTATATATTTGTAGCATGCATGTGCATGTAGCATGTAGAATTGTCTGATCTATTAAAATATTACAATATTGTTCCTGAACAGTAAATAGTCTAAATGAAAAGAGGGGAAAAAAAGGATTGTTTAATCAGCAAAAAATTTTATAAAAGCGATAAACATTTTTCTTGTACACCAATATGATACCAATAAAAACTAGAGATCATGGCACAAAAAAATTTCACCCCAACCAGCCCTGTAGGTGGAAAAGTAAAAGCATTATGGTAAAGAGAAAGATTGCTTCAATTTGATCTGGACATCTGTGCATCAATGACCTTCGTTCATTTAAGGGTTAATATATTTAGTAAGAGTCAAGTAAAGACTCTTACTTAATTTATTAAAAATTAAGCATTTCCATTATTTTATTGCCACATTTACAATATAAAACAGGGCACGGTCACAACCAGATTTGTCTATATTTAATGTTCTAATGTCATCTTTTCGAATTGCAAATTATTGTATATATACTGTATACTGTATATACTGTATTTATAATTATTCATAAACATTTTCACTTTTTCAGTATAATTCTATGACGAATATAATTCTTCTAACATAATTTGCTTATTCCAAGAATTGTTCTTTTTGCAGTTCACAAAACGCCACTTCAGTCAACAGGCGCCATTGGATGTATTTCAATGAAAGGATATGTGTACTCAAATATTTTCTGCTTCTTTTATCTCTAGCTCTTTAATTCTTGTTTTCTTTGCTCAAACTGCTTTTGACAGCTTGAAATCACTTGAGAGGCATGCCATTGTTTTTGTTTCATGATAATTCTTTGATATATTTTTCTTTGCAACTTCAATGAAGCCGGACAATTACATTATTGGATATGATGAATTACTTACTGTATATTGTAGTAGCTCTACTATGATACCATTTTGCAATATTTTACATTGTCATATAGCAATTTTAAAGTCCCAAGAATATGTAGATAAAGCTGCCAAAGGCAGAATCCAGTTTAGGAGGCTGCTAAAAAAAAATAAGAGTAATCAACATTAAAGACCCCTTTTTTGGAGTATTCTGAAGAAAATAAATTGTTTTCGAATTGAATGGTGCCAGAAACTTAAATAAAGTAGTAAAATCTTGGTTTACAGTATACTCTTTATTGGGAACATTTATGAAAGTCCTGTCTGACGCTACGACAGAGAGAAGGCACAGATTCGCTCCTTCTCCCTGGTGTATGCCAGCCATATCCCCCGCTCAACAGATGGGAGGGCAGGGGAGGCTCTGGGGAAGGGGAGGCAAGGTGGGGAGGCTCACAAGCATAAATCATGATCCAAATCTACAGGTGTAGACTTGGTATGCTGTGCGCAGGTTTGGGAGCCCAGCCCACCACGTTCACTAAGAGGCATGTGTCTCTTAGTAAATCTGGCCATGGGAAAGAGGACGTGGCCTTTAAGTACGCCGGTCTTCATAAATCATAAATAAAGGTCATGTAGTTCTTTCCAATCTGACATGGTGCTCCCTGCTGCCACCTCTGTCCATGTCAAAAACTGCCCAAAGCAGAATCAAACCCCCATATCAAGTCTCTCCTGCTCCGGACTGTTTCTGACATGTACAGAAGTGGCAGCAGGGAACACTGTATCAGACTGGAAAGAACTATATAACGTACTCTCACATATAGTAGAGCTTTTTTAAATATAGGTAATTTACAAATTTGTGTACATTTTTGGCACCAGTTGATTTAATAATATTCTTTATTTCTGGAATTTTCCTTTAAAATCCCCATACATCTGTTTCTTAGTTAAAAGACAACTCAGGCACATAGAAAATAAAAAATAATAATAAAAAAAGCTCCCAAAGCTAATTTCATGTTCTGTGCTATGCCATGTTTATTTCTTGCCTACTTCCTGGGTCGGCAAGCTATGCTCTTTCGCTTATGTCCCACTCAGTCCATTTCAAATCTCCCACCCCTCTATTCTATCCGATGGCTTCTAGCTTGCTCAGCCAATTGTGGCTGAGTGAGTCATTGGGTGAAGCACTGTGGAGGGGGGCTGGCTTGACTGAGGGCCAGAACAGTTAAGCCAGCCTCCTGGCTGCATCGACACAAAATGGCACAGAAGAAGACCTGATTGACAGTAATTAGGTAAGTATACATTATTACACTTCCGGGGGGTGTAATATGGAGAAGGGTGCCAGACAAATATTTAACATGCATTACAAAGTTATATAGATCTAAGGGTAGTATATTGTAATTTGTTTTTGTGACCACCCCCTTAACCCCCCCAGCTGATACATACATTACCTGCTCCGCACTCCGGCTTGCTTCGGGGGGCTCCTGGCGTTTTGACATCACCCTCAGCCAATCAGTGTGCTGCCCTGCCGCAGTCACTGATTGGCTGAGCGGGACGCCAGGTGCCGGGAACCCCCAAAACAAGCCAGAGTGCATAGCAAGTAATATATGTACCAGTCGGTGGGGGGTTGAGAGGACTGTCACTTACATACTTACAGCAGGATGTCAATCCCGCTGCGAGTATGTATTCTCATTAAAAATGACAGGCAAGGATCTGTAGCGGATTTTGCTGAAGATTTGCAGCGTGAAATCCGCTGCAGATCCAGTGTGTATCTTTCTACCCTTTAGGCCACTTTCACACAAAGTATAATTTGATTAACAGTTTTCAACAACAGCTCTTATTTAATCACCGTGGCCGATCAATTTACTAACTATGGAATCCTGGCCGTAGCACATACACTCTGTATACAATGCGCCCCGGGATTTCATGTGGCTGCACAGAAAACTGACATGAATAGCGGCCGCACGAAATTGACAGGGCAGACAATGTAAAGTCCAGCTTTGGCTGCACTTTACATTGTCTGCTATGGGTAATTGGAATGTGGGCACACCCGAATATGCCCGCATTCCAATTAAAAATAAATAAAGTTCATCTAGACGGTTCTATCGTAACAGGCCGAGGTGAACTTCACTGACAGCAGACGCTTAGTGACTCGCAGCTGTGATACCTTGTGTGAACCTGGCCTTAAGACAGTCTTGAAATTTTATTACATGTTTTCTTTTCTTCCTAATATGTTTTTTAAATCCAACAAGAAAACTTTAACCACGACATAATGGCCACAAATACACAGCCTTACCGGCTTACTTGGATTATTGATAGGTGAACAAGGTCGCAAAATGAATTAATCAGAGTGCTGTTTATAGAAACACTTGTAAATTTAGCCTTTACCGGATAACTATTTTTCAAATATCCTGTTTAGTCAGCACAGTGGGAGGACTGACTGTTTAGTCACATCTACTTCTTATGTCATTGAATATGCACTTCAGCACCAAAATGTGTATCTTCTTAATTAGGTTTCCTGGGGTAGTTGATAGATGGATGTGTAACATAATAAACAAAAATGCTATGTTAGTTCTTTGAAGTTTGTCAATCTAAAAAACATGTAATTCAGAATATGAAAATGTCATAATGTGATTTACACTGAAAATGTTCCTTCTTTAAAGGTCCAAAATAAATCACCAAATGCTTTCAAAGCTGACATTTAATCCATGAATTCAAATCATTTCCGAGATTTATGATCTATTATGCAGACAGATTCAATTTTCCTTGCCCTTGTGAGGTTTTAATGTATGGCACAAGCAAGTGCGTTTAATGTAGATTATAAAAACAAGCACTTATTGGGAGTCTTTTTTTCCTCTTGTTGGAGGTAATGAGGCTGGACCTTATTTGTTTACCTGTAAGTAAGCACACAGTTCTAAAGAAAATTCTTTAAAAAAGTCACAGAAAGTCTTGAGTCAGAAAGTCAGAACTCTGATTACACATCTAAAAAGTTTATATTTTAGTTAAAAAATATGAGTCACTGAATTGAGAAACCTGTCTCATATTTTGTATACTTACTTAGCTGCCCGTCAAGAAATAAGCCTTATAAAACACCATCTTCTTTTGATGATAAAAATATTACATCTTTATTAGATCAAGCAAAACATAACTTTCATTTGAAATCATTATAAGGCTATGTTCACACTACGAAAAAGTACGGCCGTTGTTGCCATCGTTAACAACAGCCGTACTTTGTACGGTGTGGAACACTGCCTTCACTGCTATTGGATGCCGGCCGGAGTGTATACACATAGTATACGCTCCGGCCGGGATCCCATGCGGCGCCACAAAGAACTGACATGTCAGTTTTCTGCGGCCTCAATTCAGTGAATTGCGCCCGAAGAAAGCCCTGTCTGTTCACACAATGAAGCGAGCGGCTCCGGCCGCTTGCTTCATTGTGTGCTATGGGAAGTTTTGATGCGGGTGCGCACTGATGCACCCATATCAGAACACTGCAGCCGGAAAGATCATCAGGCCGGTACTTAAGTACCGGCCTGAATGATCTTTGCAGAGACTGGCCGTTCCATGACCCGGCCGGGTCCCGGAACGGCCAGTCTCTCACGTAGTGATTCAGGGAAGGGCAGGGCATGAGACGGAAGCTGGTATATGTTGGTCTCACAACGAGATCAGAGGATGGTGAGAGCACAATGCGCCCGCTCCTTCCCATACAAGAATCTTATTAGTGCCCCCAGGAGATAAAAAGGGCCTTGTAATGGCCCTGCTGTCTGATGCCTGATAGCCCCCCCAACCCCCCCCCCATCCCTTGCCGTGGGCTTCCTGCCCTTGGTGGCTGACTGGAAGTGCGGGCTGTACAGCGATAAAGACCAGATGAGAACTCTGATGTGATTAGAGGGAGGATGCGCTGATGTTAATAAGAGAGCACATGTGAATCCCTGCAAGCAGTACAAGATAATGCCTGCGCCCTGCGCCGCTGTGCTGCCGGCCCCCCACGCCGCCACAGCTATACTGCTTCTTGATGCCACCACAGGGTGGCTGCTTCTGGGACTCTACACACTCTGTGCCTCTCTACACCCTAGTCTCCACTACACCAGTGTAGAGCCCCAGTAGCGGCCACCCTGCTAGTGGCATTGCAATGAAGTAGAGCCGTGGCGGTGTGGCGGTGTGCCAGTGCAGTGGTGTGGGGTGCGGGCATGGTACTTCCTCTGTACTGCTGCAGGGATGTGCTGTCATATTACCCTGAGATTGTCCTCCCTCTAATAACACAGAAGTTTTCATCAGGTCTTTAGCGCTGCATAGCCCGCACCTCCTGGACTTACAGCGTGCCAGGGACAGGGGGAAGAGCCATGCTTCAGCCAGGCTTACTCCTCTTGGTGGTCTCCTGGAGCATGGCTCTTCCTCCTGTATCTGCCATGCTGTAGGATCCCAGCAGGTGCCATACCTGTGATGTCACACCTGTCTGCACATAATGTAAGGAGTTTTAGGCCCAGTTCCCACATTCTCCATGGATATTTGTGAATGTGACACCAATACAATGCACTCTTTCTGTGTAAATCTTTTATATTCAATGAAGTGTAGGGTACAAAATGTGGAATAAAAGGGGAGCAATACCATAAAGAAACGATGGCATACTTGGTTAGGCTATGTTCACACTACGTAAGTTTCCGGCCGTAGTGCGCTCCGTGAATAAGCGGCCGGAGATTTACGTAGTTTGCGTAAAATGCAAAGTATACGATCTATAGCTGCACAGTTCACACTACGTACGAACTTACGCCCGGATCGTATGCGGCGCCGTAAAAAATGAACCAGACCATTGTTTCGGGACGGAAATGCTGTAACTTACGCCCGTAGCGTAACATGCGGTCCCGTATGGAGTGGTGATTTCTTCTTTTTTCCACTTTGATTTGCCGATCCAAAAGGTTCTGTGGGGTGTCCGGGGCTAGGCAAACATTTCCAAGTAAAATACCGCTTCCAAGTAAAATACCGCTTCCCGAGCGGCGTACGTAGCTTACAGGCGTAAGTTCGCGGACCGTACGTAGCCGGCCGCAACTTGCGTAAATTCCGGCCAGAGTTTTACACGTATATGTCCGGCCGCGAAAAATATGCGGCCGGACATATACGTAGTGTGAACATAGCCTCATATGGCTCTATGTTTACTGGAAAAGTTGGGGGTCATCTTATATGCCCAGTCGTCTTATATGCTGGAAAATATCATACTTGTTATGGAAACCTTTCTGTCCTTAGATTCCCTCCCATTCTACCTAATGCGCCCAGTGTAAAGAAGCGGCTTTTGGTGTATCAATTCCTATTGGGTGGCCACAATTTTAGGAATCCCTCCATTGCCTATTTACAATAAAAGGGTGGGACTGAGCTAATGAGTATGTGTGTCCACTGACACTGCATACATTAGGTGGACATTCTGAGATGGAATCAAAGAGAGGGCCATAACAAATATGTCTAGACACAAAACACTTCACTTAAAAAAATATATTTCTAGACACAGAACATTCCAGTTTAGAAACATATGTTTTATTACCATTTACCAGAAATTTTATATTGTACATCATAAGATGTCCAGTTATGAACCGTCAGGACAAACAGGAACACTGAGAAGTGAGTCCTGGCGGCACCCACCCATGTCCTTACCTGCTTACCTCAGACTGTCCTTGGTAGCAGTAGGTAACTGGTCGACAGTCCCTACACTGAATAGGTGATACAAAAGATGATACAAGACAGAAAAGAATACAATAAAGCAGTCCAACGGTCTGGGTCATACACTGACAGGTAGCAGAGGTAATGAATATTAAAACAAAAAGCCTAGTCATAGAGAATAGCAAAAATGTCAAGGCAGGCGGCAAACAGGAAAGGGCCAATAAACACAGCAGGGTCAGAAGAACAAGGAAATAAAAAAGAGATATAAGCAGGCAGAAGACTAGCGCGGTAGCTCAATAACCAGGAATACAGTCTCATCAACACACTTATAAGGAACAAGGAGACTGTCCCAGTCCCTATTGGACTGGGCTCCTGGTTCCAAACAGAATCACCTATGAGCCAGAACTGGCAGCAATTTTAACTCCAAGATTGCCAGAGCACACAGCAAGCGGGTGGGGCTGATCATCCAGACAGAAACAGGCAAGTGTTGAGACTGGGCTATAAACACTGCCAAAAAACAAAAAAATCATCGCCTTCTCTGCCACACAGCACGAGCTGAGGGCTGCACTTGGTTCCACAAAGGTACAGTCCTGACATCAGTGTATTCATTCGTAGAGACAATGCTTCTAGGTAAGAATACTTTCATTATTCGACCTATCTACACTTAAGGGGTTTTCAGGGGGGGGGGGGTGAATCTTTGACAAGGTTAAGATGGTGTAAAAATAATAAACAAACTACACTCACCTACCAGACCCCACCATCTGCCAAACCAAAACTCCCAGTCCCAGGCTGGTCACCGCTTATTCATGGTTCTTGTGACATGCTGACCCTAAGGGAACAGCTCTGTGCAACCAATAAATGACTGCTGGTGGGCACCAAAGTAGTTACTGATTGATAGCCTTGTAAAAATATTTTTCTTTAACAATACAGATATTGTTATAGAACATTTTCTATATAGTCATACCATGTTGTTTCTAAGGTAGGTTTAAAAATTTAAGTGAACTGATACTTTTACGATAGATACTATTTCACTTTTTATCTGATTTTCCTTTTGTACATGAGGTCAAAAATGTCAGTAAGTAAGGGACAAGCATTTGCACCCAAATAATGAAATATGATGTTTACACGCTATGAGGTATCTTGAAGTATACTTTGTGAGGTTATTAACAATTGGAATCAATGTTTAAAATAGCCATGTTTTTCTTGATAGTGGACTAGAGGGCCATAAACTATTGGAAAGTACAGTTTATAGCTTGCTGAGGGAATTTCAGGCCAACTGTCTGCCCTACTTTGTTTACAGATATGATGTCTGTTGATAGCAATATATGAACAGAATAAAACTTCAGCAATTTGTAAATCTTTTATAAAAACTGCTTCCAAACAGATGTACTTAAAGAAGGAAAATCTATTTTTCAGTCTCTAGGTTCTATTTCCATTAATTTTAATGAACTCGATTGATGTAGCAAGAGATGAGCAAATCAAACTTCCCAAACCAACATTTGTTACAAACTTTGCAAAAAGTTTGGTTTGAGGATGTACCACATTTTTTTAAAACTTTGCAAAATAGTTACTGCACATTGCACATTACGTCAAAAGCCCAGGTAAGAGAGTTTATCCATAATCCCTTGTAGCTGAGTGATCGGCTGCAAGGCACCCACACACGCACACACACACACAAAATCACACTCCTTCTCCTCACTCCTATAAATATATATCTCCTACACAGTGAACTGAACACATACTTTTACACTGACTACATAGGTAGAGACAGGGTTAAAGAGGGTTATAGAAGGCTGATTAGGAATTAGGGACATATAGAGGATAGTGTGAGAGTGTTATTCTAAGTTGTGTAGCCGTCAAATTTCTCCTGTCCTGTCACTTTGTAAGTCAGTCCACACTGTCCACCACTCTCCTGGGTGAAGTTAACCCAGTAAGTTACCTGTCAGGCTACTTCAGGTGGCCTGTCCTAAAACTGTGTGAGTCATTGTATGCCAGTGATCCACCGATTTCCACAGCTCTCCTGGGTGAAGTTAACCCTGTTAATAAGAAGAGAGTATGTTGAAGCAATAATAAAGTCTTGTCACAGACCAATTCCTATAACTCTCTCCTGAGGAGGTCTGCCACAGAGGTTAAGGGTATTATTACACGGAACGATAATTGGCCGAATTGGCCCTATCCGGCCAACTATCACCCCGTGTAATAAATACAATGATCAGCCGATGGCAACGATCATTGGCTGATCGTTGGTATAGGTTTGGACCTATAACAGTCGGGCGCCGACCGTGCATCGCTATGTGTAATAGGGGTGTGTGGCCTGCGACTGACGATTTCCACACTGTATACATTACCTGTCCATGCTGCAGGGCTCCTCTTGCACTTTGCTTCTCCCCAGGTCCTGCGCGCTCCAGCTTCAGAGCGGCCTGTCTAAGCAGACAGACCGCTCAGCCAATCACAGGCCAGAACCACCACAGCTAGTGATTGGCTGAGGGGCCTCTCAGCTGAGACAGGCCGCTCTGAAGCTGGAGTGCGCAGGACCCGGGGAGAAGCAGAGCGCAAGAGGAGCCCTGCAACATGGACAGGTAATGTATACAGTTTAAGTAAGGGCTGCAAGGACATCGGTAATGATGTCCATGCAGCCCTTGTTAAATGATTATCGGGCCGTGTAATATGCCCAGTAAACGAGCGCTGACCTAGCAGATCGGCGCTTGTTTACAGTTATTATTGGGCCCCCATTGGCCCATATAATACTACCCTAAAGGACCTTCAAAATGGCTGCAGGCCAGAGATACGTAACTTAAGATAAGTGTAAATTGTGTACATTTTTCTCTCAAATACAACACATTTACCTCCTATGCAATATAATAGTAGCAAAGGTGAACATTTACAAATAAAGTGCAATAGCCATAAGTATCATAATATATAGAAACATAACTTAGAAAGTATGATGGCCTTCTGCCCAATGGGAAACACTCTTGTCCTTGATAAGGCACTGGTGAACAGCACTTGTAATCAGTGTCCATTATAGTTCAAAGTACCCGTTTAACGTTTAAGAGCCACTTGACACAGCGGGCATATTAAATTTATAATATAAAGAGTCTGGTGATTGCCATAGTGGTAACAAGATAAAATAACACCTCTGCCACTGTAAGGCCATGTTTCCACTTCGTATAACAAAGGCAGTTTTATGACTCAGCCAGGTCACAGAACGGCCGGTGTTACTGAAGATCATCCCGGCCGGTACTGCTGTATAAGCCGGATGATCTTCATTTTTGGTGAATTCGGATGCGGGCGCGCATGTGTGCACCCGCATCCTAATTCATCATTGCTCACAATGGAGTGTGTGAACTGACATGTCTGTGTGGCCACTATTCAATGAATAGTGGCCGCAGAAAACTGACATGTCAGTTTTTCGTTCGGCCAGATGGAATCCTGGCTTGAGCATATACTGTGTGTATAAGCTCCGGCCAAGATTCCATTCATTCAAATACAATGTATGTTTAGCATAAATCACGGCCGTTGTTGCAATTTCCTTTATGCTAAACATACGTTGTGTGAACATGGCCTAAATCTGGATATTGTCCTCTGAATAAGAAGTCCCTTTTTTGTAAATCCTCTAGCACATAGCAAGAAGTGTCCATTAGAGTCTCCACCTAAAATACAAACATCATTTATAAATAAATTGCAGTAGCGACCCCAGTGGTAACATGTTTTAAAAAACTAAACTTAATAATAGGAAAGAAATAATATAATAATATATGTGGTCTAAAGACCAGGCACATTTCTTAAAAGCTAAATCATGGCTTGTAGGAGGTGCTGGAGAGGTTGAAATGGCCGCTGCTGTGATGTTTTCTGCTCCTGGGACTTAGCTTCCTAATTGTGTTCTCAGGTGCAAGCCCTCAAGCGTGTCAAAGAGGGCTTGAGATGATTGCTGTGAATCATCTTCCCACTCCTCCGACATGGGGATAGAGGAAGGCTCTGGTGGCAACACACCTGGTCGGATTATTGGGGTATATTCTACCTCCTCACCAGGTTTTTGTTTACACATGAACTCCGGTAGTCCCTTTTTATAAAGCTTCTGCCAATGAATAGGGTACAGTCATGTAGTAGGTCTCTCAAAAAGCCATACCCTTAACTTTGGTAAATTCCTGGACAATCGCTTCCTCCATTCAGGACATGCGTCATCTGGGTCTGGGTGCTCCAGATGTCTGTTGATATCCCACTTCTACTCCTTCTTCTCTTTAAACCATTTACAAACAGGGGTGGAGTAGAAGGCGATCATGCTGGTGCAGGAGATGGTGATTGTCCCCTTTCTAGGCCACTAAGGGTTCTTGGAGAAGGTCCAGGAAAGCATGACTGTCTCAGTAGGACTGCTGCCTTCTCACAGCTTGAGAGTCTCAGTGGGACTCTTGCATGCTTATCGTATGACAGCTCCAGTAAGACTTCTGCACGCTCATTGCATGACGGCCTTAGTGTACTGCTGTACCCTGGCTGCATGGAGCATCCCTTACAATAGTGTCCATGATCCTTGTTGCCTCCCAATATAATGGAGGAGGATCCATTGGAACTGCCTCCTTAACCTGGGTTAATAGACTCTATAGCCTCCCTGTAGCTAAGCAGTGGTGGAAAGGGAGCCGCTTGCCATTAATACAAATATTCCTCATCCTCCTCGGGCCACCCTTAAAGAACTTGTGGGAGCTAGGACTCTAAGTAAGGAACTCACTCACAAGCACCTGCACCATACTGCCAACTGATCACCATAATTTCTTGGAGTCTAGTTTCACTTTCATGCAGGGGCGGAAACACAGGGGCAGAGATGTAGCGTCCTAGGGGCAGAAACACAAGAATTGAGACATTACTTGGTATTGGTACAGTATTTAGCAGACTTTTCTTAAGCCGGTTTGGGGGGGGGGGAGGGTTATGCTCGGGATAAATGACAGTAGTCGATGCTCGAACGAATACTGTGCAGGGCATAAATAAAATTGATAGTCTCCTCCTTGCATATTTGCTGGCTTTAATTAGCCAATAAATATGTGGGGAAGGGACTGGCACGTCCTACTATGCCACAGCCATAGTGGCTGCTCGTACAGCAGTTATTGTACCCAGCTGTATCAGGTGACCTGGGTGCATATAGACTCAGGTCTCCTGATGCTCCATTCACTTGCGGTCTGTTAGCTGACAGAGAGAGATGCTGGATCATTGAAAGAGGTAGGCAATTAGGTTTAAAAAATACCCAACTGATCTTTTAAGGACTAGTAGTCTTTCAGAATTCCATACAATGTAGCAGTATTCTACAAAACTGTATACTGGTATATAGCTAGTTATAGTCAGTAATCCACAACTATCCAAAAGTCTTTTTTAGGAATAGAAAAAAAACATCTGCCATACAGTATAGTAATAGTATTATACAGTCTAACAAGTGTCATAGTGCAACAGTCTAGTGGTGGTGACTGAGTATATTCCATTGTATACTGTGCTTCACTGCAGCATAAGCAGGACTTGACATGGATAACAAATAACGCGGCCAGTAAGTTTGCCACCACGCAGTCTGAAATTATGGTTCAGGAGGCACTGGAGAAGATCATGTCCACCAATCCCCAAAGTGTTCAACTTCCCCTGTCTTAGGGTATTGAAGAGGGGTTGGACAACAAAGCAACTGGTCCAACTGGTGAACCAACTGGACACAGCATATCAGAGGGGAAGGGATTTGCACCATCGGCTGCGAGAGGCAGTGGTGTGACCAGAAAGAGCAGGCGGGCCATACCAATTGGTCCCAAAAGTGTTCCCTGGGGCATCTACTCACAGAGAGGGAGGTCTTCTACAATCTAGAATTATTTTGACAGTGCGGAACACAAACAATTTGTTTTATGCAAATTCTGCCATGCAAAGATCAGCAGAGGAGCCACCACTATCAGGCTGACCACCATCAGCACACCAGTATGCAACGGCACATGTCAGCAAAGCACCCAAATAGCTGGAATGAAGGCTATGCTCATCATTAAGTACCTGCAGCACACACCACTGCCTAACACCTTGCACTAGCCCCCCCCCCCCACACACACCCACACACCCACACACACCCACACACAATTTTTTGAATGGATGACACCAGACTCTAACCCTTAAATTTTTTTGAGAGGATGACAACAGGCTTTTGCCTTCAAAATGTGTGAGAAGGTCACATCAGGCTCTCGCCCCAAAAAATATTTTAAAGGATCCAAACAGGCTCTGACCCAATTTTTTTTTAAAGAGGTGACAACAGGCTCTTACCCACAGTTGTAAAAAGGGTCACAACAGGCTCTTATCCACAATTATAAGGAGAGTTACAACAGGCTATCATCCACATTTTTTAACAGGGTCAGACCAGGCACTTACACACAATTATTAGGAGGGTCACAACAGGCTTTCCCCAAGTATAAGGAGGGTCACAACAGGCTCTTGTCCACAATTTTTAACAGTGTCAAACCAGACACTTATCCACAATTATAAGGATTGTAACAACAGGCTCTTGTCCACAATTTTTCTGGGGGTTACCACCAGGCCCTTGCATAAAAATGCTTGAGTCTCCCATTGACTTTAATGGGGTCCGTTACTCAAACTGAGCGCTCGAGTATCCGAAACTCAAACACTTAACAAACTAAATGGGTAAGGGGTAACCATCTATTCACAATTAGTCAAAAAACCCTTGGGCCCAAGCCCAGGGCACTAAACCCCTATTATTGCAGTAACCTCACCACTAAAATATAACTTTTAATAAGTGACTAATAAAAGCAGTATAGAAATTTAAAAGCCAAATTTCAGGTGAGTAGTATCAACAGAAACATAAAAAGTGCAACAGCAACCCACAGGTGCAAGGGCTTACCGTATACACTCCTCCCAATGTACACACGATAAAAACCTGCCCTGTACATATTGAAAAATGAGGATCTTAGCAAACTATTTGATCAAACAGAGTGTACCATGTCACCACGTTAAGGTGTCCTCAGAGATATGGTCCCTACTGTAGCATTTTCACATTAGCAATGGCCTCTCCTGCGCTTAACAAGCCTACAACTGGACAGAAAGGATCCAAATGATCTCTTTTTATAGCACCCTTGGGACATGGGAGGAGTGCAGCACCTCTATGCCTCTGTTCACACTGCAGGTTGCACGCCCAGGAGGGACCATGTCTCTGAGGAGACCTTAACGTGGTGACATGGTACACTCTGTTTAATCAAATAGTTTGCTAAGATCCTCATTTTTCAATATCTACGGGGCAGGTTTTTATCATGTGTACACTGAGAGGAGTGTATATGGTAAGATCTTGAACCTGTGGGTTGCTGTTGAACTTTTTGTATTTTTGTTTGTACTTAGGCCACAAGCAGCGTGCAACCTGCAGTAAACAGAGGCATAGAGGTGCTGCCATTTTTTTCTTTTTTTTAGGTGAGTAGTATCTATCACTGGTCCTAAACGGTCCCTCAGAATACCCAGGCTGCAGCACTGGGAAATTTCACAGCCTGACAATTGCTATCTAAAAACTTCAACATGTTCTGCCGCTAGGTGACATCATCAGGAAGATATGGCATTGAACTCAAATACTTGACTCACGTAACAAGCATTCAAGTATTTTAGTACTCGCTCATTTCAACATTACCTTTCTTGGCATCCTGTCAATTTTTTCTTTGTCCATGGGTTGTATTGACATATTAGAATATCAGAGGGCCTTGGCCCTAACACGATAAAGAGCCCCAGAGATCTTTGCATACCTGATCTGGATGTTTACTAAATTGAATGTGGATGTTATGTACCACCAAGGCCCTAGTGCTTTCTGTCAAGTAGTTATAGAGTATACAGCAAACTTGTAAAAAATATAGAAACCCTGTTATCTTTCAGCTCTACAAAGCAACAAACTAGAAGATGTTTATTTATTTTGGCATTTTCTAGTGAAGTTGCTGTGAACTGAAACTGCATGGTAACTTTATAATGTGTATGCACCTTTAGCGATCTCACTGCTGTGACACCGGTCTAAACCTCTTTTATATATTCACATTCATCATTCTTCCTGTTAGAAAATACAGGTCATAGGATGGATGTTAAGAGGTTTGGAGGACAGAGTACAGATATTTGGATGAGTCAGAATGATTTGTTTAGAAGAGCTAAGACAGATGAAAGAGGTTTATCGTATAAATCAACTCCTCCAATCATTCACTTTCCTAAACCACTTTAGTTTTGTTGTACATAACACTTTTAGGGAGACACCAATACAAATCCATCAAATCCATCAAAGCTGCAAAAATGTAATCATTCTCTTACATTAATAGTCTATGACACATTATATATTACACAAGCACAACTTTGTTACAGACATCATACATGTATTATGGTTAAAGAAGTCATCTCACAAAGACACTGGTCTATATTCCCTATTAGGGGGTATGGACATCATAGAGAGGGGTCACCTGCTCAGGAGCCTCCCTGTGAGCCACAGAGAATTTATCCTTGTTTTACATTTCCTTACACTCATACTTCATAACTTTTTTCCAATAACCTGTGCCAGGGCTTGTTATTTTGGATGAGCTGATGATGAAGATATATATATATATATATATATATATATATATATATATATATATATATATAAAGAGAGAGAGAGAGAGAGAGAGATAACCATTTTTTTTTAAATTCTTTCTATTTATTCAAGAATTACCAACATGGCAGATCTGAGGGCATCACCTGGCAACTGAATAGCCTTAGTGAGAAATACTGAGCGGACTTGCTAAACTCTAAATGTTGCTAAATGTTCGGAAACATTCTGAATTCTATGCATTTGACTACTACCGACTAGAGAAGTCGGATGCTACCCTAGGACTGCTAGTAAAACATATATGGCCTATATCCATGTCTTCCATGACTCCATAGGGTGGTATACAACTTCTCCAGCTACCAGGAGTTAAATGTTGAGCAGTTCAGCAAATCCACTCAGCAGTAAGGGTATGTTCACACTGAGCAAATTTGGAGGAATTCCGTGGCAGAATCCCGACTGCATCTCTATGGGAGGGCTCTGCTCTGCGCTCACATGTTTTTGCATGGGTTTCCTCCCACACCCAAAACATACAGATCGGTGAATTTAGTTTGGGAGCCCTAATAGGGACAGGGACCAAAATTGGCAAAAACTATGTAAAGTGCTGCAGAATCAGTTGGTGCTGCACAAATTATTATTATTATCATCATCATCATCATCATCATCATCATCATCATCATCATCATCATCATCATTATTATTATTATTATTATTATTAACCCCTTAGGGACCAAGCCTATTTGGGCCTTAATGACCAGGCTCATTTTTCAAAATCTCACCTGTCTCACTTTAGGCGCTTATAGCTCAGTGATGCTTTAACGTATGCTAGAGATTATGAGATTGTTTTTTCGTCACATATGGCACTTTGTGTTAGTGGCAAAATTTGGTCACTATCTTGTGTTTTTTGTGAAAAACATAAAAATATGAAAAATGTGCACTTTACAAACTTTGAAATTCTCTGCTTCTAAAAAAAGAAAGTTGTATGACATAAATTAGTTACTAGGTCACATTACCAATATGTCCTCTTTATTCTGACTTCTTTTCGTAAACATATTTTACTTTTCTTGGGTGTTACAGGGCTTAGAAATGTATTAGCAAATTATCAAGTTTTCATGATATTTCCAAAACTGATTTTTTTTAGGGACCAGTTGTTTTAGGAGGCTTGTATACTGGAAACCCCCATAAGTGACCCCATTTTGGAAACTAGACACCTTATAGAATTAATCTAGGGGTATAATGAGCATTTTAACCCTACAGGGGATGGAGGAAAGTATTCACAATTAGGGCGGAAAAAAATGGAAAATAGACATTTTCAAATAATATGTTTGTTCAGATTAAAGTATCTCATTTTCACAAACAACAGGAGAGAAAAAGCACCCCAAAATTTGTAACGCAGGTTCTCCTCGGTACAATGGTACCCCATATGTGGCCGTAAACCACTGTATGGGCACAAAGCTGGGCTCAGAAGGTACAAGTTTTCAGGCGCCAGCTGCGTTTGCAGTGCCCCTGTAGTGCCAGCGAAGTGAAACCCCCCCATAATTCACCCCATTTTGGAAATTACACCCCTCAAAGAATACATCTTGGTGAGCGGTGAGCATTTTGACCCCACAGGTATTAGAGGAAAGTATTCAAAATTAGACAGTAAAGATGAAAAACTAGAATTTTTCCAATAATATGTTTGTTTAGTTTGAAATTTCTCAATTTCACAAGGAACAGGGGAGAAAAAGCACCCCAAATGGTGGAGGGTGTGAGGCATAAAACATATCAGGAAAGAGTTAAAGGAGTACTCCAGTAGGCCAACTTAAAAAATAAAAAACACAGACACACGCAGATTTTACACTTACCATCCCTTCGGTGACGATTGCCGCTTGAATCTCCTGCTGGCCGCGTCCCCTCATCTCTGGACGCCTTCCTCAGAGCTCCCTCACTTCCGGGTTGCAGAGCAGTGAATGGGAGAGAAAAGGCTGCTGGTACGCGTGCGCACCGGCAGCCTTACCGGCAGTAATCTGTAATGCAGGTTCTCACGAGTAGAAAGGTAACCCATATGTGGGCATAAACCACTGTATGGGCACACAGCGGGCTCAGAAGGAAGGGAGCGCCAATTAGAATTTTCAGTGTAGATTTTGCTGTAGAAGTTTCTGAGTGCCAGGTGCGTTTGCAGTGTCCCTGTAGTCTCAGTGAAGTGAACCCCCCCAAAAAAGTCACCCCATTTTGGAAAGTACACCCCTCAATGAATACATCTTGGTGTGCGGTGAAATTTCTCAACTTCACAAGAAATGGGAGAGAAAAGGCACCCCAAAATCTGTAAAGCAGGTTCTCCTGAGTACAACGGTACCCCAACGATAAACCACTGGGCACACAGCAGGGCTCAGAAGGGAAGGAGCGTCATTTTGCTGGAGCAAAACCGCAGCTAGTATTGGTTATTAGAATAGCGCAGTTGCTAAAAAAAATTTTTTAAATGAGATTACAGGTAATCTGGGGTGGTGACGGGCAACCTGGGAGTGTTTACTGGCTATCTGGGGTGGTGACGGGCAATCTGGGGTGGTGACGAGCAATCTGGGGTGGTACGGGCAGTCTGTGGCAATCTTGGGTGTTTATGGGCAATCTGGGGGTGTTTACTGACTATCTGGGGTGGTTACGGGCAATCTGGGGGTATTTACTGGCTATCTAGGGGTGTTTACTGGCTATCTGGGGGTGTTTACTGGTTATCTGGGGTGGTAATGGACAATCTGGGGGTGTTTACTGTCTATCTGGGGTGGTGATGGGCAATTTGGGGGGGTCACAGGCAAACTGGGGTGGTGATGGGCAATCTGGGGGAGGAGTGACAGGCAATTTGGGGTGGTTATGGGAAATCTGGGGTGGTTACGGGCAACCTGGGGTGGTTACGGGCAACCTGGGGCAATCTGTAGTGGTTATGGGCAGCCTGTTGCAATCAGGGGTGGTTACAGGTAATCTGAGTGGTTAAAGGTAAACTGGAGTGGTTATGAATAATCTGGGGTGGTTACAGGTAATCTGGGGTGGTTACAGGTAGTCCGAGGTGGTTACAGGTAATCCGGGGTGGTTACAGGTAATCTGGGGTGGTTACTGGTAATGTGGGTTGGTTACAGGTAATGCGTGGTCGTTACAGGTAATCCGGGGTCCTCACAGGTAATCCGGGGTCATTACAGGTAATCTGGAGTGGTTACAGGTAATGCGGGGTGGTTACAGGTAATCCGAGCACTTGACTTTTTATCCAGTCACCAATGATTTATGGTGACAGGGGATAAAATTGCCGACAGCATTTGGAACAAGTGATCAGTGGTATATAGTATATACCGCTGATCACTTGTACCAGGAACACATCGGCTAGCCCCGATCATTGCCCCATGCTCTCCGCCACCTCTGGTGGTGGAGAGAATGAGAGTTTGATCTTTTTTTAAGGCTACAAACACACTTGCTGTATCCACAGCGAGACTCGCTGTGGATCCCGGCCCTGTGTACTCAATGGCAGACAAACTCGCAGCAGGGATGTACATCCCGACTGCGAGTTTGTCTGCTGCCCGCCCCGTTAACCCCCTGGCCCCCGCAGACTATACATCACCTGATCCAGGCTTCTGCAGTACAGTGTATTGTATCATGTGACCATCCTGCTGACTGGCAATAGCCACAGCCACCCCTGTCAGCAGGATGGCATATCCATGGTAAGCCCGGGGGCCTTCATTAGGCCCCTGGAGTTACCATGGAGACATCGGGAGACCGAGCGGCACCGCGGGATGCCGCAATCACATATATGACCGTGTATGAGTATGACCGTGGCACCGACCAGGACCCACCGGAACCCGTGGTTAACTGCCCGCTGATCCCCTGCTCTGCTGCCGCCGCCGCCCGGTAATTTATTCCGATGCGTCCGCCGTTAAAAGGCGTACGCATCAGAATAAAGCCCATTAGTGGCCGCCGTTAAAATACGTGTGGCGGTCACTAAGGGGTTAATAAAAAGTGGTCTTCACAGGAGGTCTCACTATATTACACATTACACTGACACTATCAGGCCTGGGACAGAAGCAGGATATACTGTAAGATCAGAAAGAAGTGCACAGTGCATGTGCAGTGCAGCATGTATGAAAAAACAAAATGTGAATTGACTAAGGGCTTGGAAGGGTTACCAAATTAATTTTAAGCTGGAGTTGGAACACCCCTGTGAGGCCTAACAACTAAATCTGTAAGTAAAGCAAAATAATCAAAGAGTACCTGTTATGAAAAATTACTTTTCACATGTCTTCAGGGCAAGTCAAAAGTTATTGATCACAGCTGGTCTCAGCAGAGAATGTATGTGACCAGGTGATTTAGCTGGGGAAAGAGCATGGAAGCAGTGCAATCCACTCCCTGGCCAGTTACTAAATCCAACAAAGTAGTCCCATAGACCTACATTTTCAGAATTGGCCATTGCAGACATATGGCTGGGGAGTGGATCAGCAGTGAGACCAACTGTGATTAGAGACGAGCAAACCTGGAGCATGCTCGAGTCGATCCGAACCCAAACTTTCGGCATTTGATTAGTAGTGACTAATGAACTTGGATAAAGCCCTAAGGCTATGTGGAAAACATGGATATAGTCATTGGCTGTATCCATGTTTTCCAGACAACCTTAGAGCTTTATCCAACTTCAGCAGTCCCAGCTAATCAAATACCGAACGTTCGGATCGACTCGAACCCGAACCCGGTTCGCTCACCTCTAACTGTGTTCAATAACTTTTGATATGCCTGATGACATGTCAAAAGTTATTTTTCATAACATGTGTTTAATCTTCTATCCCTACTTGTGCTTCCTTTAGATTTAGAGTTTTTGGTGATTCCCCCCCCCCCCTGCTTTTTGGGTGTTGTTTTGCAACACTGAGATAATGACTTTGTCCCTTGTTTTGGCACAAATTTGGAGTTTTTTATTTTAGAGAGAGGAAAAAGTTTGAACAGGCAGAAATTAACAAAGCGTGAAGTCACTTCTTTTTGCAGCAAAGCTATAACAAAAACACTTCATTTGGAACATGCACAGTTGTTTCTTCTTCCATTAAAATCTAAAGTTGTTGGTTAAGTTGTACCACCAGCATTGCCCTTCCACCTATTCTGGTAAGTTTGTCATGGGGAGACACAACCCTCAATGGTCAGTCAGGTTGCCATAGCTTCCATATAAAGCCCAGTGAGTTTAGCATGTAAGACCTTTTCCTTTTTCTAATTTAAGGGATACTCCAAAGGGGAAAAATTGTTGTGTGCCAAAAAGTTATACAGCTTTGTAAATTACTTCTATAAAAAAAATTAAAAAACTCAAGCCTTCCAGTACTTATCAGCTATTGTATGTCCTAGGAGGTGGAGCCTGACTTATTGCTTTCTTCTGCCACTTTGGCCTGTGTCAGGATCAAGCAGAAGAGGTCAGAGGTGGCAGCAGAGAGCACTGTGTCAGACTTGAAAGACTACACTTCTTGCAGGACATACAGCAGCTTATAATTACTGGAAAGCTTGAGTTTTTTTAAATATAATTTATAAATCGTTATATCTTTCTGTCACTGGTTGATTTAAAAACACTCTCCGGAGAACCCCTTTAATTAAACTTGTGACCATCTCAACTCTTTAGCCTCTGCAAAACACTGTATTGCTGCCCATTTGTTGTTGTTTGTGTTTGTTTTTTTGGATAGCCATCATTTTGAGGTCAAATAACCATTATTACATAATGACGGTAGTTATTTGTCCAATTACGACCGTCATTATAAAACAAATGGTCCAAAACGGTGACCGTCCTATGAGACGGACGTTAAACAGCCAATAAAAGAGCATGTGGGAACATCGCCTAAATATTTAAATCACTTGTTTTTGGAGGCAAAAAAACGATGTGAAACAAAACGTAAATGTGAAATCAAACCCTAACATTGCAGTGCTGTCCCAGATGCCTCCTTTTATTGTTTCTTTCTGTATATTGCTCTTAATTGCTCTTTTCAGGTAAGGCACGCTGACCCTTCCTGACCCTCTTTTCTACCTACAGCCCTTTCATCTCAAAGGTGATATTACCAACTTTACCTTACCTTACATGATATTCTGCACAGCAGGCAACAGTCCTAAATGAAACACAGCCAGCAAATCACATGTACTATAATGTATAGAATCAGGACATTTTTAGGAAACTTTATAAAATTACACTCAAAAGTGATAAAATACACAGCAGGTAAACTCAACAATATTTTAAACAAGTCTGCTTTTAAATTAAAACAATATGGTGGGTTAACCCCAAACCACAGCACAAATTAATTCCTATACCATACACAAGTCATATGGACTCAATTACTAGTCATTGAGGTTTTTTACAAAGTCGAGTTAGTTTATTATGTGAAACATGTAAAGGTCAGGGTCACTGGGTGATCCATGTTTTGCAGATTTGACTTCCAGCCATCTTGTTTTTATGCCAGACATGGTAACATTCTGAGACTTATGCTGTTCAAGTTTTTTTATTATTATTTTGAGGCTAAATTTTAATTACTTGTTTGTGTTTATTAGTTAGTATGGTTTTAGTGTTTTGTCCTATAAGTATCATTTATATATGAGCAAGTATGAGTAATATATATATATATATATATATATATATATATATATGGATAGTTATTTTGCTTTACTTTTCAAACTAAATCTGCATTATAATACGCAAATTTACGGTTTTGTGGTTGACTTGATTATTTCATTATGTAAATTTGATTTATTCTATCCCGAGTTCTATTATGTATTGAGTTCTTTTGTTGTGATGCCTGGTATTTTTGTAGAGCCAAACTATGATTATAGCATCTAAATTGAATCCAGAATAATAACTGTAAGGTTTAGGAGAGAAGTTTACATTATAGTTTGGAACTAACCACCAGATTGGTTTATAGAAAAACACTCTAACCACAGAATGATTCTTATTCCCCGGAGTGCTTAAGGTAATTGGAAACAAAGCTGCTACATTTATTGCCATATCATGTTAGCTCATGTAATAATTCAAACCAAAGAAATAAAGGAATAGAATTTTAGAAGGAAAAACTTTTCAAAGTTGTTGCCATAAATCTACAGAGCAAATAGGACAAATATCTACATAGGCAATAGTCAAGTATGTGCTATCAATTGTACAGCTTTGTAACAGAGAGTCCTTTTAAATTGTTAATAAAATCTTAAAAATAAAATGCTATAAAAGGTCAACTAGTACAAAATATTTATTGCATCATGGCTGGACAGATACCAGGAACATGGCAGCTTATGCATCTGGAATGTTGTTGTTTGTTCAAGGCTATGGAAGTTCTTGTTGGTTGTCCAAAATAATCCAGCTGCCTGGGGTGGCCTCACTGACTTAATATTTCTACAGAAATTTGTACTAATTAGCCCTCATTTGTACTCACTTCAAAAAAGTAATTAACATTAGGGTCCTTCACATAGACTATTATCAGCTGGATAGGTCAATTATTGCCTCATGTAAAAGAAAAAGTGATCAGCCAAATAAGCAATCGCTTGGTCATGGGCTGAGCAGTGGGACTGTGTAGTGCTAAAAATTATTGTTGATCAGCCATACATCTGCAGGAGATGGTTGACCAACAGTGATGTACCAATGGTCCCACTAACAATCCAGTCATTGTCTTTGCCTCTTAAAATGAAGAAGCTACAGGAATCAACTGGTCTAGATTTTTTTAACCTTTGACCATTGTGTGATCTTTTTGCCTGAACAGGCACTATGTAATGCATGGTTGATATACGTGCCTCCCCTGGTCTGTCTAGGAGTTCTCTTGACATGTCTAATCTTTGAAGCAGGAATAGGTAGTAAAGTGGAGGGGAAGAGCAGCCATGTAGCTGCGGGAGTTTAGTTGGGCAAGTACACTGGGAACAGGATGGAGGGACAGTCTCCAAGCCTTTCTGTCTTGACCATGAAATTTGGATACAACATTAGGGCAATTATCTGAAATATCTAGCTATACCTCTGTAATTATGAATCAACCCTAAAAGCTACAAAACTAAAGAAATGATTTGATAAACACACCACTATATTTAAAACACTTGAAAAAGTGCATAAGCTGAAAATGTTCTGTTTTATAATCTTGAAGGGAATATGTTAGGTCTCGGGACTGAAGTGTGAGGCCCCAGACACCTGACAGTTTTCTTTTAACAACAATAAGGTTGGTTAATACTTGTCCAACTACACTTAAGAACCTACACTAGAAATAATTACAGAAAAATACTTCTCCATTTCATAATTCAATACCATTTTAGCAGAATATTTCATGTCTCTCAGAATTTAAACCCTGTGGAAATACGTGAGGTAAAATTGGATAACTATATCCATCACATATTTGTGTACATCTAAAATGATTCCCTTAAGTGCTGCTAAGTGGTCCCAGAATAGGTAGAAAAGAAAAGAAAAATCTCTTAACAAAGCTGATTCTTTTTAACACACTGAGAATGTACTGCTCAAGAGCTTATGCATAGAAACATGCCCCTATTTGATGCCAATAGAAGACAAAGTTCTACTTGTCCATAGAATTTGTTGATTTATGGCATAATCTGTTTTGCTGTCATTGCACATTTAGTTTGAAATATTTAAATGCTTACAATTTCTCAATGTATAAGATTAGAAGATGACATTTTTTGATAAAAACAAAGAAAATGAAAATAGTTATGAAAGTGATTATTATCCTCCATGCCTCAAAGCAAAAGCTAAAAAGCTTTCTGAATGAAACCATTTATTCATGTTTATTTTAATGCCAGATAAAGTTTACTGTCCATCTAGAAACTTTAGACTAACAAGTAGCAAGGTTTGGTGGCAGTAAATTGTGAACATAAGTTTGGCTGGAAAAAAAACTGGTAAATTTAGGGTGCACCCAGCTTTTGAAAGACATATATATGAGGCTGATGAAGAGGGAAATAACTCTTCAAAATGTGTTGCCCTGAATTTCAATAATAAAATCTTGCCTGTATGTGTCATTCTTAAGGGCTCTATCTCTGGGATCAGTGTGCGCCCGAAAACCCACCAGTTTTTTTTTTCCAGTTGCGCAGAATCTTTTATCAATTTGACACCGGGTGGAGGAAGCAGCTTGATATACATTTATGCTACTGGCAGTTCTGTAGCTGGAGCACAACCACTCCAGGTAAGAGTCCACATATAACACTACTGAAACTTCTATGGTATCCACCAAAGATAACGTCACATGTAGCTCCCGTCTTGGTTATTTTTCTTTTATTTCACAACATAAGCAGTATATTCTAGTTATGTGTCTGATTTTATTTATAATGGTTACAAAAACAATGTATTCCAGTGATAGTAAATGGAGAACGGTTGTCCCACCCTCAACACGTTCTAAATCCACAGCACATGAAATAGGTGTATGATTCCCGGAGAAGATCCATTGCTTAGACCTCTATACCCATACCTTCATCATACCTCAGTAATGTTTAAATGTGTGTTTTGTGGGGCTACTAATATCTTGCTGAAAAATAGTACTAATTGATTCACAAACTGACTGGTGCAATCTGTCAATGGCTGGGTGCCTGCCACAGTCAAACTCAAAAAGTGAGCCCAATGTGAAGACCCTGTCAAACATGTTTTCTCTTCTCCTGCTCACAAAAAAAACACTGACTGACAAATTACTTCACTGCACCATCTATATTTATTTTTGTAATATCTCTCACTAGCCCTGTCTAACAAGTTCTCCCTCCAATTTTTTCATACAATTTTCAACGTTTCACCCAAAACAAATCTCAAACTGTTCATATTTATATAAATTTGATGTTTAGGACCACAGGTTAAACCTATTTTGTAATTAAATGTTTGGCTCCCTTCTATTTGTTAACCCATCATAATATAATCTATCCCTTTATCTATGGCCTTAACAACTCTAAACTTAAGGAGAAGCCTGGCCACGGGAAAAAAGTTTTAAACAGCAGTGGCAGGGGGGAACATAAAAACCATACTAACTCCCCTCTCCATGTGCCTCTCCAGTGCTGAATTGCCACTTTGGGACCCCTGCAAGGCTTTGGGATCTCCATTAGAGCCAACATCAAGACTGGGGGGGGGGGGGGTAATTGCCCAGCCAGTGACTGGGACGGGACTCTGCTCCAGTCACAGATTGGCTGAGCTGGCTATTCATCAACTGGGATGGGCAATTTTCCCCCCAAGTCATGACATAATGACATGAGGGAAATACCTTCCAGTGGGGGTCCTGGGACTAATTATACGATGCATCACGGGCACGGGGAGAGGTAAGTAATGCTTGCTTGTTATTTTCTCCCCTGCCCCTGCCACCTGAACCTGTCACATTTTTAAAGTGGCCGGACTTCTCCTTTAAAGCAGCATCTGTTTGCTTAGTAATATTAACAGTGATGTAGAACTTGAATTCCAGCCAGTTAGAATAGTCACCAGAGGTTAGTGTCTCCTTCGTGCATTATGTGTAGGTCACTAGACATTGCTCCTGGCCATTTGTATGTTATTATTTTTATCATAAATTCCTTTTATGCCTGTTACCAAGTCATAAATTACATTCTAAATAACTAATCTGCAATGCCAAAAATATGTCCATTAAAATTAGCTCAAAAACAGCCCAAAGCACAGACAAACAAGAAAAATCATTGTACGCATACAGCAAAGGTCACACAAATACAAACTGTATTGACAAGGCTATTTCAAAAACGTCTTACCTTCTCATGTCATTGAACAGTCCAACGATATCTATAGCAAACCGATAGTTTTATGTCTCGCAAGTGAATTTTCGTAGTAAGAGACTGTGCGTTCATCGTATACACTGACACCACTTTTAGGGTAAAAAGCTGTATTAATCTGCATCACATTCACGTATTTGAGGGCTGCCCTTCAGATACTGAGTTCATTATGGTGACACTTTGCAAAGTTAATCATGAACGGTCTCTTGTCTCCAGAATTAGCTGCCAATAGCCAAAGTGCTTGAAGTCAGAATAAAACAATAAAGCTTCCATAAAGGGCAAGCTGTAGTCATTTTAAACTGTAAAATTGCCCTATCTGCAGATCACACTATGCTGTCACTTGTCCCTGAGAATGTCATATGCAATGTTGTACAGCAATACGAGGAACAAATAATTTCGCAAGAACAATGGCATCCTAATTTTTCAGCGTGTCTCTTCTGCCAAAAGCAATCAGGAAACACAACTGCACCAAAAGAATATCAGCTCGACTTTACGGTGAATGTCTCCTGCCTTTAATCTGTCCCTGATTAACTCTGACACCCAAGGTTTCATACTAGAGGCCTGTAACAATGTTTCTGTATAAAATCTGAATATCTCCAAACTATGAGTTGGATCACTGTGAGCAGAAATTTCAATACAAAGGTATAGCATTAAAGGGGCGTTCCAGTCTCAAGAAGTTGTTTCCTATGCATAACAAGCTGAATAGTAGGAGTCCAAAGACTAGGATCTCCACCAACCCTAGAACATGAAGAAAATGAATAGAGCAGACTCCCTAACTTGCACTTATTCTCTATTAGCCTTCCGGGCATTGCCAAGCTAAGTGCTCTGCAATTGTCCAGAGTTCAAAAAATAGTTGAAGTCCTTACCAAGCACTCTGCTCATTCTGGGAGTTATTCCAACTCTGTTCTCTTGATTGGTGATTAGTCTTAGTGGATAGACTCCCACTACTCTGCTTGATATCCCCATATCTTGTGGATGGAGGATAATGTTTTTAGGTGGTGATACCCCTTTTAACTCATCAAGGATATAGCCCAGTTTGCGTTTTAAGGCTATGTTTACACTACGTATATTTCAGTCAGTATTGTGGTTCTCATATTGCAACCAAAACCAGGAGTGGATTAAAAACACAGAAAGGCTCTGTCCACACAATGTTGAAATTGAGTGGATGGCCGCCATATAACAGTAAATAACTGCCATTATTTCAATATAACAGCCGTTGTTTTAAAATAAGAGCAAATATTTGCCATTAAATGGCGGCCATCCACTCAATTTCAACATTGTGTGAACAGAGCCTTTCTGTGGTTTTAATCCACTCCTGGTTTTGGTTGCAATATGAGAACCACAATACTGACTGAAATATACGTAGTGTGAACCCAGCCTAAAGGAGAACTCCACATAAGGAAAACTGTTTTTCTCTTAAAGGTACATTAAAAGTTATAAAGATGTGTCTATGTAATGTATTACCATATCTGTACGGTTCTGTCACACTGGTAGCTGATTGACATCCAGGAAGTGAAGAAAAATGGCATCTGTGCCAATCCACATTGTCTCCTGCTCCCACTGCTCTCCCACCTTAGGAGACAAATCTTCCATGCCTCTGTCACACATTGTGTGTGTTTGCTGAGCACAGGCTGTTGATGCAGACAAAGGGCAGCGCATGATGTCACAGGAGGCTTGGCTGGATCCCCCAATCGCCTGAGTGATTCACCATCTCTGAGCAGCCTCTTTAGCCTCTAGTCTAAATCTGAGCAGCTGCTGCAACTTCACTGATTGTGCAAAAGTCTGCAGTGAAATTAGGGCTATGTTCACACATGTTTCATTGCAGTACTGCAGCGTCTTCACAGAAATGATGCAGTAACACAATTAAATGATGTTAAATGGCACAGAGGATCAGAGCTGACACTGCCAATCCCACCTGGACAAAAAAACGTGTCATAAACAGTATATCCATGTAAGATAATATCGGATAAAGTCCTTATTGTGGGGCTCAACTTCAAAGATAAAAGATGCTTGAGCATAATGTGTGCATGGAGATGAGAAGAAAAAAAAATCAAAAAGTTCTTTACTCCATTTTAGGTAGTAACAATGTGCTGTGTGTGTGGGGGGGGGGACACAATGCAATGATAAAGTACTGCAATTAATTCAGTAACACAATGAAACTGCAATGATTGAACACAGCCTAGATGTTCTGCGACAGATTTGGGTGGGGAATGGGCAGGGTGGAGGACTGTGATGAACAGCAGATGGAAAGCATTGCATTCTGGAACCTGTAGTACTGTGTACAACTGCTCAACTAGGAAGTGCAGCCACACAATACAAAACAAAACCCCCAAAGCAAATGGATTTTTTGTAGCTTCAAAACTGGGTTAGACAGGTAAGAAATGCCACATGCTTCTGCAGAAGGTTGTTTTTTTACCTCTACCTGGAGTTCCCCTTTAAGCAAGCAGCAATGCTTGCTGTTTTTTCATCAATGCATTCCAAAGAAAAAACATTTTCTGTTACTTTTTTCATCAAAGCCAGTGTATCAGTAACCACTTATCCCACCAAAAGACAACTTTGGTACTGTGCTGTGTAAATTATCTCTCAGTATACTGTCCTGTTTACCAGCATAGTAAAAAGGAGTATGTGCTTTGCTTAGTCAGAGAAGTAAGAGAAAGAAACTGTCCGTTTACACAATGGAAAGTGCGGCTCCGGTGTGTTATGGTGAATTGGGATGCGGACACACACGGATGCGCCCGCATCCCAATATAGCACAAATGAAGTTCATCCGGCTCGTACTGCAGTACCGGCCAGGATGATCTTCACTGACACCGGACGTTATGAGACCTGGCTGGGTCACAGAACGGTTAGTGCTTTACAGCGTGTGAACCCGGCCTTATAGTACAACCACAAAATACTTGTCATGTGCATGCGTTCTGATTGGTGGGGGTCTCAGCAGTAAGACCCCACTGATTAAAACTTTGAACATGTCCCTATGACTTTTGCTTTACTAAGTTAAAAAAAAGAAATACATTTTATATGAAGCTTAGTTATTTGCTTAGCAAAGATGGGCCAAGGGCGATATATTGGACAGGACATAGCCAACAGCAGGAGAACTGGCCAGGGGATGGGTTTAGAGGGACAATAGTTTTAATGCTAGAAACCATTCTACACTTTGACAAATTGTCATTCTTTTTGAGTTGTTAACATGAAAAAGTAAACATTTCTAAAAATACAACTTCCTGCCATGTCTGCAGCTGGGAAACCTTTGTTTATTTATTTAACACTTTATCTGTCTGTCTTCTTGTGAGTTTCTGTTGAAAGGAGTCTTGGGAATAAGCAGGGAAACAAAGAACCATTTTTAAGGTGTCAGTCATTCTTGAAATAAGACAGGATTGGAGACCTGACATAAGATTTCTTCGCAGATTACCCTGGAGTATATATTGAAAAGAGCTTGGTTATACTTGTGGTAGATTTTGTTTGTCTTCTCCTTCTGGAGCTTTCTTACATATGACTTAGGATTTCAAGTACAAACCATATAATTAAGATATCTAGAATTTTAACGTATATTTACTTAGACCATATTTGTCTACTTGAGGGATGACAAACTGATAAAAAGTTTTGTACCATCCAAGAGTGAGCTCCCTATTAGAACACATTCAGGGCTGATTCTAGGTTTTCTGCCTGAAGCGAATCCTGTAATGGCGCAATTCTTCAATGCTCATTGCTTCTCCAAGATCAAAAGCCCCTGACATATACTGTATATGAGTCACTGCATTTTGACTACTCATGGATCTTTTTCATTGTCATACTACCATTATACCCTGGCCAAATTTAGTATTTGGGTAAGTATTTTGCATTGGCGTTCGTAAATCAAAACCAGAAACAGAAAAAAGTATCATTGCACTACTTTTATGTTTTGGGCTATCTTCTAGCTTTCCGACATACTGATTTAAATACTGTCAAGTAGAAGTGGCCTTAAAGCAAATGTACCAGCAGTACATTCGCTTTAACATTTTCACATGGATAGAACATGGCATGGCGCTGGGAAGCCAATGCCGTCGGCCGTTTTTTGAACAGTGTCCCAGTTCCCACGTATGGCACCATTCTATTCATGGGCACCGGCCGGGGGTGAAGCACTAGAGGCGGGCCGGTCCGCCCCCCAGTGGGAAAAAATCCTGCCCCTCTATGATGCGGCCCCATTTATTCTGCCTGGTAATAGAATGGCGCTGTACACGGGAACCAGGCCTTGGTTCAAAAAATGGACTGGCGCCAGCCTATCCATGTGAAAATAGTACTGCTGGTACATTCACTTTAAGATAAGTTTTTCACAGCTGTAATGCAGCTGCTTGTTTTAGATGTACACCAAACCACATATAGTTCTGTTAAAGCAAACTGAAATTCTATAAATTCATAAACCATAGAATCCCTGAGTCCTGCAGCTGTAATATGAAAGCTGTAATAAATAACCCCATGAATCAGGCCTTAAAAAGATTTTCTAAGTTATTGAAATTGTGCCCTTCACTAGGAGTTGTGATAAAACAAAAATAACAAAATGAAGGTACAGATGTGTAATTTCTTAACTTATCCCTCCCTACATCTCTGAGATGGTGGGAAAGACTGTTCTTTACTTGCTGTGCTGAGTGCACTGTGCCCACCCACTATAAATGAAAACATTCTAGTTCCATCATACATAACACTTACAATATTACAGAAACCTAGGCTCAGGGACACATGTAAACCTATGGAAGCAGCACAGGTGCACAGAGATGATGCAGACAATGTCTCCTGGGGTTTGGGTTACCAACCCAGCCCCCAGAGATGAGATCACATGTCCTGTGTCTACAAAGGGAGGGGGGAAGAGGGAGATCAGCGAGGTCAGAATGGACCCAGAGTAGAGGATTTTAGACATCCAAGCAGATAAGAATGAGAAAAAAAAAACAGGGAAAGGGTGCAAGGTTATACATGTATATAAGATATAAACTGGTATTAAGAATTGTTTAAAATATTATTTTTGCTACCCGGATTACCCCTTTAAGGCTGGTGTCACATACATAATTTTTTTGGAAAATTAACACTGCACTGTTTTGGAGGCAAAGCCCCGAAGGAAGAGTGATACATCTTCCTTCATATTTGTATCCACTCCTGTGTTTGGTAGTTAAAGTACCAGCAAAACTGCCACAAATACTCCATGTGTGATTCCAGCATAAGATATAAGATTCCAATGTGTCAGTCTTCATAATACTAACAAATATAATACAAATCTTCAGTCTCCATAATACTAGCTGTTGCTTGGGCACTGTAATGTATGATAATACAATTGTTTTCACTGCAGCATTGGCTCCATAAAGTAATGAATAGTATTTTGTTTGTTGAGAAGAATCTGAATAATACATAGATAAGATGATTTTCTTATACAGGGAGAGAAGACTTTTTTATGCACATATGGAATCCAGAGCAGTATTACAGAACAGAATGATCTATGGTTTGTCATGTAGCCGCGTAAGATCATAGATCAACTCATTTGTGCTTCTGACCTTTAGGGGAAAAAATCAATATTAGGAATGATAATGTTTTTTTCTGAGCTGTGATTCAACCTGCAGCTTTCTGACAATGTGGGAATGTAGCAGCTTTGTGACTGATGTGCTTTGAGCAGTTGCATGGTAATTGATCCAATATTCACAGTTAAATAGAGAAATAAAATCGATGCTTTAGTATTTTTACCCATCACTACTAATCGTTGTTAACTCCGTCTAAACCTGTTACTGTATACACCTAGGAGACATTATAGAGTATAACCCCCAATAGTCTGGGATCCAGTAATCCAGAAAATCTAATATTTAGCATTACATTAACCCTTTGGATTTAAGAAAATTGCTACATTCACATACTGTGCAGTGGAAAATGAGCCAGCTGTCAATCATTCCCTGGGGAGGCGGCATGGTGATGGAGCCATAGTCCGAGAGTAAGGTCTGTGATTGCCTTGTGCTGAATAGTGCAGCAGGCGCAATCCTACTGCGCTTTAGTCTTGAGTCAAATGAGATGTTCTGCAACAGCTTTGAGTGGGGAAATGGCATAAGTGCTATGGGAGGGGAGTAGGTAGAGTACCCACAATCTGACCCCCCAGACCACTTGTACCTTCAGATAGCTGCTTTTAATCCAAGATCTGTCCTGGGTTCCATTTGGCAGGTGATGCAGTTATTGTCCTAAAAAAACAACTTTTAAACTTGCAGCCCGTGCTAAACAGGAGTATCTGTGCCCTAACTTTGCACCACCCCTCCGTCCCTCCTTCCCACCCTCTTCATCATTAGGAATGCCACTGGAACATTTTCTACATGCTGAACACTGCACAGGTGCTTAATGATTCAGCCCATGTGCCCGGCTGACACAGGTGGGGAATAGGAGGCAATCTGCCTGGAGCATTCCTAATGATGAAGAGGGTCGGGGAGGAGGGACACAGGGGTGGTGCAAAGTTAGGGCACAGATACTCCCATTTGGCACAGGCTTCAAAATTAAAAGTTGTCATATTGTGGGTACAGAGCCGTTTTAATTTTTCAAGGAATCTGTGAGGAATGAAAGGTGGAATCTGATTGGTTGCTAGGGGCAACTAAGACAATTCTACTTTACACCAGTTTGATAAATCTCCCCCCATGTGTCAATAAGTAAAAAATAGCTTTTTTGGTAAATAATAAGAATATTAATTATTTGTAAGGTCAAAATCAATTACAGATGCTTTACTAAACTGTGTGTGCACTGACGGCCAGTGTGTAAACCATAGCTTTTATGTGAACTAAGATAAGAGTGCTGGGAATGGTTTTATGTGTCTGCTGGAGTTTCTTTTTAATAATTCATGCCAGACTTCAACTTCATATATATCTCAGTTTCTCATATATCACTGTATAATATTAGACAATAAAAAGCTTTAGTCTTATGCCTACTTTACATAAAATGACTTTTCTGCAATTTCTTCAAGTAAAAGGGTGGCAATGGATACATAATATATGTAACTTTTATGTCCGTTACCATTGATATTTCACAATAATCCTTCATTAAATGCTGTTTTGATGGTAATTGCAGTCCATCATTCTCAACTATTAGATTCACCCACAGAAAGGTAATACTAAAATAGCTGTTTTTTCAAAGTAATAATGTGCTCCATTGAGGTCTATGGACGATTTGCCATCAGTGCATACGCAGTAGAGAGAAACAGCCATAATAGATTATGGGAGTAAAAATAATAAACATACCATTTAAAGTGTTAGATAAAAAACGATAAATCACTGGAGAAAGTGACAAAAATACTAATATAAATTACAACTGTTTTTACAGTTGAATAATACTGCAAAAAAACACATGTTTTTTTTTTACAATGTTTGCATAGGGTCCTGTTTTTCTGTGGACTTTAAAGAGGCTATTCAGGCTTAGAAAAACATGGCAGCGTTCTTCTAGAATTAGCATTAGTTAGGTGAGCGATGGGGACAATTGAAATGCAATATCGACAGGCCCTGACCAAACAACATCTTCTTCTTTTTTTTTTCTCTCTGTGGCTATGCAAAATTTGTTTCTTAGGGAATCCTCGCTCTTTTGTCCAGTTTGGGTGTGGTTGTGCAGCCCAGTGCAGCCCTGTGCTTACATCTACTCTTTCTATGTTTAGACATTGTGCAGCTATTGGCCACCATGTTTTGATGTCAGTAACCCCTATGATCTGTCAGAAGTTTGCTGAAAATGTACTTCAACAAGCACTAATTTAATTTGAATATCTGCCTCATCTCATCTGCCCTCTACCCAGTCCTTTTAGGTTTGTAATTGTATTCTGATTAATTTTATATTATATCCTTAGGCCATGTTCACACATGGTATAACACCTGCATTGAAATACAACAAAGAAAGAGGGAGCTCCACCAAATGGGGGTGCAGCTTGGTGTCCAAATATAACAGACCACAAAAAGAAGAAAAAAGCTGAACACCACAACAGCGCACACCTCAAAAATAGAATATATAATCAAATTTTATTAATACATGATTTCAAAAAACACCAAAAACAAAAAAGAAACACCATGGCAGACATGATTAAAAACAATTAAAAAACCATATAGGTATATAAACAGTCCAAAGAGTGAGAGGATATGATAGCCCTCTCACTAACTCAGGAAAACACTGGAACAAACTATCTCATCTCATGGTCAAACCAACATATATGGAAAATTTAACTTATGATGCAATATAACCTAGCGTCACATAATTCATATAGTATAATATTGACAACCGTGTAATAACAGAACCCAAATATCACAAGTGATTGAATGAAACCCTCAATTGGTGTAACAAATCTGTCACAAAAATATAAAGTGCTATCCTATAAAGTGCTTAAGTGCCAAAAAGAAAAAATCTAAAAAAGATTATAATTATCATAATACGCCAGATAAATACACAGATCACAAAAACAATTTTGGTCTGATCACCCTATGACCATGAGAACCAGTGTCCTGACTGAGACCCAACGCGTGTCGTCACCGTAGTGACTTCATCAGGGGACCCCTGATGAAGTCACTACGGTGACGACACGCGTTGGGTCTCAGTCAGGACACTGGTTCTCATGGTCATAGGGTGATCAGACCAAAATTGTTTTTGTGATCTGTGTATTTATCTGGCGTATTATGATAATTATAATCTTTTTTAGATTTTTTCTTTTTGGCACTTAAGCACTTTATAGGATAGCACTTTATATTTTTGTGACAGATTTGTTACACCAATTGAGGGTTTCATTCAATCACTTGTGATATTTGGGTTCTGTTATTACACGGTTGTCAATATTATACTATATGAATTATGTGACGCTAGGTTATATTGCATCATAAGTTAAATTTTCCATATATGTTGGTTTGACCATGAGATGAGATAGTTTGTTCCAGTGTTTTCCTGAGTTAGTGAGAGGGCTATCATATCCTCTCACTCTTTGGACTGTTTATATACCTATATGGTTTTTTAATTGTTTTTAATCATGTCTGCCATGGTGTTTCTTTTTTGTTTTTGGTGTTTTTTGAAATCATGTATTAATAAAATTTGATTATATATTCTATTTTTGAGGTGTGCGCTGTTGTGGTGTTCAGCTTTTTTCTTCTTTTTGTGACATGGTATAACACCGGCCATTCTGTGACTTGGCTTGTGTTACTGAAGATCATCCCGGCCGGATGATCTTCACTTCTGGTGAAATTGGATGCGGGCACACCCGTGTGCACCACATAAGAATTCACTGATGCACACAATGGAGCGTGCGGTCGGAGCCGCATGATCCATCTTGTGAACTGACATGTCTTCTGTAGACGCTATTCAATGAATACCGGCCACGGAAAACTGACATGTCACTTTTCCATGAGGCCGGATTGAATCCTGGCCGGAATGTATACTATGCGTATACACTCCGTCCGGGATTCCATGCTTCACATACACGGTATGTGTTGTATACATCACGGTTGTTGTTGCAAATTACAACAATGGCCGTGATTTATACAACACATACATTGTGTGAACATGGCCTTAGGCTGTGTTCACACACATTGCAGTTTCATTGCAGAACTGTCACGGTACTGTAGTGTTTGCACTGAAGTTACACAGTACCGTAACAGTACTGTAATGCAACTGCAATGTCTAAACACAGTCTAAGGCTATGTTCCAACACAGTATTTATGGTCAGTATTTTGCAACCAAAACCGGGAGTGGATTTAAAACACAGAAAGGCTATGTTCACACACTGTTGAAATTTAGTGGATGGCCGCCATTTAACCCCTTAGTGACCGCCATGCTGCCTTTTCACGGCGGCCACTAATGGGCTTTATTCCGATGCGTACGCCTTTTAACGGCGGGCGCATCGGAATAAATCACCGCCCGGCGGCGTCAGCAGAGCGGGTGATCAGCGGTCAGTGTGACCGCTGACACCCTTCTGTAACTGCCCGGAGCGGAGGATTCTCCGCTCCAGGCAGTTTAACCCATTAAATGCATCTAAAGGGTCCCGGTGGATCCCGGACGGCGCCGTGGGTCACTTACGTGATCGCGATGTCCCGCGGCGCCGTCCGGTCCTCCGATGTCTCCATGGTGATCCCGGGGTCCTAATGAAGGTCCCCGGGGTCACCATGGAGATGCCTCATGCTGACAGGAGTGGCTGTGGCTATTGCCTGTCAGCATGAGGCATGATACAATACATTGCAGTACATCAGGTACTGCAATGTATTGTATTAGTGATCTAAGTATTTTACACTAGTGTACAGTAATGTACACTAGTGTAAAAGTAAAAAAATGTGCACCAAACACAACACAGCCCCCCCCAGCCCCCCCCCCCTCAATAATAAAGATGCATTACATTCCCTATAACCAATAAAACGTGACATAAAAGTGATCAAAAACACAAATCCTATACATATTTGGTATCGATACGTCCGTAACTACCCAATCTATAAAACTATATCAATAATTATATCGCATGACACAAACTGTAAAAAAATTTTAAAAAAACTGTACCAGAATAGCTGTATTTTATCAATCCACTTTAGAAAATACATCATAAAAGAGATAAAAAAGTCATATACATATAAAACTTGGTATCAATAGAAACTACAGATCTTCCCGCAAAAAATAAGCCCAAAACCAGCTCTGTCGTGCAAAACATGTGAACGCTATGGATCTTGCAATGAGGCAACAGTTTTTGTGGGTTTTTGTGTAGTTTTGTGTAGGCAACAGTTTTTGTGTAGTTTCTATTGCGCCAAAGTGATAATAGTTAAAAAAAACCTATACAAATGTGGTATCGCCGTAACAGTAGTGACCCAGAGAATACATGTATTATGTTATTAGTGACCGCCGATACGGATTTTTACGGCGATCACTAATGGGCTCTTTTCTGCTGCCATCAGCTCTTTATGGCGATGGTGCAGAATAGTGCAGCGGCGCCGGTAATGCCCGCAGCCCCCTCCAGAGTGGGGCAGAGTGTGGGGTCAGTCCTGGCAAGTCCCCTCACCGGCGATTTGCCAGCGCAGCTGAACGCTTTCATCTCTTCTCACCATGAATCCACAGTGAGAGGAGATGAGAAGATGTCCCCCCCTGTCCCCAGAATTAACCCTAGTGACCTGGTCACTGACCCTCCCCTCCCAGGGCAGCCATCTGATCCAAGATGGCCGCCGCCATCTCTGTGAACACACTCTGTTCACAGTGATGGATTCCTAAAAATGATTAAAGCTTCATTCTCTCCACCACCGGAGGTGGCGGAGAGCATGGGGCAATGATTGGTGACCACCCGGTGTGGTCCCAGTACAAGTGATCAGCGGTATATACTATATACCACTAATCGCTTGTTCCAAATGGTGTCGGCACTTTTTTACGCCTGTCACCAAAGTCAAGTGCCCTGGATTACCTGTAACCACCCTGGATTACCTGTAACCACCCCAGATTACCCATAACCACCCCAGATTGCCCGTCACCACCCCAGATTGCCCGTCACCACCCCAGATTGCCTGTCACCACCCTAGATTGCCTGTAATCTCCCCAGATTGTCTGTAATCTCCCCAGATTGCCCGTATACACCCCAGATTGCCGGTATCCACCCCAGATAGCCCATAACCATCCCAGACAGCCCATAACCATCCCAGACAGCCCATAACCACCCCAGATTGCCTGTCACTACCCCAGATTGCCCTTATCCCCCCAGATAGCCCATAACCATTCCAGACAGCCAATAACCACCACAGATTGCCCGTAACCACCCCAGATTGCCACAGACTGCCTGTAACTACCCCAAATTGCCTGTAACCACCCCAGATTGCTTGCAACCACCCCAGATTGCTCGCAACCACCCCAGATTGCCCGTCTCCACCCCTGATTTCCCGTCACCACCCCAGATTGCCTGTTGCAACCCCAGATAGTCAGTGAACACCACCAGATTGCCCGTCACCAAACAAGATAGCCAGTGAACACCCCCAGATTGCCCATCACCACCCCAGATAGCCAGTAAACACCCCAAGATTGCCCATCACCACCCCAGATAGCCAGTAAACACCCCAAGATTGCTCATAACCACCCCATACAGCCAGTAAACACCCCTAAATTGCCCGTAACCACCCCAGATTGCCCGTGACCACCCCAGATTGACCGTAACCACCCCAGATTGGCACAGACTGCTTGTAACCACCCCAGATTGCCCATAACCCCGCCAGATTGCCTGTTGCCACCTCAGATAGCCAGTAAACACCCCGAGATTGTCCATTACCACCCCAGATATCCAGTAAACACCCACATATTGCCTGTAACTAAAATGACACTCCTTCTCTTCTGAGCCCTGCTGTGTGCCCATACAGCCGTTTATGCCCACACATGGGGTACCGTTCTACTCAGGAGAACCTGCGTTCTATATATTGGGGTGAGTTTTCTCCCCTGTTCCTTGTGAAATTGAGAAATTTCAAACTAAACAAACATATTATTGGAAAAATTCTATTTTTTCATTTTTACTGTCTTCTTTTGAATACTTTCCTCTAATACCTGTGGGGTCAAAATGGTCACCACACTCCAAGATGTATTCATTGAGGGGTGCACTTTCCAAAATGGGGTGACTTTTGGGGGGGTTCTATTCTGCTGACACTACAGGGGCTCTGCAAACGCACCTGGCGCTCAGAAACTTCTTCAGCAAAATCTGAACTGGAAATGCTAATAGGCGCTCCTTCCCTTCTGAGCCCCGCTGTGTGCCCATACAGTGGTTTACGCCCCCATATGGGGTACCGTTGTACTCAGGAGAACCTGCGTTACCAAATTTGGGGTGCATTTTCTCTCATGTTTATTATGAAAATGAGATACTTTAATCTTAACAAATATATTATTGGAAAATTTCTATTTGCCATTTTTTTTCCGGCCTAATTGTGAATACTTTCCTCCAGCCCCTGTAGGGTTAAAATGCTCATTATACCCCTAGATTAATTCTTTAAGGTGTCACTTTGGTGTTTCCAAAATGGGGTCACTTATGGAGGTTTCCAGTATACAAGCCTCCTAAATCAACTTAAAAAAAGAACTGGTCCCTAAAAAAATCAGTTTTGAAAATGTTAGGAACCAGACAGCAGGACAAGATAAGACAGTGAGCCCTAAGCTCAGCCCCGCCCACTGTCCTCTACCTAATTGCCACTATCCGCCCTAAGATGGCGGCGAGCAACTGGGCGGCAGTCCCTGCACTGGCTAGGTGGGACACAAATACAAAACAGACAGACAAACACAATGAAGAATAGTCCACAATCCGGGTCACAACAGTCGGGCAGCAAAAGTACAAAATCAGGATCCAAAGACGTAATCAGAAAACAGGCAATATGATCAGGGGTAGGCAGCAAGCAAGGGAGGTCAGAGATACAAAGCAGTAGTCAGGAGATGCAAAGAAACAGAATCCACAAGCAGGCAGACACTAAGTCAATAACCAGCAATGAGTGCAGAGACTGAGGTAGTTATATAGGAGGCCAGGGTTCTGATCCAGAACATAATTGGACCATCCCCCTGAACTCCAAGCACAGACACCTGAGAACAAAACAGATCCACTGGCAGGAAGACCTGTCAGTCACAGCAGAACCAAAACACAGATTAACCCAGACATGGCCAGACAGAACTCAGCAGGTGAAGTCGGGTGTGTCTCCCAACAAAGGTGAGCATATAAACCAGTGTTCACACACTGCAAACAAAAACACAGAAACAGAAGACAAGAATATCAGCGCCTTCTCGGCCGCACAGCATGAGCCGAGGGGCGCATAATGCTCTGCAAAGATACCATCCTGACAGGAAATTTCATGAAAATTTGATAATTTGCTGATACATTTCTAAGCCCCGTAATAATATAATATGATAAATAGAAATATGGTTACGAAATGAAGCCAGAATAAAGAGGACATATTGATAATGTGACTTACTAACTAATTTTTGTCATGTGACTTTCTTTTTTTAGAAGCAAAGAATTTCAAAGTTCGTAAAGTGCAAAATTTTCAAATTTTTCATTACATTTTGATGTTTTTCACAAAAAAACACACAAGACAGTGACCAAATTTTGCCACTAACATAAAGTACCATATGTTACGAAAAAAAACTATCTCAGAATCACTAGCATACGTTAAAGCATCACTGAGCTGTAAGCGCATAAAGTGAGACAGGTCAGATTTTGAAAAATGAGACTGGTTATTAAGGCCCAAATAGGCTTGGTCCCTAAGGGGTTAATGGCAAATAATGGCAGTTATTTTAAAACAATGGGCAATGTTTTAAAATAACAGTAATTATTGGCCATTAAATGGCCACCATCCACTCAATTTCAACAGTGTGTGAACATAGTTCTTCTGTGTTTTCAATCCACTCCTGGTTTTGGTTGCAAAATACTGACCAAAAATACTGTGTGGGAACATATCCTAATTCCAACATACTATTCTGTGAATTGAAATGCTGAATATTTATTATAATCAACAATGGTTTAGCTTATTTTGGTTTAAATTAAGAAATGCCAAAAATAGTCAAGGATAGCAACAGCATTTTCCCTGTAAATATGTTTATCTTTATATAGACCATGAATTACTGGAATTACTGCAAAAGAATCTAACAGGTCCTAGCGCCTTGATTTTATTTTTTTATATTTTTTTTTTTTATAAGCAATTTTTATTCTCATATATCATTACATACAAAACCAATGAAACATCATAGTTACACAATCAATACATACATATTTCCCCCCCCCCATACCCCTACCTACCCTCCCCCCCTTGGGCTCTCTTATTAAATTAATCCATACAACGCTTATAAGCCATCTCGTACTTATTGTACATGGTCACCATCTCCCTCCATGCTTTAACATGTAATTTCCCCGCAGAGTTCCAATTTCTGACAATCAGCAACCTAAGGACAAACAATCTTTTATTTATAGTTTTCCTCTTAGCTGTATTTGCATTTACTATACGTGTATCGTCACCTAAAATTGCCAACATGGGACAGGGCATAATTTTTAACTCAACTTCTCTCCCGACTTCTTCTAACACCTCCTTCCAAAGTTCCTGCAACGCCTTACAAGACCAGAAGACATGAATCCAATCCCTAACTTCCTCTCCACATCTTGCACATGTCGCCGTTTCCCGCTTACCGATTTTTACTAAGAAATCCGGGGTGTAGTACAATCTATAAAGGATATGGAGCTGAACTATCTGATGATTCAGATTACTGGAGACATTCTTTACATTATTCAGGATTCTATCCCATTGTGTCTCTGAGATATTGCCCATCTCTTTTTCCCACTTATCCCTCCTACCTCTTCTACTCTCCGATATTAACTTCTTATAGATACGTGACAATCCCTTTCTAATTTCAACTCCATTACCAATCTGTGCAATTAAATCCGGGGTCTGCCCCACCATAAAGAGAGATTTATCACTGGTAGCGGTAAAGGCGTGCCTCAACTGCAGATATTCATAATATACACATTCACTCAACCCAAATTCTTCTTTCAGCACCTGCCAAGATTTTAGTTGGCCACCCACAAAGGCATCCAGCACTCTCACTACTCCTGCCTTCATCAGCCCCTTCAGTACACCCATTTTATATACTTCTATTAGTCTACCATTGTTCCACAAGGGGGTGCTACTCATAGAATGCTCCACTCTAAACAATTCTTTCACCCATTCCCACACTCTCATAACCATATGTGCAGTTGGACACTCTACCCATTCATTCCCTTTCAAACACTCAGATTCCAACATTCCAATTAGTCCACATGATCTCGCTACACTCCTCTCCCAATATTTGTATAGTTCTATTCTGCTTCTATTCCACAAATAGTTTAGTTGACCAGCTAAGTAGTATAATCTAACATTAGGAAAGCTAACTCCCCCTTCACCCTTGGGAAGGCAGAAATACTTAATACGCAATCTGACTCGTTTCCTACCCCAAATCAATCTGTTAAGAGCAGCTTCTACTTTTCTAAATGTTCGTTCATCTACCCAGATTGGAGAGGCGTTGAAGACGTACAGCAACTTTGGAAGGATTATTGCCCTGGCCAATGTAATTCTCTCCGCCTTAGAATAGACTAGGCTAGTCCAAATATTTATCTTGTTGCTGATTGTCTTCAAAACCGGAAATGTGTTCACTTCATGGTAATCCTGTACTCTACTGGTAACCTCAATTCCAAGATACTTAAAACTCTCCCCCTTAGACAGTACTCTCACTTTACCCCCTTCAATAGGGTTTTCCCCTTTCAAATCCTCTGAGATAGGGAGCAGAGTAGATTTGCTCCAATTGATCTTAAGCCCGGAGTAGTTGCCATACTCTTCTATGACTCTTATGATACAACCTATTGACTCTCTAGGGTCACTAACAAAGAGCAACATGTCGTCTGCGAATAGACTGATCTTATCTAGATGTCCCCTCACCCCAAATCCCCGCACACTGCTATCCGCTCTAATCTTTATGGCCAACGGCTCCAGAGCAAGTATGAACAGCATTGGGGAGAGGGGACATCCTTGCCGGGTACCCCTACTTAACCCAAACCTCTCAGAATACACCCCATTCACAATTACCCGTGACTGAACATCTTCATAAAGCAGCTTAACCATATTTATGTACCCCCCTCCCAATCCAAACCTCTCCATAACCTTCCAAAGGAAGGCCCACTCCACCCTGTCAAAGGCCTTCTCTGCGTCCAATGACAGGATGGAGTGGGATCCCCCCCCCCTCATCTGCATATTATGAAACAGTCTAGCAATATTCTGTGTGATTACCCTCCCTGGAACAAACCCGCCCTGGTCTTCATGTACTAAATCGGGAATAACTCTCTTAAGGCGGTTCGCCAGGGCTTTGGCGTACAATTTAATGTCTACATTTAAGAGGGATATAGGTCTGTAGGCCCCAGCTTCCTCTAAGTTTTTCCCCTCTTTTGGTATTAGGGTAATCCCTGCCTCTTTCATTGAGTTCGGTAGCTGACCTGTCTCCAACGCCCCTTGCATAACCCTACATAACGCCGGGACCAAGATTTTCCCAAATCTCCGATATGTCTCGAAGGGCAGCCCATCACTACCTGGCGATGTATTCCCCTTAACCTCCCTTAGGGCCTGCTCTAGCTCTTCCACTCTCAAGGGCTTCCCCAGCTCACCTCTCTGTTCTTCAGATACCGTGGGAAACTTAATATTTCCCAAATACTCCTCCATATCCTCCACCGCCACAACTCTCTCTGACCTATATAGTTCTTTATAATATTTAACGAAGACCTCTCTAATCTTTTTCTGCGTACACACCAATTCCCCCTTACTATTCCTTACCGCTGAGATTGCCTTTCTCCCTACCTGGCCTGATATAATTGCCATCAACCGTTTACTGGGCATATTATTTATTTTTTATTTATTATCCTAGGACCCCTGTTTTATGGGATCTCTGTAATATATTAATAATAAACAGATTTTGGGTAGTGGTTTGTGCATCTACTTATTTACACAGTAGTTCAGTAATTATTATTATTAGCATCATGGTAATCACAATAAGAAAAGCGTAGAAGAAGGATATAGTTGTTGATAATTATTTTAATGATCTAATTAAAATTCATTGGGCATAGACAACTTGAGATATGAGCTATGACAAGCTATCGAATGAAATAAATACAAAACATAATAAAATTTCATGCAAACATAACAAAATCCAGCATCATTATCAAGACGATGAATGGGCTACATAAATAAGCTAACAGGAGTTGAAAGCATAAATATCAAGGGAGGTGATAATGCAATCCTTTCTCTTTTATCACTGTTGTCTCACTTTGTTTTTAATGTCTGGCACAGTTAATAATGCTATAAATACATTTATTCAACCAGTTCAATATTGCTACAACCCATTACACATGCCAGGTGCGTTTTCCAATTGTACTAACAGAATTTCGATTTCATTATTTGTGCATTTAATGGGGTTGTTCAGTGAAAATTTGTTTTATATGTATGGCTGGGGGGAATATAAAAATAAAAAAAGAAGTGATACTCACCTCCCCTGATCCCCACAGTTGCTCATCACCGCTTCTTTTATGTTATTCTGGAGCATAGGGGAATTGTTCTGCTCAGTCCGTAACCGCCCAAGGACCATGTTTTGTCAAATGTTTACTTTTTAAGTATGCAAATGAGGCAATTTGGGTGCGCTGGGGGCAGGACTAACATCCACAGTGTACCTATCTGCCCCCGGCCCACCCCTCCTCATAAATATTCATCCAGTGCTCTGCAGTTATACGTGCTGCAGTCATGTCACTGCAGAGCACCATCTCTATATTCATGAAGAGGGGCAGGCTGGCGGAGCGGATCGCCCCCTGTGTACCTAACTGCCTCCTATTGAATAACGTGCAGATTTATCGAAGCTAGCGCTGAGGATGAAGTTAAGAAAATTACACAACACAATAAAGTGGGATAATGTGGTCAGCTCACCTCATCTTGATACTGGTATGACTTGTGATCCCGCAATGGATATAGGAGGGTGCACGGAAGATTTAGCGGCGGCCAGCCGTTCAGGTAAGTGATACGAATCCAAGTAAAGTGGAGGAATCCAGCACTCCAGAGAAACGATTTTCAATTAAAACGATTCTTTATTGTTCATATTATTAAAAAATTTCATCTCTCCCAAGGAGAGACCCGTCACCAACCGGTTTCACGCTCGTAGCGCTTAATCATGGTATACCCGGACAAGTAAACCTACCCCATTTAAAACCACATAATTACCATATTGATTTCCACCTGAGGCCGGTGACGTCACGTCCTGTGTGGACGCTGGTCACATGATTCTAAGATGTAAACAAAGTAAAATGACAGACATATTTCCGCACACCAGTCCCGTATACACCAATAACAGTGTAGCTCCCTTTCATTGTAAATAATGATATAGGAGATCGTTTTTAAAAATAATAATATAATAATATGAACAATAAAGAATCGTTTTAATTGAAAATCGTTTCTCTGGAGTGCTGGATTCCTCCACTTTACTTGGATTCGTATCACTTAAGAAAATTACCTTCATTCTCAGTCTTCTAACTTGCTGTTAGTTTCCCTTTAAAGTAATACTAATAGGGTGTTAATCAGGTTACCTTTTCATTGATATCCCAACTTATAACTTTAATATACTGCTTAAAGGGGTAGTGCGGCGCTAAACAATTATTCACTAAATAACACACATTACAAAGTTATACAACTTTGTAATGTAAGTTATGTTAGTGAATGGCCCCCTTCCCCGTGTTTCCCCACACACACACGCCGCTCCCCCCGGGAAGTGTAGTGCTCTATACTCACCTGACGTGTGTCGACCCCCGTCCGCCACCTTCTGACAATGATGTAATCTTCGGGCCGCTTCGACCATCCCGGTGCCGGCCGCCCTCTGCCTCGTCATCAGCTGCTCAGCCGCGATTGGCTGAGCATAACTTTGTAATGTGTGTTATTTTGTGAATAATTGTTTAGCGCCGCATTTCCCTTTAAGGTTTTTTGGGGTTTTTTTGTGGTCGTTTTTTAATGCTCCCACAAACAGGATAAGGCTATGTTCACACAACATACATTTTATGAAAAGAACGGCCATTGTTTTCAATTAATACAACATTCGTTCTTTTCATCATGAAATGTGTTACATTGAATTCAATGCAAACAACGGCCAATGTTCACACAATGTATTGAACAACAACCATTGTTGAAATAATTGACATGTCAATACAGCAACGGCTGTTGTTTTTGAGTGTTCAGCAACAGCCTTTGTCCATGATTTGGGTAGCCATGGGATCCCCAGGAATCTCAGACCCTGGGCAGCCACCTCAAACCCCCCTATATCTAACTTTGTCACGTTCCAATACATCTGAAAAAGAAAACTTTGCAAATAGTCTTTTAATAGATATCTACAGCTCCTATACAGATCCATGAGTCTTGATTAGAACAAAACTAAATACAAACAGCTTTATTGTCTATACCCACAAAGATCTCGGTTAAAGCATTTAAAGTACAAACTACTAAATCTATGTAGATCTCACCTGCTTTTAGATGGCCACCAGTTATAAAGAAAATGCCACAACTTTCTCACATATTTAGGCCATGTTCACACATCGTATGACACTGGCCGTTCTGTGACCCGGCCGCTTCACAGAACGGCCGGTGTCACTGAAGATCATCCCGCCTGGTACTGCACTACTGGCCGGATGATCTTCATTTCTATTGAATTGGGATGCGGGCGCATCCGTGTGCGCCCCCATCCAAGTTCACTATTAAACACAATTTGAGAGTGTGACCGGAGCCGCACACTTCATTATGTGACCTGTCAGGGATGTGCGGCCACTATTCAATAAATAGTGGCCGCACAAAACTGACATGTCAGTTTCTTGTGCGGCAGCTAGTGATCCCGGCCAGAGTGTATACTATGTGTATACACTCCAGCCATGATTCCATAGATGGCAGCACAACGTAAGTTTCCTATTAATCCCGGCCGTTGTTGCAAATGGGCAACAACAGGCATGATTATTAGGAAACTTACGGTGTGTGAACATAGCCTTAGAGTGCATATGATCATACATGCTTTATTGATTTACTTATGGCCATTCCTCATAGAGACAGTCATGGTAAAGAGCACATTTACATAATTATAACCTTTATACATAAGCCAAACCTCAGACCAGCTAACGTCTAGTTACATTATAAAATGTTACAGTCTGCATCTTACTTCCTGACAGAAAATGATTGTGACCCCTCTGAAAACATTTAATAAATTATATTTTTTTGAGTTGACCTTGCTTCTTCGTCTTTGCCATTAAAAGTTTTTTTCAAACATTTCACAGTTACATCTGCTCTTGGGGAAGCATAGCTGCCATTACAGGTCTCAAATGGTCTGGGATAAAATTCAGCTTTACTTGTTGTCATCACTATAAAACTGAAAAAACTGGAGCATTTCTGCAGGTTAATTTATCACCAAATTCACTTAAAGGGGTTGGCCATTCTATAGTAAAATAGATCAGTGTCCAGTATAAGTAAGTGTACTCACTGTATATACTGACAGCAGCTCCCTGTGTACCTCATAAAGCTAAAATCAGACTCCTCTCCTTCAGGCTGTGCTGCCCCGCTCTGTGGTGATTCTGTCCATAGGATGGCCGACATGGAGTAGCATGTAACCATGCCCCGCCCCCCAGTGTCCACCACTGATCCTGTATATGCCTATGTTGGACACTGAAGGCGGGACATGGTCACATGCTCCTTCATGTGGACCATATTAAAAACATACTCACCACAGAGCAGGGCAGCACAGCCTGGAGGAGGGGAGTCTGATTTTAGCTCTATGAGGTACACAGGAAGCTAATGTCGGTAAGTAATGTGAATACTACACACAAAACTATTTTACTATAAAGTGTCGAACCCCTTTAAAGGGATGCCACCTCCAAAAGGAAGCTTTTTTTCTGCATGAGAGCTACATTGAATGTCCTTTTTCCTAAAATTCCCAGTGGAACGTGCATGCCCTATAAGTCACCACACACCTTTTCATATTTTCCTCAAAGAGAAATGGAACCTGATTAGTCCTACATGAAATCCATGTCATCAAGCCCCCTGCTCTGTACTGACAAAGGGCAGAAACTCAGGAACAGCTGTCTACAGATAGGTCACTTTTTCTTTTGGGTTTGGTTTATTAAATCCTCCGTGATGTTCTAAAACTTCCTAGAGGATTCACGTATTGACATGAAGGGATCCTGCCTTTCAATAGGTGGCAGTAGAGGGCATGCTCTTTTTGTTTTTCCTCCATCTATGAAGGTCAGGCAGGGCTCTCAGAATGCATCTTCATTGAGGTGCACACGTGGTGAGTTAACTAGCTGACCATGCATGCACCATCACTGATGCATGGTTCCTGCATGAGAATTCTGCAGAGCATTGAGAACATTGTCTGTCAGTTATAGATGGGTGGAGTGGCCAATTGCTATGTAACTAAGGTGTTTTGTTTACAATATGGGCACAAGGCATTATTATCTTCATTTTATAGTTTTTATAATTACTAAAAGGGGGTTCCTTGAAAGGGTATTCCTATCTCAACTGTTGTAGAAAAATGTTTAGGGCTGGTCAAGTTGAATACTTTTGCAAATATGTGCATTTGGCAAACTTGCCTCAATCTCCTGACATACCCAAGATTTTTTTTCCTTTGGTGATGCAGCTCATTGACTAAGTTGTCTAGGTTACTGACCACCGGAGCTGAGTTATAATAACCAAGCATGGCCACTTCACATGGACATCTGTCCAAACAGCTGATAAGCAGGAAAGGTGGGCATAAAAGACCCACACAGATCAGATATTGATAGCCTATCTCTGGATATGGTATCCGTTAGAGATGAGCAACCCAGATCTTATGAACTGAAATTTGTTACAAACTTTGCAAAAAGTTCAGTTTGGTACTGAACTGATTTCTTTTGCAAAGTTTGTAAAGATGGAGGCCGCACAATTTAATACACATAAAAAAGGTATGCACACCTGTCCGCGCTTCCCTGGTGTACTCGGGTCTTCAATGTCTCCAGTTACCTCCAGCCTGCTCAGTCGATCACTGGCTGAGACGGAACAACAACGCGGCCAGTAATTGGCTGGACAGGCTATCGCCACATTGGTAAATAACTGACTGACTGAGATGGGACAGTGTCATGGCCAGTGACTGGCAGAGCAAGCTGGAGGCGGCTGCAGGGGAATCCAGAGACCTCTGGAGATACAGCCTGCTGAACCAATCACTGGCTGTGGCGCTGTCCCATTTCAGTCACTGAGCGGGCTGAAGGCAGCTGCGGGGGGGACACTGGAGGCTCGAGAAGAAGGACACCAGGGGAGCGCAGACAAGTAAGTATTGATGACCGAATTTCTTAAAACAGTCAAATGCCTACAATCATTTAGCTGTTTCAATGCGCTTCCTTTAGGATTCGATTTGGATGAACCTGAACTGCGCTTCAAAGTGTCTCCAAACAGCTGAACCAAACTTTTAAACAGTTTGCTTGTCTCTAGTATCAATATCAATATGAAAAATCCAAAAAAAAATGCCTCTAAAGAAGCAAACTGTATGATAAGTGCACACTGGAGAAATGTCTGCCACAAATCTACAGAGAAATCCATAAAGAAATCTGCCAGTTGTGAGGATTATAATCTGGATTTTAGTGCAGATTTGGTGGGGATTTTACCTTGCCCATTGAAGAGTAAACTCTGTGACAAGTCAATAGCATAAATGACATGATATCCACACAGGAGACCAATTGTGTGTAGATGAGATGTTGCTACAATGCCAACATATTGTGAAGTGCTGTAAAAAGATTGTGCTGTAAAAAGTGTGTATTCAGTGGTTTTGAATTCAGTTTGCCTATCTCTCAGGCACACTACGGCCAATATCATGGAAATACAATTAGCAATGTATATAGGAGTATATAAGGGAAGTCCGGAGCATGCAGACTTGGGTAGACAATAGGCCAGTGATGGCGACCTGCCTATAAATGAATATATCTTTTATGTAAATAGATTTACTCATGTAAACTATTCCTAATGCATTAAAGGTGTACCAATCTGCTGAAATATACTTTCCTGCTTTCAGCATTTTAGAGGATGACTAACACAAATCTGAGATTAATAATACAAACACTCAACAAGATAATTGTATAAATACATCAATACAAAACTGTATCTTTAGAATTAAATTAAATTAAATTACATTAATAATAATAATATCATGCTGATTTATATTGTCCTGTTCATTATGTGTTTAGGTGTCTTATCACAACATATAACAATTGAAAGTGATGTGCTGCCACCTATTGGAAATAGAGTATATTACAGTTATCAAATTTACACTTTTCAACATGTTATACCCTTTTCTTGAAATCCTAAATACTTTGCATAGACATTAGCATACATGTTCATCAGGTGGTGCAGTACATAGTTTTTTTAAATAATTTCAATACCCATAAGTTCTGTAAATACTGTAGTTCAGTCTGTTTCAGACATGCATAATGTGCTCAGGCTGGGATTGCTGAACTGAAAAGGACCTTATAGTCACTATTTGTTAATAAGGATTGTGTGCAAGCAGAGCTTGATCAAAATTGGTTATTGTTTTTAGGTAACGAATGGTGGTTCCCTGTTTGCAGTAAAAATTCAGCAGTCAGCAGTTGTAATGGTATCTCACTGATGTCTCCGAAATCAAAAGCTGATGCACACACGGGGACTGGAGTAGCATAGTAAAGGAGCCAGGGAGGTAAGTATATGTTATTTTTGTTAATCACACCCTCCCTGGTCATAATGTATGATGAAGTTGTAGCTGGACAACCACTTTTTAAAACATTATTCTAAGCACCAGTCCACGGTTCAAAAAAGATAAGCAGACTAATGGGTGTCTGGCATCTGCTATTCTCCCCTTTTCCACCCCACATATATTTTTCTGGTAAGTATTGCAGGGAAACAATTTTGGCTGGTTGATATTTTAATTGAATTGGATTAAAATATGGTACAGTAAAGCTCTGTGGTTAAAGGGGTTGTCCAGGGGGAAAAAAAATCTTTAAAATCAACTGGTGTCAGAAACTTATATAGATTTGTAATTTACTTCTATTAATTTACTTCTCTATTGTTCCCATACTTATCAGCTACTATATGTCCTGCAGGAAGTGTTGTTTTATTTACATTCAGAAACAGTGCTCTCTGTTGACATCTCTGGCCGAGTCAGGAGCTGTCCTGAGCAGGAGAGGTTTTCTATGGGGATTTGCTACTGCTCTGGACAGTTCCTGACCCGGCCAGAGATGTCAGCAGAGAGCACTGTTTCTGAATGTAAATAAAACAGCACTTCCTGCAGGACATACAACAGTTTATTGGGGTTGAGCGAACCCTTGGACTTTTGGTCCGACGGCATTTTCAATCAATTACAATGCCTGCGATGCCTGCGATCCCGGGTGCATAGTTGCGATCCCGGGAATCTGCGGCCGGGATCTTCCAGGGAATTCAAGATATATTCCCTGGATTTCCAGGGAATGTATCTTGAATTCCCTGGAAGATCCCGGCCGCAGATTCCCGGGAGCAGAACTATGCATCCGGGATCGCAGGCATCGCACTGGAGTGAGCAGCTTTCAGTCCGAAAGTTCCGCTCATCTCTACAGTTTATAAGTATGGGAAGACTTGACATTTTTAAATAGAAGTAAATTACAAATCTATATAACTTTCTGACACCTGTTGATTTGAAAGAAAAAATTTTCGCTGAACAATCCCTTCAATTTTACATGGTGAACATTGTATAGGAGATGTTCTTTTCTATCCTATATTATACAATGCACAGTACAGTCACCCTCTTGCATAGATAGGACAGATAGCCAATGAGGGCCTTACCAACTGTGAGAATTAAAGGCCTGCAGTGGTTGACAGTCCATTCAGTTCCCATCTGCTTCTCTTAAAGTGTACCTGTCGTTTTAAAAAAACTTTTGACATGTCAAAACACATGTCCGGGTCTAAGTGTTCTGACCCATATCAATCGGGAGAACGAGCCAGGGGAAGACTGCACTATGCGCCGTCCCCTTCCAACTCCTTTTGTAACTCTATGGAACCTGACTCTTTCGCTCACAGAGCAAGGAGCAGGCCACAGTGCAGTCTTTTCTCTGCTCATTGTCACGATGGTTACGGGTGTGAACACTCAAACCCAAACCAATCAAAACTTTTTATACGTCTCTATAAAATATTAACAGTTTTTTTAAAAAATGACAATGACACTAACTTGAAAGATACGCTATCAGGCCATAAGCTTTAAAATAGATTCCATTGAAAAATACCATCAGCCATATAAAAAAAAATTTACCCTCTTACTAGAAGGAGTGATGGCCACTGCCAGATCATCTTCTTTGCTTTTTTTATGCTCTTCCTAGCCAAGCATGCATGAGTGGTGGGGAAGAGGTATGTTTAATTGCATAGAATTGTTGAATAAAACTTAATTAGGGTGGCTTCACACGTACCGTATCGCAGCGGATTTCACACTGCGAGTCCCACAGCGAAATCTGCTGCCATACTCTGTAGTGTAATTCCCTATGGCTCTACATTCTCGCACCAGCTGCCGGGCTAATGCACTGCCTGCCTGCACTCCCGTCTGCTTCTCTGGAGCCCGGCTGCCTGGCGCCCTTCTTAGTACATGTAAAATTGGCCCTACAGTGAAACACTTTTACATTTCTTAAAGGAATAAAATAGAAATATATATCACAAGCCCAAGCAAGGCAACATAATCTTGTTTATCAATGCAGTAGGTAACCCAGAATGCCAAGTGATGCCACCCACCCTACGTAATTACAGTCAAACATTATGGAGGATTTTAGACATAATTGGAATGCCAGACTGTGTATAATTCTCCGCTTATGCCTTGTTGAAGTGGGACTGGCAGTATCTCGTCAATTTGAGCAATGCAAAATTAATGATGACAGCTTGAAGAAGACAAGTCTAAACACTGTGCAAAAACACTGCCCATTTTCAGCTGGCATATTTAGAGAATCTGTGGGCTTTCCTATTCGCAGTGATACACAGGTGTTTCATGGAACTGTATTTTGTTCTTTAAAATCGTAAGAAAACTCCAGGGAACCAACTGAACATTATTTGTTGAGCGAAGTTCTGTTTATTTTGCATATATTATGTTACACTTCAGCTTCACTTCTGCAGTTCTGCTAAAGTTGTGTTACTGGGTAGCCAGAGTTCCTCTAATTGGTTTTTATTTTTTGTGGCTTGAAAGATATCTAACATTTTATGTGATCGTACAGAAGGCTAGCACAATATCCAAACTGTTAAGCTAGCACAATATCCAAACTGTTAAAAAAAGGGTGCTTACAGAGGTAAAAAGTAGCAAAGAAATTGAGTTTTTATGCACCCAAAGTATACAAACTGCAAGGAGAGTATACAAGTTTACTGTGAGTATCATATCTCACCTCAGTGCTCAATTTACAGCATAGACAGCTTAGTCCTGCTCTGTAATGTACTTCATTCTGCTACTGCTTCTTCTAATATAAAGACAGAAAATCAGTATCTCCTCTTCTGTGTTTGTGTGCAGTACATGGGAGCCATCATAGAGGTTTCACAGCACCTACTGGCTCAGGGACACCTCATGTTGGCATGGTGCCAACTAAAGTTTGGGAGAGGGGGAATAATGGGTTGTTTTTCACTCTAGTGCCTAGGCTCCGTAGTGGCCGGAGAAATCTTCAGCATACCATGAAATTTTAGACAACCCGTGCACAAAGCAAGGTCCATGAAGCCATGGTTGTGTGAGCTCTAAAAAACTTGACATAAGGCCCTGACCTCAACCATATCAAACACCTCTGGAATAATCTAGAACAAAGATTGCTTCAGACCTCTTGTCCAATATCAGTATCTGACCATACAAATGCCCTTTTGGATGAATGGGCAAACGTTCCCACAGAGACTTCCCAAAAATTGAAGAAAGTCTTCCTAGAAGAGCAGAAGCTGTAAATGGGGGACCAACTGCATACTATTGCCTCCGGTAGGTGCAATGTGTAAGATTGCCAATACTTCTCAATATATTGTATACTTTAATATAATCCTGAAGTATGGCTGCCTTTATAATATTGTACCAAAAACAAATGTACAAATGGAAGCAGAGTGAAAAAAAAACCATGTCGCACAAAAGAAAAAGCGCTCCAGCAGGGTCTGGTAAAATAGTCTGATAAAAGAGTCAATTCATAAAGACATGATCACAGCATGCTAAAATGAACAAATAGCCACACTATATTCAAAATAACACAAGTGATTAGGATGGAAATGATGAGAAGGAGAGAGTAAGCAAGTCACTGATGCAAAAAATATTTTGTTCTAAACAATGAAAAAGTGATATTGTTAGTCACTAGGAAAGTAGCACAGGAGACACAGACAGCAGGCCCTAGACTAAGCTACCCCCAACGTCCCTGCCTACTTGCTGCTCTAAATGGCAGCAAGCAACTGGACGACCGTCCCTACGCTGGTAAGGTGAAACACAAAAAACAGACAAGACGTAATAGACAATAGAGAGTTGTCAGCAATCTGGGTCAGCAGAAATGGGCAGCAGCATTGACAAGGTATAGCTGAGAGGTCGGGCTGGCAGAAAAATTGAAGAACAAAGTAAAAACAGAAAAGCGAGGCAATAGCAATAAGAAGAAAGCAGACAATAGACTAGCAAACTAGTTCAATAACTGGCAATGGGGAAACTGACAAACACTATATAGGAGAACAGAGGTCCGGTCCATGAGCTGATTGGACTGGCCTCTGATCTCCCAAAAAACCTGAGAGATTCACAGTCTGACTGGCAAGAAAAACTGTCTGTCAAACTAATGATGTTTCCTGCGGGGCATTGCACCTAGGACTTCACTGCTTTGAGCGCTTTCACTTGCAGCCGGCAGTGTTGTCGTTTGGCTGGTCTCCCTGAGATTACTGATCTGTTTCTCTTATGGCTCTACTAGGCATTGCTCCCACCTAGCCAGAATCCTGCTCCACACTGATGAGGGGCAACACCCTGAAACAGCTGTATGTGGATGGTTACCTGGCTTTGGTTTTTCCCTTGTCATTACATTGACTTATAGGACCACTTAATATGGTGGTTTTGGTGGTTTTCTTACAGGAGCCACCCCTTGGCTGGGTCCTTCCCGGAGGGATATCTGATAGTCCTGTGTTTCGAGACTCTTGATGAGGCTCCACAGGCTCTTCTTTTGTATATTTATGTTTCCCAGGGGGCAATGCAGCTAGGTGCTTTCACTAGCAGCCGGCAGTGTTGTCGTTTGGCTGGTCTCCTTGAGTCAAACTAATGAAGCTGCAATGTTAACTCCAAGATTGCATGAGCAAGCTAAGAGGATGGGGCTGAACAAACCAGACAAAAACAAGCCAGTGTTCAGACAGGGCAAGGAACACTGCACAAAGACTCACAACCCAGAAAATCAGCACCTTCTCGGCCGTACAGGTACAGCCCTAACAGATACATTCAGAATGAATGAATGAATGAATGATATCAATGCCATTGATGTTTCATACAGAGCTGTTGGGAGAGAGGCCCCTTTATTATTGACATTACATGCATATGTTTCATATATTTATGTTTTATGAAATATAAAATAATATACATTTGTTATTATATAGTTTAGTTATTCATCCCTGTATGACGAAGTAGATAGCACATAGTGCAAAATAGAAATGTACATTAAATATATTGCTTTCGAATCTGTAAATTGATAATGTAGACTGGATTATAAAAAAAAAAAAAAAAGGAAACTAATAAAACGTCCAAATATATTAACACATATAAAAACCAGAACAGCAGCCATAATTACCATAAATACATCACAGGAGCTTTGCCTACAGCGAAATATAAAGGTCTCTGAGAGAAAAAAATGTATATTTAAGAGAATGAAAGGGCAAATACTTAAAACGTTAAAATGAAGAACTGTTTATTCCCAATTATGCAAACCCTGACCTTATGGAAATACAAATACTGTATAATTAAAGTAAATGCAAACAGCAGAACATTTAAGAGCTCCAGAATATTTATATATTAAAGCACACTCTTGTGCTCAAGGGGAATTTTTCTTTCTGACAAAGGTTTTTCTATTAGTACATTCTTCATAAGAGGAAAGGGCTTACTTTTGTAATTGTAATTACACATTAGGGGGCCCTTAAAGGGGTTTTCTGGATAGCTTGTTTTTTTCTATATGTGCAGACATGTGTATGTAATTATAATTTTCACCAAATGGGATAAAGAAAACCGTCATAAGATTCCTTACATACTTCCAACACCATGATGGAAAGAGCTTGTATACAAATAGCAACTCTGGTGTCTCGTAGCGTCTCATAAGGAACATATAATAGAAACATATAATGGTAATAAAACACACTGAATGGCTGAGCGGGCCTGCACCGTCACATCTTAAACCCTGGAGGCGGCCACACACAGGTGGCAGCACAGGAGCCAGGGAGGTAGTGGATGGTATTTTTCACCAAAAAACGGGGCCTGGCTGAAGAACCCTTTTAATAGGGAAATCAGTCTATAGCTGCCGCCATTTTGGAGTGCCTTCTAATCCTTTCAAGGGATCCTTTCAAGCTTTTAAAATAAGGGCTAGGTTTGCCTCCTGAGATTATTTGGGCAAGAGGGTAGAAAGGCAGAATTATTCTTAGGCCCGTTCACACTAAGCAAAATAGAAATTTCGAGTGGAACCAATGGCGCGGGCTCTGTCTGCCTCACTGTCTCAGTGTGTTGTCTGCACACCTCTGCTCGGAGGCGCGCGACACATCATATTGAGACAGTAAGGCAGGCAGGATTTCGAGTGGAGTCTGCGGCGCATTGTAAATTTCTCTATTATTCTTACTTTTCTAACTTCCTGCACATACTATATTGTACAACTCCAAGGTCACACATCCATTAAGCCGACAACTTAATGCAGCATACATTAACCCCTTCAAGACAGAGCCCTTTGATACACAAAAGTCGGGGTTAAATTAATGCAATGTTCCTCCCCGCTTTCTAAGAGCCATAGCACCTTTATTTTTCTACCTACAGGGCTGGTTGAGGTGTCATTTTTCGCGCCATGATCTCTAGTTTTTATTAATATCATATTGGTGTAGCAGAAAAATTTTGATTGCTCTTTATGAATTTTTTGGTGATAATGTTCTGCACGCTACGATATATATATATATATATATATATATATGTTTATTTATTTATATTTTTTTTAATGGGCAAGGGGGTATTTTAAACTTTTATTGGAAGAGGGTTTACAAGGGTTTTTTAATATTTTTAAAAACTTTATTATTACACTTTTTTTAAACACTTTTAACACTGTAGTTTATGCAATTTTTGCCATAGCATAGATCACTGTTATCGGCGATCTATGTATAGAGCCTGCCTGAGAGCAGACTCTACACATAGATCGCGGATCCGACAGGACGGAGGTAATGAGCTTACCCCCACCTACGGGGGTACGGCTACGGGGGTCCCAATCACTCAGTGCCAGATGCTCTGTTCTGTCACTGAGTACCTTAAACGCCGTGATCGCTGTAGATTGCGGCATTTAAGGGGTTAATGAGAGTCGGCTGTGGGATCGCAGCTGACTTTCATTACCTGCGTCCCAGGACACAGATGAGAGCGGGATCGCTATCCCTGCAGCGCACCCGCTTTCATCAGAAAGCCCCCGTCAGTACAGGAACATATATATACATTTCTACTGCACAGGATATGTGCAGTAGGAACGTATATATACATGTTACTGACACGAAGGGGTTAATGATTACAATTTGTAATCCAACAGAAATCTATTATTATCAGGGACAAACTACCATGCTGTTTCATTTTACAATAAATAAATAACATTTCATTCACAGAACAAACCTATTAAAAAGTGCTACAGTACACTGTTACTTGTACAGCGCTGTCTCAATTGGCATTCACTGTAAAAGAACTTAATGTAACCATCCAAGCTGCTTATTTCTATCAAATTTTCCTTTTGTTGTTGCTGTTCTAACCACCTTTTCACCCAACGCGATATTAAACAGGGAAGCAAATAAGAGAGTCTGGAATAAAATAGGAAAAGCTTTTAACCTGGTGCTTATAGCAGATTTGGAACTGGCATGCAATTAGCTTTTGAGCCACTTACTGCCACAAACTGATTGATAGTTCTGTATCTTTTATTGAACACTTCACAACAATGCCAAGTTATTATTCTAGTACATGTAAGCTAGATGAGAAACTGCAGCCATCTACTGGCAGCATAACAATCTAACATACTCTGGGAACACATCATTTCTGAGCTTCTTAAGACACCTACATTTCACAGAGATGGGTTTCATTTCAAATGGGTCCTATAATTTATAATATAAATAGGGCTGGTATAGCATTGACAGGTGCCATAGATCTTGGACACAGTGATAACTGTATCTGTTTATTAACATTATTACGATGCTATGTATGAATTCCATAGCTGTCCGTGTATTCCACACATTTGAATATTAAATATGACTTGAGGAATACTAAAGTAATTTTCTCATAAAGACAATACCCAGTCTATATGTCATATGAGGACATGCCACCGAGAAGGAGGTTTCTTATATGTGACTTGCATTTACAGTTGCACTCAAAGGTTTACATACTCCGGCAAAATTTTTGAGAATATGAATGATAACACAAAAACTTTTTTTCACTCGTGGTTAGTGGTTGGGTGAAGCCATTTATTGTCAAACTACTATGTTTTCTCTTTTAAAATCATAATGACAGCCCCAAAACACTCAAATGACCCCCCATGCCCCAGTTCTCAATACCCTGCATTGCCCCCTCTAATATCAATGACATCTTTTTTGGTAATTGTGGATAAGACTTATAATTTTTTCAGATGATAAAGCTGCCCATTCTTCTTGGCAAAAAGTCTCCAGTTCCTGTAAATTCCTGGGCTGTCTTGCATGACCTCTGCACTTGAAAGTGGCCAATTATATTGAGTGGCTGAATTATATTGAGGTTAGGAGACTGAGACGTCCACTCCAGAACCTTCACTTTGTTCTGCTGTAGCCAATGACAGGTCGATCATGACCACCAAAAACATGTAAATGACCGGATCAAAAGTTTACATACCCTGGTCATTTTGGCCTCATAACATGCACAGAGGTTGACACAAACTGACAAAATTTTGGCCATAACTGCCAGGAAAATAGTTTTGGATGCAAAGAAAAACCCACAAATAACATCAGCTGAAATACAGGACTCTCTGAAAACTAGCGGTGTGGCTGTGCATAATAAGGAGGCACTTGAAGAAAAATGGGCTGCATGGTCGAGTCACCAGAAGAAAGCCATTACTGCATAAATGCCACAAAGTAATACACCAAACAGCACAGAGACAAGCTTCAAAACTTCTGGAACAATGTGATGGAACCAAAATCAAACTTTTTGGCCTCAACCATAAAGTTACATTGGGAGAGGTGTCAACAAGGCGTATGAGGAAAGGAACACCATTCCTACTTTAAAGAACGTAGGTGGATTGTTGATGTTTTGGGGATGTGTGAGCTACAAGGGCACAGGAAAGATGAAAAATAGATGCAACACTTTATGAGCAAATACTGGAGACAAATTTGCACTCATCAGCCCAGGAGGTGCACTTGGGACCATGATAAAGCGTGCATGCACGTGAAACGTGTAGGTTTTTCACCAGATCATGTCATGAGCTTTTATCTCTTTTTTTATATGAAATAAAGAATTTTTGATAGTATATATATATATATATATATATATATATATATATATATAAATATATATAATTTTATTTAATTTTTTTTATTTAAGGTGAGAGTACAGTGCTGTAGACCACACTATGCAGACTATGCCCCTCCCCCACTACCCCTCCCCCCCCCACTACAGGGAGCTCTTAAGCCAAAGCAATGCTCTTAAACCAAGTTACAGTTTTGAAAAACTGTGAGGTCTTCTTGTAAAACACTCTCAATCCAAGTTACCCTTAACCAAGGTACCACTGTAGTTTAACAATAAATGGTTTCACCCAACCACTAACCATGAATGAAAATTGTGTTATCATTTATATATTTTCTGAAAAAGGACAAGAAAGCAAAAGGTATATAAACATTTCTGTATAATCCAGAAAAGAAATATGTTCTGTCAACCTTAAGTTTTTTACTGTTTTTCAAAGGCATCTGTTCATCTGAATGTTTGCCATATAAGTCTATGTTCATCACAATGGCCGTGATTATTACGAGAATATACATTGCATTGCTGTCTATGGTATCCTGGCCAAAGTGTATACACATAGTATACGCTCCAGCGGGGATCCCTAGCGGTGCCGCAAACAACCGACATGTCAGTTTTCTGCGGCCGCTATTCATTGAATAGTGGCAGTAGAAAACCCTATCAGTGGACACTATGGAACGAGCGGCTCCGGCCGCCAGCTCCATAACGTGCAGTGGAGGGTTATGATGCAGGCTCGCACGGATGCCCCAGCATCAGAACTCTGCGACTGCCAAGATCATCCGGCCGTTGTTGCAGTACAGGCTGGGATGATCTTTTCAGAGACCAGCCGTTTTGTGACCCGGCCGTGTCATGGAGCGGCCGGTCTGATATGTTGTGTAAACATAGCCTGATACTGTATTTTCTGGGTGACTGGCTGGTTACTGATATGCTGGCTTTTCAAGCTGCTATATGATGGCCTGGACTATATACAGGAGTACCTTAGTCTTCCAGTGCTTCTGAATTAAAACAATGTGGTATTCAAGCTAAAATTTACTCGGAAGTTACATTTGGAACTCGAACTTTGCTCAGTATCTGAACTCCAGGAGATTCTAGTATTTCAACCCATGCGGCTGCAGCCCTGCTCGTTTTCTTTGGCCACTTGTTGGCCCCTGTCTTCTTCTGGTATCCTTACTTCTCCTGTCTCCCTCTCGTGTCTCCCCATCCCCTATAGTTGGGCTGAAGTGTCGTTTTTGAGGCTTTACATACTGTACAGTACTGTATAAGAGTATATTCACACTGAGGAATAGGCAAGGAATCGAAGAGGTAATTTTTCTGCTCAAAATTCTCTTCTTCAGCTCTGGTGGAATAGGAGTGGAATTTGAGCGTAAAGCGGTAATTCAAAGCCCCAATGGCTTTATGGTATATGGTATCAGATTCCACCTTTTATTTTCCAAAGAGTCTGTAAGGAATGAAAAGTGGAATCTGATTGGTTGCTAGGGGCAACTGAGCCAGTTTCACTTTACACCATGTTTGATAAATCTTCCCCAATATGCGTAATATTAAGCACAGATTACTCATGAAACACTTTGCCTATTCCTCAGTGTGAATATACCCTTATATTGCTGAAGTGCATACACAGTACAGTCAGTGTACCACCATCTCCCATCCTTTAAAGTGCTGAGGTGGGGGTGCACTATGCAGTAAAGGATGAGCGAGGAGTTGCATTATTGTACTATAGCTGCTGGTTTTGTTGAACATTTCTTGTTTTAAATAAAGTACTGTTTTGTACAATACGGCAGTAATTAAACTTGGCATTTTTTAATGCAGTAAATGAGTACTGTAGTTAGCTATTGGTGGATGCTGGAAGCAATTAAACAGATTTACATTATTTCCTATGGGAAAACACTGCTCGGTTCTGCTTTCCAAAAGAAGATTAAATTCCAGAAACTCCAGAAACTCCAGAAACTGTTTTTCTGGGATAAGAAAACATTGTTTGTATATTTAAGAGGTTATCCAGCGTTTAAAAATGTTTTATATATTGCTGGCCTGTTCATAAACATAATAAACATGTTATGCTTACCTCTCCGCACTGTCACAGTGTCCCAATGTGGCCTCTCTACTGTGTCCCCCACTGACTGAAGCTTTGCTACTTTCAAGACAAACTTGTCTCAGGAGTGACAGCCCGCTAAGCCAATCACTGGCCGCAGGGCTGCCCCATCTCAGTCAGTGATTGGCTAGTTCGTCTTAGAAGTAGTGGAGCTACAGTCAGTGGAGGACACCCGCGACATGACATGTGGACACAGGGGGAGAGTGTATTCAACGCTGAATAACCCCTTTAAGCGCTGTGGCTTCTGCTGGCACTATACAGATAAATATTATTATAATGTAAGATATTAGGAATTATAGGAATTTAAATTTAAATTTAGTTTGTAATTTAGTATGTAATTTACATTCAGTGTGTGAGCGTACATCTTTTGTGCTATATAAATGGTAATGAGAAACCGAAGCTCCCTTTGCACAGCAGAGTACATATAATGATGAACATACATGGCTCATTTTTACAGCAGTTTTGCTTTTACACAGCTTTGAAGCATACTCTTGTTTTCGCGAAGGAAGCAATACGTGTTCCTTAAAGGCTGACAAGCAGTGGGTCACACAGCAGCACAGCCAGCTTAGCTTACTTCATCATATTGTAAATTGGTCTTAGATTTTAGTATCTGCTCTTAGGTCTCCAGAGTACAGTTATATTTTCCAAGTCAAGTGATTTCATTTAATATTCTAGCTGACAAAAACCATACAGGAGATTTGCTCTCAAATATATCACAGACAAAGGCACGCTATAAATAGCAGAATAAATAAATCGCTTCTCACTCATTCTGTCACCTGTCCTGTCCGATCTATGGTTACCTGGCATTTAATAGTCTCATTTATTCGGAGAAGAATAGAATGCCTATTTCTAGGCAGAACTCTTTTTTTTTCTTTTTTGTTTTGCTTATTTAGGATTAAAGAGGAACTCTGTTGGCATTAGGCTGGGATAACATGGGTCTGTCAGATGAATAATACTAGTGGTTCACCCTGCAACTATACATAATTGTCACAACTGTGATGGTGTCCCATGTTCCGGGCCATCACCACACCTGCTCCCCCAGTGCTCTGTTCCCGGTAGACGCTGGAGTCTGCTGCCCCGTGTCTGCTGTCTCTTGTTTCTCCCCCGTTTCTGCTGCCTGTTGTTTCTGCTGCCTGTGGTTCCAGCCTGTGGTGACTGCTGTCCTACCTTCAGCCATGAGTCCAGCCTACATGCCTATGTGTCTCCAGCTGCACCTTGCCTGCCGCTGCTAGCAAGCCAAGCCAGGGGTAGCGACCTGGGGGTCGCCTGCCGCAGCAGGTCTGTCCCACCTTGTAGTGGGCACTGGTGCAGCCCCTTAGATCTGCTACCTGGTGTGGCTTACATCATCACTAGCTAGCGGTGGTACAGCGGATCCACGACTCCAGTTGTTACAATAGTTGTTACAATATCTTTTATTTAAATTGTATTTTTTATTATCATTGTACATACAGCCCATGATTAGTAGGATTTAATATCTAATTTGTGAATCAACCGAGATGAAAGAGATTGTGGAGGCAAGTCCTAAAATCAGCTCCAAATGGGGCTATCTTCTGATGGACATTTGGGGGCCTATAACGGAGCATGAGCCCACCTGATGCTTTTAACGCGTTTTACATCTCATTGACTTTTAATTTTCTGAGGACAAACTGTTAGGGCTATGGGAATGCTGGGTCAGGGAAGAGACGGGGAAGCCAAAGACAGTGAACCCTGAATTTGTCCCCATCCATTGTCCCTGCCTACTTGTCTCAATCAGCCCTAAGCGGCTGCAGACAATCACCAAGACAGCCCCTAACTTAAGTATGTGACACACAGAACACGGACAATACAAACAAAGGTAACAAAGGATAGTAAACTGTCCAGAGTCACAACAGCAGGCAGCAAAAGTGCAAAACCTGAATAAACAAAGTCACAAGGCAAGCAAAAAGGTCAAGCTGAGGAGGAAGGTATGTGTCTTACCTTCCTTCTCGGCCCTGGACCCGCACTGTTAGTTGGTGTAAACTCTGCTTAGGAGCGCCCTTAGGAGCACTGGGGGTTCATACAGCCTGCCCCCTCCATTTATTATCATTAGAAGGGATGGGCCAGATGACGCAGCAGTGCTCCTAAGGGTGCTGCGGAGCTGAGTTTACCCCGACCAACAGTGTGAGACCTGCGGCGAGGAGGAAGGTAATATGCCTTTCTCCTCAGCATCCCCAGCACTATAGGGGGCTATCAGCAGGTTAGATGCCTATTAACTAGAAGTTTGCTCCAGAGACTGAAAAAATTAATTATATATTTTTTGCTAATAAATATATAGAAAGTTTATAAATATATATCACTTTGTAATAAAACTTTATTTAAATAAATGTATGGTTTGTTATTTACATATACACTGCTATTGACACACGGCCCCTTCTGCTGCCAACAAAGTTTGTTTCAAGAACGGCAGGGCTATCTAAGGTCTGCAGTTCCCGTGGTCTGTTCTAGCTATGCCACACAGTCATATACAGAGCAGGGTCCCGTTACCCCCATGTACTGTATGCGGCTGTGTGCGCAGCCTCTCTACGGCAAGCAGTGATAGCAATAGATGCTTGCTCTGCTAGTGGTTCTAACACAGTGATCATGTCAGGCAGTGTCCCCCAACCCAACCACCCAGCCACCAAGATACTATATATAAGAATATACAGTTCACTGGGAGAACGGGACCCTGCTCTGCACATGCACTGTAGCACATCGTTATTGATACAGAGGGGATCGGGAATGGCAGAGCTTAGATAGTCCTGCAGTTCTGCACACAAACGTTGGTGGCAGCAGAGGCCGTGTTGCCCCTTACTGTGGCCAGTCAACATATATGTCTACGTAAATAAAACTATAAAACTATTTTAATAAAGTTATATTACAAGGTAATGCAACTTTATTTAAGCAATGTATTAGCAATGTATTTTCATTTCCTGGAGTGCCCCTTTAATTATCATGCTAACAGGTATATTTATGCAAAAGAAGATACATCAGACAAACAATAAATAACATATCATCCCTGTCTAAAACAATCACTTACTTCATCATTTTCCAAGATACTAGTGGCACATTAATGTACTTTGCTACTTGATCAGCAGTTTGCACGGTATTCTAGATGCCACCTACCCTGTCACTGTGTCACCCTCCGTGTCAAAGTATCATCTGATTCCAATTTACATAAATGATTTCTGTCTTTCCAATACTTTGAATGACAGAAATGTTCAAACAAGTTCTTAAATGGTTTCGACCTGGAACATGCCAGACCATTAGTTGCTAAGAGATCCTTGCTTCCATTTATTCATTACAAATAAATGCAAATATTATGGTAAGACATGCTTCAATTGTAGTTGTATCAGCAGAAAATTTGCTAAATGGAGCATTGAACTGACATCGCCACACAGTATATCAAACACTAGAGTCCTTATTAAAGGGATTGTCTGGCAAGCAGAAGACGGCTAAAGCCTCTGCTTGTCGGCATTAAAACTTTTTCTCTCCCTCCTCTCTTCCAAGACGTGGAAGGATGGGATAAATCATGATCATCACTTACAGGGGAAACACGCCCGCACGTAATTTCAAATAGCTGCACAGTGTCTCCGATATTGCGATACTGAGATGATCGTGACTTAGTCCCATCCCTCCACATCTTCGAATACGTGGAATCTCAGAAAGTGAGCGATGGGAAGCAGGAGGCTAAAAGGGGTAATCCGGGAAAGATTGACTTTTCCCCTATTGACAGGATAGGGGAAAAGTAGGAGATCTCAGGGGGGGTCCAACCCCAGAAACCCCCAGCGATCTCCATATGGGACCCTGCCAAATCTGTTATGAATAGAGCCCTAAGTTAGCACACGATCCGCAGCTCTATTCATTACTATGGAGTGAAGGAAAGAGCCAAGTACAGCGCTCTTTCGGTGTACGCAGCTCTTTCTGACACTCAATAGGAATGGATAGGGCTGCAGGTCAAGTGCTGACCCGGGTCTCGATTCATAACAGATCCCATATGAAGATTGCCAGGGGGTGTCAGCGGTTCGACCCCCTTAATCGCCTACTTTTCCCCTATTCTGTGGACAGGGAAAAAGTTTATTTTCCCGTAATACCCCTTTAAGTCCTCTTCTGCTCCCCGAATAACCCCTTTATGGTGCGTTCACACCTACAGGATCTGCAGCTGATTTTCTGCAGCAGATTTCATTTAAATAACTGAACACAGCATCAAATCTGCTGCAGATCTGCTGCAGATCCTGTAGGTGTGAACGCACCCTTAATAATGAAAATACTTTTCTTTATTCAGGTGGACTTGGGCATGCACAGACCTATTTAGAAGGAACAGCAGGGGGAGCTAATTAAATCTGAAAAAAATCCCACCTGCAGATTTAATAATAAAAAAAACGATAGGTTTTAATAACGATAATATTTAATTTCTTAATAATTTGGTAATAGTTGGTGGGACAACCCCTTTTAAGAGGACCAGTCAGCTGACATCTTTGTTCACATATTTTTGTATATCTTGTACATGTAGTTGTATTTTTTTTAAAAAAAACTATGCCGCAGTGTTACCCACTGGTCAGCAAGAACAGTTTTGAAATCGGGGCATACAGACAGATTTTTATAGCATCTTCTTGCTTTGTATAAATGAATTCTAAGGGAAATCTAAGCTCCCACTATGCACTGCTTTTAGCTGAATTTTTAATTTACAAACTAAAAGGTGTCTGTAGAATCCAGTAATGAAGATGTTACCAGACAATGTCGAGGCTTTCATATTTGGACAGTGGCAGGGAGTATGTCAGAGGTCTGATTATATTTTTCCCTGGCACAAGAAGCTAAAAACTGTGATTGGAAGTAAGACAGCCTGATGCGGATTAACAGTATTTTAAGGATTATCTGGTTTCCTAAAGTACTGTCTATTTGTAGTGATCCGGCTGTGTAATTGAGTTGGGAGGCAAATCATCTTACTTGCCTCTATCCATACAAATAGAGAATTTAAGAACACATAAGAAAAATCATGGCACCTAACACCGACTTACAGCAATTTTATGCAGTTTTACATAAGTTTTAGCAAAACTGCAATGGCAAGGTTTTTTTTCCCAAAGATATGGATTGTAAAATGACAACATCTAGAGTGGGAATGACACAAGATCTGACGGAAGAGGAGGGATTCACTTTTTAAGGGGTTTCCAGGATGAGAAAAAAACACAGCCACCCCAGGTCCCCAGGTTGCATGTGGTATTACAATTACAATTACAATTACGCTAAATACAAGAGCTGATGTTATTTCTGGAAGAAAGCAGCCATATTAAGGACCCATAACTTGCCAGTGGGTCAGGGTAGTCTATCACTTAAGGACCCATGTCGTGCCAGTACACCAGATGGTCTGGGGGCTCTATAAATTGAGCTTAGGAGCTGATGACAGCCGCAGCGATCACACTTCTGCCCATGTCATTAACCCCTACTGTGCTGCAATCGCGGCATATAACCATCAGTGACAGGAGCTGCACTGCATGACTACAGGGGGTCCCGATCATTTACCCTGACTGCCAGAGGTTTCTTACTTACCTCCATGCAATCAGCTCTGTGATTTTCTAATAGAGTCTGGTACAGGTGAAGATTGTGGGTAACATTGATCAATGTTATGCAATAGCATACCATTAACCAGTGTATGCAACCTAAAAATTGCATGTACAGTAATAATTCCCTAGGGGGACTTAAAAAGTGTTTTAAATAAGTTTAAAAAAAAAAAGATAGCCCCTTCCCCAATAAAAAAATAAATTCCCCCCTATCTATTTTGTATATAAAACACATAAAAATAAATAAAAAAACAAATAAACATATTATATATTGTAGCGCGTGCAGTTGTCCAATCTAATAAAATATAAAAACAGTATTCCTGTATGGTGAATGGCATAAATGGATAAAGCAAAAGAATCGCTGATTTTTTGTTACATTACATATCAGAAAAAAATAATAAACCAATCAAAACATCCCTTTTACATGAATATGATACCAATGAAAAGTAGAGATTGTGGCGCAAAAAGTAAGACACCAAACAATCTTGTAGGTTAAAAAATAAAAGCCCTATGGCTCTTAGAATGCTCAGAGGCTAAAACAAACATGGAAAAATGAAAATTGGCCTGGTCCTTAAAGGAGAAGTCTGGCGAAAAGTATTGTATTGCCCCCCAAAAGTTATACAAATCACCAATATACACTTATTACGGGAAATGCTTATAAAGTGCTTTTTTCCTTTCATTTACTACTGCATCAAGGCTTCACTTCCTGAATAACATGGTGATGTCACGACCTGACTCCCAGAGCTGTGCAGGCTGAGGGATAGTGTCACTTCAGTGCCTTGTGTCCCTCAGAGTCCCTCTGCCACCATCCTCTCCAGCAGCCACAGCCCGTACAGTTCTGGGAGTCGGGTCGTGACATCACCATTTTATCCAGGAAGTGAAGCCTTGATGCAGTAATAAGTGCAGGGAATAAAGCACTTTATAAGCATTTCCCATAATAAGTGTATATTGCTGATTTGTATAACTTTTGGGGGGCAATACAATACTTTAATAAACATCTTCGCCGGACTTCTCCTTTAAGGCCAAAATCTACTGCGTCCTTAAGGGGTTAAACAGCTCCATGTAGGGATAAAAATATACAAGTTGATGTATACACACTGTAACACTAGAGCTAGAGAGAATGGCCTGTAAGATAAAGGCAAAAAGTGGGGAACAGTTTCAAAAATGGGAGGGAGGAGACCAGTCTGGGAAGCAGTCAGTGTGATATAAAAGGCATGAGAACCAGTCTTTGTAAGCGAGGAGGGAACCATGGGGAGTAGTGTAGGAGAGTCATGGAGATTAGCTTGTGTGATAGAGGAGTATATAGGTAAAACAGTAAGTGTGGGAGAAGAGGACCAAGGGGAGCAGTCTATGAGGGAGGGCAGGGGTAGCAGTCTGTGTGGAAAATAAGGGGAATGGAGGAGCAATCTGTATGAGAAGTTCAGGATTTTTTGAATCTGCTACATAACTGGGCTTTACAAGAGTACTTATCAGCGTAATTCCTTTGTGATTTTCCTAATACATGCATTTTTTTACTTGCTCTCCTCTTGTAACCTTTCTGAGCCTATCTGCCACCGCTTTTTATGAATTGCATGGCATGACTTAATGTCACCAGGCCTACATACTTTAGTTCTGCCTTTAAATGTTACAGCCTGAATAAAACATGCCCAAGGAACTGCTGAGTTGTAGCTGAATATCTGTAATCAATCTTTACTGAGCTGGAATAAAATATTCATACATTACATTATATTCCAGCAGTAGCAGCCGGCACATTACATGGATATTTCATTATTTTTAAGTTGTAAAGATATGAAATACCTTAGATGTAAGCGCTCAGTAGGGTACGAAAGAATCGAATGCGTCTTACAAAAGTGTCAATATGCCATTTAGAAATAGGAAACACAGTATTGGAAATCAGGTGTAATATCCTGCCATGGTTTATAGTTTGCTACATTGTGCACTATAGCAGCCATTTGTTTCCATACAAAGTTTCTCATTTATTATCCATAAACAATTCCAGGTCACTGAGGATCATTTAAAAGGGAGGAAAGGAAAGTGGTTAGGACACACAAGCCATGGATCCCAGGGCTGATCTAGGAAACAGTGAAAGGACAGACCAATCAATAAGAAGGAATTATTTTGCATTAGAAAAATATAGCGGCTTACTTTTAAAGATAGCGCCACACTTGTCTTCAGGTTTTGTGTGGTATTACAACTCGACTCCGTTCACTTCCGCTCCCGCTTGCTTCTCTGGCTTCCGGGTCACTGATGTCCCACTCAGCCAATCAGTGCTGTGTTCGCTTAGATTGGCTAAGCGGGATGCATGCCAACCACAATCGTACCATTAGTGACAGCCTTCTAGTTTTAGTCAGTGACTGACTGAGAGGGGACAGCAATTTGGCCACAGTTTGGCTGAGCAGGTTGTCACTCTTATCTGGAGAGTGGAGCACTTAGGGAGCGCTGTGTGTGCCGGGTCGCTCAAGATAGAACACGTTTGTGGTAAATATGAATGCTCTCACCCCCCCCTTCCCCACCAACACCCCTGCAATTTACCCATCCCTTAACCCCCTTCCTTGCTGGAATGGGTGCAGTGTGAGACCAGTCCGGCCCCAAAAGGGTTAAGTAGGGATGCTATACATCCTCACTTAACCCCCTGGGGGCCAGACTGTTCTTTATGGCACCCAAACAGTTAAGTGTTTACAGTTTATAGCTATCTGTAAAGATGCTGCATACTATAAGGAGCAGAACACCTCAAATTGATGGAATGTCTGCTTTTTTTCCCTCCAGATATCGGTATCCTGAGGTTTACGGCAGATTTGGTGGACTTTGTCAATGACCAGCGGACTTTTTGCTTAATAAAATGGTAAATAAGGTGTGTGGGGTGTTTTTATTTGAATAAAAACATTTTTTCACTTAGTAGTGAAAAATACCACACTGGTATTACTAGGCTGCTGTTTGTTTTTTTAACCGTGCTGGTTTCAAAAATAGGGGGAACCCTACTCACTTTAAAAAAATAAATAAATAAATATAAATATAGTAATAACAGGGCGGGAAAGACCATAGATTTTGGCCCTCCCCAGCCCAATAATAGCAGCATGCTGCTGCCCAGTCCAAGGGCGCCAACTTTGATGTTTGATTTGATGGTTTAAGTAAATATATACTAAAATAGCTGGTGGTATAATGTATTAGATATCTATATTTAGATATATTTAAGGCATTTTTCATAAAAAAAAAAAAAAACTGGTGAAAAAGTTATTTTATTTTTTTTTTTACAAATTTTTTTTTTTACAACATTTTACTTATTTTGTAAAATTTTCTTTGTCAACCCAGTTCGCTTCGCTCATCTCTAATCCTGAACTTTCGCCTGTTTTTTACTACCCATTCTCTTTCTGACTTTGTACCTTGCTGCCTTCTCGGTTCTGACCTCTGCCCATTTTTGTGACTACGCCTTTTTTCTGCTGCGTCCCTCTCTGTTGCTGGCCCAGCCTGTCTGACCGTTCTATTCCGTGTCCTGTCTTTTTGCCTGTATTTGTCTGTCTGTGTTTTGTCCTCTGGTACGTGCAGCATTGTTTTTGATTTTGAAAGTTATAATAACAGGTATACTTTACTGTTAAACTTAAGTTTTTATATACTGTAACATTTTCTACCAGGATTTGCTGTTACAAACCCGATTTCATAAATTACTCCTAAACCAAGGCTTATCTTTGGTTTTTTTTAGAATTTGTCCATAAAACCTTATTTCAGTCCACATTTGGCTCATCTGTGTGATCCCATGCAATGTTTTCTCGTTCACGGATAGTAGGTTCATAAACATTAATTTTCCCCAGAGGAAGAGACATCTGCAGATTCTTGGACTTTACCCTATATCTTTGAGAGCTCATAAAATATTGTGATATGACAATATGTTCTTGTAAAATGCGTTGTAAGATTTTGGCAGTCTCAGTATCACCATTGCAATTCTGTATCAAGGTCGGCACCAAAACATAAACAAGTGTTCCTGCCATTATAGGCTAAAAGAGTTTACAATGTCATATTTAATAAATGTCTGACACGAATGAATTGAAAAGACAGCTTATCGGGTAGTTCTATTCTTGTACGGTGTACAATGTCTCTTTCTCACTTTGGATTCTTGACATTACAAATGAGATTCTTTCTACCTGACAAGTTAATAGTTCCCCATAGTCTTCATATAGTCACGTTTATGAATAATCCATGTCGACTTCTTTGTTTTGCTCAACATTAGATAGAAAAATGAGGATCTTGTGCATCTGGTCTTAAATTGTGCTGCTTCTGTAGCGTGACCGTGAATCTTACGTTTCTGGCTACCATTTATTTAGTAATGAGCAGAAGCAATTATACCTCAGGCCTTCAAATGTTTCCAATAAGACATACTGAGCCAGATTAGCTCTGAAGAAAAATAAATGGTTTCTTATTTTCATTTATTAGTAGCTATTAAGGGATACACCACTTGTTTGTCAACCTATGTCATAGTTCTCCCCACTCTGAGATCTCACTAAACTTATGTAAGCAATGCATTTTAACTATGAAAGAAAATATGTGACAGTCACCATGCAGATTTCCTATTCTTTCCTGTGTTCAGGCCCATATTTATCACTAGGCACCCGTGGTCCAGTGCCTAGGGCAGCACCTTGCAGGGGGGCAGCACCAGGGAGCAGGGGGAAAAAAATTTTGTTTTTATTTTTTTAGTTTCCCTCTTCCCGTTCAGACTTGCCAGTAAATCTGGTGCCTTTTCCATAGGGGTTGGGGGGTATGGTGGTATTGGTCAGGTCTGGTATTGCCAATCGGTGCGAGAAGATGGGGCGTCTTCAGGTTTAGTGCCTAGGGCAGCAGCAGCTGTTAATACGGCCCTACCAGGTATAGAAATGATTTATCTACTCAGATCAACACAGCTACAGATCTAATGTATGATACTCTTACTAAAGTACATTTAACAAATACCATTTTTGTCCAAAAATAAGATATGTTTATCTGTTTGTATACATCCCCCCTCTGTAGATAGTTCCCATACTGTATACCTCCTTCCCACCTCTGTATGTAGTTGGCCCATGTACCCTTCGTCCCCCATATACAATGTCCCCCACTGTGCATCTTCTTACCACTTCTGCCTCCCCTGCCGCTTGTGTGGAGTAGTTGGGGGTGGAGCATAACAAGTCTGGCACTGATTGGCTGGTGCTCAGCCATCCAGTGTAAGGGATATGGTCAGATGACTAACTAGGGCTTATTTTTAGTGTAGGGCTTATATTTCAAGTCTATTCCAAAAAGCTGTAAAATGAAGCTACTGTAGGTTTTTTTCAGGTGGGTCATATTTTCAGAGATGAATACGGTGGTGCTTTGGATTATGAGCATAATTCGTTCCGGGTCCATGCTTGTAATCCAAATCCACTCTTAAACCAAAACAAATTTTCCCATAAAAAATCATAGAAATGCAAACAACTGGTTTCAAACCCCCAAAATAATGATTTATTATTCTGAATAACATGTAAAACAGATGAAACAAACATTTAGAAACAGCAGAATATGTGATATTATAAGTTACTGTACAGTAATGGAGAGGATGGGAAACACAAGGGCTGCAGGGAGCATGGAAGAATGAGCAGGGCAGATGTGGGAACATACATGCAGCACTCTCTGTCCAGAGAGAGAGGGGGGTTACATCTTTGAAGAGATTACCTTCACAGTCCTGTCCCCTGATGCAAGCCCCAGCCGGAAATAGATCTGCTATGATTCGGAAGGTGAAGGAGACTTCCTGGGTCAGAGTACAGTGCTGTAGTCCACCCTGTGCAGACAATTCCCCTCCTCCACTCTCCCTCCCAGTACAGGGATCTCTTAAACCAAAGCAATGCTCTTACACCAAGTCACAATTTTTAAAAACTGTGAGCTCTTAAACCAAAACGCTCTTAAACCAAGTTACTCTTAAACCAAGGTACCATTGTACTATGTATATAATATTGTTAGGAAAGCCAGCCATACAAGATCTTCCTGGTAGTAGATATGCTATGTAATTGATTGTAAAATCTCATCAAAGGGTTATTCTCATCAGCTGATAATTTAACTCGGCACCGCTGTGGAGGGGGGGGGGGGGGGGTTACCGGGTTAGTGTTGAGGATGGGACGCAGCAGTGCTAAGCTTAATCAGTTCAACATCACTGTATCTCCCACTGGGGTTACACGTCTCCAGGGACACTCCAAGCCCTGGAGGCCTGTGTGACCTCAGAGGGAGACAGAGGAATTAATGTATACTCACTGCTCCCTAAGATCCCGACTACCCAAAAAATGTCTCAGCCCGGCCACAGGTCTCAAAGGGAAGAGCGGTGGTCGGGAAGCTAAGCAACGAGCTATTGACAGTACAGGGATCAAACTTTAAAAGAAAGCAATTTTGCTAATGCAAAGCATTTTCAAAACTGCTTTCTTTTGCATTCCCTATCACCTAACAAAAGCTAAGATCATGAGAATACCCCTAAAAGGTCTTTTTTACAGGGGATCTGTAAATATGCATTCTTTGTTATGTTCCCCCCACCCCCTGCCCCCTACTTCTCCTTAAAATGCTCACCATAATCTGCATGAACATTTAGGGATTAAATGTGCCTGAAATGTGCAATGCAATTATCAATAAATTATGGAAAATTAGCAGGGGGTGTGATATACTACATATTTGCAATTTACTTTTTAGCTTATTTTCTATATGAAATCAATGTTATACATTTGACGACTTGGTGTCTCACTTACTGGCAAAACTGCAGCCAAGGCTCCATCACTAAGGCCATTTTGTCTTCAGTAAAAGTAAAAAGAGAGACCCAATGGAGGAAGTGATGCCAATTGTCCGTCTGCTCTGCACAGACCCAGTGAAGATCGTACACACCCCTGCGTGCTGCTGCTGCTGAGTAAACTAAGGGCCCTATTACACGGGATGATTATTGTGCGAAAAATTGTTATATCGTTCGAATTTAAAAGATAATCGTTCTGTGTAATAGCAGGCAACGATCTAAAAATCGTTCCTATGTCGTTTATTGTTGATTTAGATCTGAACCTCAAATTATCGCTAACTGTTCGCTAATCATTTGCTGTAATTCCACATTCGTTTGCTCAAGTTCCACATTTTTTCACTAATCTTTCAGTCTAATTGCACATTGTTCATTGTTTTGCGGAGATCAGAAGGAATAAACGATCATAGTAACGATCGCAATAACGATCATAATAACAATAGTATCTAACGACTATCGTGTGTAATATGGTGAAAGATTTCAGGTTAACAATAAACAATCTTGTTTGCGATCGTTTATGGTTAGTCGTTAATCGTTAAAAATCGCTCCGTGTAATAGGGCCCTAACTGATTCTCAGGCAGAGGCATGAGCAGCAAAATGGGGCACTAATGGGGCTGCAATCTTAAAATCAAAACTGACAGCATACATAAGGCAAGCACTATATATTTGCTGGGTTTTTATTTTTTATATATCAAGACAGCTTTGGAGAGTCAACTTTTAATAAATCAGTCAAATGGTATGTTAAGGGAGATCTACCTCTGAGCTCGCTAGAAATAAACTTTAGTTGGCAGGTTAACCAGGCCGCAAATACCTGCAATGCCCCTGCTGGAGAGGTTAAGCAGTACACAGTTTCCATAGAAATGTATGGCCTGTCCATTTAAAAGGGTGTCCCTTAACAACTGAATGAAATGGCAGTGGTCATACTTGACCTGTTGCATCATTTGCACAGAGACCCCCGATTCCCATGATTAGTGGGGGTTAGATCAGTTAGAACCTCACTGATCAGATACCTATCACCTATAATAAGAAAGGGGATGAGGTACAATCTTGGGGGCCCCTCAGATATGCAATGTCCTCCATAAGAAAAGATTATCTTTAAACCTCATTAACAGAAGAGGGCCCAGAATTTCGTAAAACATAATGCATTCACAGTTCCCTTTTGGGCGAGCTTAAAGAGGATGTACCACCAGGTACCTCCTCTTTAATCTGACACAAGGATAGAATGGCGCCATCACGGGCAAGCCGGTGCTGTGGTCCATTTTTCGATCCACGGCCCAGTTCCCGTGTACGGCGCCGTTCTATCCACGGGTCGCAGGCTGGTGCTCAAGCACTAGAGGTAGGCCGGCCTGTATGACACGGCTCGGTTAGAACCAATGGAGCGGCGTCATACAGGATCGAAAACCGGACCGCGGCACCGGCTTGCCGTTCTATCCCTGCGTCAAATTAAAGAGGATGTACCTGGTGGTACATCCTCTTTAATAGAGTCCTGAGTACTTTGGCGGGAAACACTTTACAAGGAGACTTAATGCAATGTCCAAAGTGTACTGCACAGAAAACGCACCAAAAACGCATCACACAAAAATCTTAAAACACTGTAGGTCTTTCAGCAGAAATCTTTGTAGGCAGCAGCGAGGTTTGGATCCTGTTTGTGACGCCACTTCTGTCTTGGGGGAGCTTCAAATATGCAATGTGCTCCATAAGAAATAATTATCTTTGTACCTCACTAATAAAAGAGGGCCCAGAATTTCGTAAGACATAATAGGTAAGTCAGATTGATGTCCATGCTTACAAATAAATAGATCAGGAGTTGCTGCGGGCATTGTTAAGACCTTCTTTTAGAAATGAGGTCTGTAAATGACTGTATTAAAAGTACTTTCTATTTCCTCTTGTGATGATGCTGATGGTAAGAGACAGATTTTATGTTTATTTCCTATGTTGTTTATATCATATAAACAACTGCTAAAATTATTATCTACCATTTATGCCTGTCAGTTATAATTGTTACTTTTCCCCTGTTTTATATTTTAATGTAATCTGGAATTTCTCTGAATAAATTACTAAATTTATCATTTTTCTATAATAGTGTCATGTGGACAGTTTGATAAAATAGCTCATTATACTCACTGAAGTGAAATATGAGTTTCATCAGTGCATTTTCATCATGAAATTAGTTTGTGGTTATCGATATTGAAGAAAATCAAGCATAGTTCTATGTAATATAATTCCTAACACCCCCAAACGAGCTGAAATAAACACATTTGTTTAAAGTACAGTATAAAAAAGTTGGCATTGAAAACAAACGGGAAAGTATGGTGAGAGCTGTTTCAGTGCGGTAGAGTGATATCTATTATTAAGAGACTTGTATAGGTGGCAGCAAAACAAAACAAGTCAATCCATCTAGTCTGTGAAATTTAGTAATGACTGTGAAGAACTCTTTGTTGCGAAGAGTAACTGCGGTTTCAAAAGCTTTTACAAAAACTCCATGTTTTTGTCAGATTAACCCTTCAGAGTGATGACAAGGTGATTTTAGGACTCTCAGTGCTGTTATTGAGCCTCTTAGAGTTCCATTTCCATGCAAAGTTCGATTTCAGGGGGCAGGACCAGAGCTGGGCTGTTTGCGAATAGTAGACACAGGCACTTCTAGTTGTCTGGCCAATAACAGCTCCTTCTACTCACTACTATGCCATGATGCAGTGCTGGCGGTGATGTGCTGGACTGAACAGGATACATTGCATAGGATGATTTAAAGGAGAAATCTGGTGATTAAAAAAAATTGTTAGATGAAAGGGGCAACAATGACTGATAACCTCTCCCATGCCTTTTCAGCGATGTCTCACCACTCTGGCGCTCTCGCTAGGCTCCGGGACCTTCTTTGGCTGAAAGGTCTCGGCCCACTTGATGGACTGCTTGCTCAGCCAGTCAGTGACTGGAATGGGACACTGCTGCAGTCACTGATTTGCTGATGGGGCAATCCATCAGCCAATGTTAGGATAGGGACAGGATGACACAAGAACAGGTGAGCCCTGAAGCTGGCACCTACCCCGCTGTCCCTGCCTACTTGCCTAAGAAGCCCTAAATAGCAACGGACAATTGGACAGCAAAACCCGGCAAAATCCTGCAACACAGAACAAAACAAGACAAATACACACAATAAGGCAATGTCAGAGGTTCAGGTCAATAACACAATACAGAATCCAGGAGGGTAGTCAAATGGTCAAGAGCCAGAAGTCAGATAACCAAAAATTCAATGCAGAAAACAATGCTAGGTCAAGGCAAGGACTGAGGCAGAGGGAAAGATACCTATGGTACCTGGAGTCCCAACCCCAGATGTGATTGTCCAGGTCCAGCTCAGGTGCTGACAGCTGACTGGTGTGTCAGCTGTCAGTCAATAAACACATATATCAAACACCTTATGCAGATCGGCTGTTGGTAGTAAAACACCCGCCATGGCTACATCAAAAGAAAGCACCGCAGCGCTACATAGAGGCAAGCCAGCTGCTAGGGACACCGTTGGCGTGCCCCCATCAACCAAGTTACCAGGGATGCTGCTGGCGTCTCCACAAGCCCGGCCACACGCTCCGGCAGAGTCAGAAGCTGTGCGCGCGGCTTGAGCTCTAATAGCTGGGTTGGGTATTTTCCCTCCAAGTTGTGATTGCATTGGAAAATGCCTTCTGGCGGGGGTCCCAGAGCCAATAACACAGCGCTTTACAGGCACAGGAAGAGGTAAGTAGTGATTGTTTATTGTCCCCCTTGCCCCTGCAGAATTCTCCTTTAAAGTACAGTGATGATGATGAAGCCAAGGTAAAGGAGGGAAGGTTATATTTAGAACGCAGCTTTGTTTACATACAGTAGTAATAACATAAGACACAGCTGTCAAGAACTTTATAGGTGGTAAACAATGAAATTGAAGCTTTGATTTACTGGTATTGTGAACATACAGTAGTAATAACATAAGGGACAGCTGTCTAGAACCTTATAGGTGGTCAGCGATAAGAGTGAAGCCTTTATTTACCTTACATGGGCAGTGTGGAATCTCTAGAGAAGGCAGTAAGGTTTAGGGTTTATTCACATAGTTCAGGCTTTCACCTATGCAGAGCACAAGCTAAGCCCCACCCCCTCTTCCTGTGTTTTATCTTGGTCTCTCTGTTACTAGAGGAGGACTGAGCTTAACAACAGACAGTGGACAGCATATTGTAGAGAAGTAAGACTTTCCTTTGGATTAAGAAGTATGGCGATAAGTTGTAATGTTATGTGGTAATTGTAATTTTTAGGTTACAACCTAAACATCTACTTTCAAGTAGTTTAAACAGCATCTAATTCCCCAGAAATATATCCATTCTCTTTTGCTACATCTTAAGCAAAGGTCTCCTCCAAGTCTTTTATTTCACCTTACAGTGTCACTATAGTAAATGGGATATTGATAGACTGTCGCTGTAGCTGAATATGTGACTCATGCATCCTATTATTGCAAAATTGGTGTCACTTAGCTTATACAAAAACAAATTAATCTTGTGGTTTATACCATACCAAATGGTGGATCCATGAAACAATTTACTATGTAAAAAGGCCTAATATGAAAAGTAGAATAATGTTGTAACGTGTTAGCCATAGAAAGTAGTAGAACATTGGAGAAAACAGGCAATACTTTTTAGAGGCTGAGTATATTTGTAAGCTTTAGGGGGCTAGACTCTCAAAAGCTTACAATCAAAGGTATACTCCGCCTCTAAAAGGTATAGCCTGGTTTCTTCAATCTTTCACATGATATGTGTAAGCATGGTATTTCTCTCAATCTGAAGCCCTAGATCATAACTAAAGTTCAAGCGCAACTATAATATTTTGAGGGCGTCAGGATACAGTATGAATAGAAATCAGCGAGTAGTGAAATAATTGAAAGCTCAAAACTACATTTGAATAGAATGAGATGTTCAACTATTCAATCGAATATCGAACCCTATTAAAGTCAATGGAAAAAAATGCTTGTTTCTTGGAAACCTAAATTCGACAACTTGGAGGTCACCAAATACATAATGACACCTTTAGAAAATGATGCAAACACTTCTGGAATGCAACCGGGAAAGCAGGGAAGCAGTATTAACCCCTTAAGACCAAAGCCAATTTTCGTTTTTGCGCTTTTGCTTTTTCCACTTTATGGAAAGGCCATAGCACTTGCATTTTTTCACCTAGAGACCCATATGAGCCCTTATTTTTTGCGACACCAATTGTACTTTGCAATGACAGACTTTATTTTCCCATAAAATATGCTGCGAAACCAGAAAAAAATCATTTGCGCTGTCAAATTTTAAAAAAAGGAATTTATTTTCAGGAAGTTTTGTGTTTACGCCGCTCACCCTGGGGTAAAACTGTCTTGTTACAAATGTTCCTCAAGTCGTTACGATTTCAACGATATGTAACTTGTATAATCTTTTATATTATGTGATGGTTTTAAAAAAATTCAAACCATTGTTAACAAATATATGTTCCTTAAAATCTTTACATTCCCAGGCTTATAGCACTTTTATCCTTTGGTCTATGGGGCTGTGTGAGGTGTCATTTTTTGCTCCATGATATGTACTTTCTATTGGTACCTTGATTAAGCATATGTGACTTTTGATCGCTTTTTATTACATTTTTTCTGGATTTAATGCGACCAAAAATGGGCAATTTTGCACTTTGGAATTCATTTGCGCTGACACCGTTTACCGTGCGAGATCAGGAATATGATAAATTAATAGTTCAGGTGATTGCGCGTGCCGATACCAAATATGTTTATTTATTTGTTTATTTATATTTACAAAAATGGGGTCCCGGCGGGACCCTTCTCTTAACTCCCCCAACGTCACCATGACGTATCAGATACGAAATGGGACGCTAAGGGGTTAAACCATTATCACAGGGAGCGGTCCCCGACAGTAATACCTCTCCCTGTAATAGTTAACATTTAATTAGAACATTTAATTTACTTTTCATTCAGCTTTTTTTTGATTACAATAACAAAACTGAAACAAAAAAATGCTGTTAATAAATAAATATATCATATATTAGGATAGTTATGAAAACAGGGAGGGTCCTGTCAGCAACTTACCTGACCGCGCTCCAGCGTCATCTGGCCCGGCTGGAGCGCAGCGCCGCCCTCCTCGGCCGGGCCAGGTGACGTCACGGAGACCCGACGGCGTCCCTAGTAACCAGGGGAGCCGCGGGTCTCGCGTTAGTAAGCGTCACCCGGCCGAGCAGCTGAGTGCTGTTGTACTCAGGCTGAGTGACGGATCTCTCTGCCACTCAGCCTGCAGTGCACCAGCTGCTATGTGGCTGGATTCAGGAGGCCAGACCAATCAGTCTCTGGTCCGGGCTCCTGATCCAGTATAAAGTGTTGTAAGTGCCAGTTGCAAGTCGCTGGCTATTAGTTTACCTGATCCCAGCTCCCCCTGTCCTTTTCCCGCGTATCCCATCCTAATTCCTTCTGCCTGACTTCTCGTGTTCTGATCTCCGCCTGACCTCCGACGATTCCTTGTGTTACCGACTTTGTACTGCGTTGCCTGTGTGGTTTGACCCGGCTTGTTCTACGATTCTTTATTGTGTTTTGTCTGTCCGTGCTTTTCTGTGTTTCACTTACGCAGTGTAGGGAACGCCTTCGTGGTTGTCCGCGACCGTTTAGGGTCCGCCGAGGCAATTAGGCAGGGTCAGTGGTGGGTTCAGATTCAGGGCCCACTGTCTCTGTCCTGTCTGTTCTAACCTGCCCTGACAGGTCCTATGTGTGTTTTTTTTTTTTCAATTATGTATTTATTTAAAAAAAAAAACACATATAACACTAGGCCCCGGCTTAGTAATGGATTCCGTCTATCAGACGGCTTCCACTTCTAAACTTGTAAAGTAAAGAAATAAACACAAGACACAATTGAATTTTTTTTATTCAAATAAAAACACTCCCACACCCCTCTTTAACCTTTGTATTTAAAAAAAAAAAAAAAAAAAACACTGGTCATTGACATAGTCCACAGAATCTAACGTAATCTTCTGGATACCAATATTCAAAAAACAAAAAAGGAGAAACACACAAAAAACAAACAAACAGGAGCACAACACCCATCATTGTGAGTGGTGTTGTGCACCTTACAGTATGCAGCATCTCGACAGATTGCTGCTTACAATGTGGCACCCAAGGGGTTAAATAAGGATGCATCACATCTTCTTTAACCCTTTGGATGCGATACTGAACAATGTGGCACCTAGGGGGTCTACCCCCCATGATGTGAAAGTAGATGTATTTGCTGTGCTATTTTTGACTATTAGTGCATAATAAAAAGAACAGCATAGCTTGTTAGATGTAAGAGGATAAAGGGACAGAAATAACACTTTAGAAGACTCTAACCAGCTGCTATGTGCACGGGATGCCGAGAATAAAGGTAATTTTCTTACCTTTATCAGATCCATTTTTGGTAGATTTTCACTGTTTCAATATGCAAATTAGGAAGTTTGGTGCACTGGGGGTGGGACTACCTTCTACTACTTGATCATTCATCTAAAGCAGCGATGAATGTAAGAATGACTTCACTGCAGATTGACATCTCTATATTCATAAAGATGGATGGCCACCGGGGCAGATCGGTGCTGGCAGTGTCGGCAGGGCAGATCGGAGGGCAGTAGTAACTGCCAAATTGGCTTATTGCATAGAATGATTTACTGAAAACAGCTCTGAGGATGAAGGTAAGAAAAATACCTTTATACTCACCGTCCCATGCCCTTCTGAAATGTAATAGAAGGTTAGAGTCTTCTAACCTGCTGTTAGTTTACCTTTAAGAGATTCATTTATTTGTGAGAGAATAACTATTTTCGTGCAGGTTTCTTAAAAACAACCTCTAGTGCTATGTGTTTGACTGGTCTTAGTCTGTCAGTTTCTAAGCATCCTTGGGCATCGAGAACTTTCTAGTCCTTCCAAAAAGGGAATGATGAGAGCAAATTATCACTGGAGAATACATTAAGTGGTACAGGATGCAGAGTTTTGCAGCAGCACACTATAGTTCACCCCAGGTTACATCTTTTATTTAAACTGCTGTTTTCTCTTCCCTTGAGATAGAAGATGCTGAAATGTCATTCTCTAACACATTTTACAACATACACATGAAAAGCTTTTGATCCTTTTACCCTTGTAAAGTGAGGCAGGACTTCTGTTTGTTTTAGCACCGGTTGATACTTCAGTAGAATGTGTTTCCCTGTATGATTTTTCTCTGCTCGTCTGAAGTGCCTGACCTCTTCACCATGGTAAAGTTGGTTGCATTTAATTTGCTTGTCATTCTTATATTAGTAGCAGCCGCAGTCTGACATAAACAAACATTCCACTCGAGATTTGCTGTGTCTTTCTTCTATTAGAGACTTTGAAACAAAGGGCAGTCTTTGCAGTGACAAAAACTCTGGGAAGGAATAAGATGAGGAAAAAAACTAAACTGGATTATTTGACAACTATAAACTAAAGGTAATGTGTGTTGGTTAAAAAAGTTTAATATGTGGCAAAAAATGCTGTATGAATAAAAAAGAGGTGATACTCACCCACCCCAATTTCCCGCAGCTGCTGTTCGGATGGCTCCCAATCCCAACTCATTACCACTTTTCTCTGGTTCCTGGTGATGTTTTGTCTCCGAAAAAACTGCCCTGCTTGGGCAATCACTGGCATAGTGTCCTGCTTTAGTCAGTGACTGACTGCATGGGTAGTTCTTAGAGGGAATAGCAGAAACAAACTTTGTGCCTACTAACTCTTAGTTCAATTAAATTCAGGTTACGGCTGGCATGTCAATCTCCAGTCCTAATATATCTGGTCCTATGTGCTCTAAGATCTCTGGCCATAAGCAGTATGAGAGAGGTAGGACCCACAAATTGTGTCTTAGGGTATGCCAAACAGTATGTTGTAGTCTGAAAGAGGCAGACTGTAAACTAGAATCCGACTAGCCTAAGACTGACATGGAGCCAAACTCTGATAAAAACACCCAGCCCTGGATGCAAAGAGTACCAAAGACTACCCACTGTGGGCCCTTGGCATTAGAGTGCAACCATATGCAAAATAGTTGTGTTGGTATCGTTCTAGAAGCAACCTATTTATTATGTGATCAACTCTCTTCATGAGAATTAATGGGGTACTCTGGACATTCATACTTTTTTATATATTGCTGGGGTTGCAGAGAAAGTAATAAGAAACTCATTATGCCCCAAGACTTTCTTAGGCGTTCACCTGTGACGTCTTTGTGTCCCCACAGCACACTCTGGCCGCTACTTCAGAGACAGAAAAGCATGGCACTTTGTAGGGGAGATTCAAATGGTCTGTGTACAAGGGAAAGCAAAGCTCCGAGAGCAAACTCTAGATGGTTGAAGACATAGAACTCACATCCAGCATGTATTACTGGGACACATCAGGGCGTAGGAATTAGAAATGAGTGAACCTGGAGCATGCTCGAGTCCATCCAAACCCGAACTTTCGGCATTTGATTAGCGGTGGCTGCTGAAGTTGGATAAAGCCCTAAGGCTATGTGGAAATCATGGATATAGTCATTGGCTGTATCCGTGTTTTCCAGACAACCTTAGAGCTTTATGCAAGTTCAGCAGCCCCAGCTAATCAAATACCGAACGTTCAGGTTCGGATGGACTCGAACCCGATCCCGGTTCGCTCTTCTCTAGTAGGAATCTACATACTGGCTAAATATCTGGGGATCTTAAAATAAATGAAGGAAAAAGGACTGCAGACCCCAAATTAGTTTGAGTTTTCTCATTTATGTCAACAAGGAATGCATGGGAATAAGTAAAATTCTATTTACAACTGTGTCAAGCGTTGCTGCCATGGTGATGTACAGCAGCAATAACAATGTGGCAACACTGCCATGTATAAATGCAGCCTTAGTTACATTAACGTCACAATTTGTTCTTTACTTCTCTTTTTGTTTTGCATTATAACATTATAAGCGACTAAAAGCAAATTCAAATGACTAAATTTTGCCATCTCCAACAGTGCTACAGCTGCTTCCTGCTTGAATTACCAATACCATGCATCTGCTACTCTGTCTCCATAATAGCATTGAAAGGCCATGAGTCTTCTTAAATGCCAAAATAAGTTTGCTTAGGTGTGATAACTGCAAACTGATCTGAATGATCAATACAGGTACCATCTCTAGATAACTGGGGCACTTTTCGGAATTCTAGATACAACACCACAGTCTAGACTCTAACACCACAGTCCTGTATTTCATTTAATGCATGAACTGAATGTTATTTACCTGTGCTACTATCAAAGTCAAAGTTTTAGAAAAAATATACTTTAATATAATATACTATAATATAAAATTACTCTTTTATTATATATGTAAACATATATGTATAAATATTATATGTATGATTTACATTACTCATGTCGGAAACTTTAAAGCCGCCCAAGGCAAATACAGAACCTTATTACTATGCAGATCAATGACGCTTAGGAGGTCATTCCTTTTTCTAGGCCTGTCCAAGGGGTTAGTAGACAGTAGAAAGTGTGTGTTTGTGCGTATGGGTCTTTGTGCATGTATATTCAGATAAGCCTTACTGTTTTTTTAGAGATGAGTGAACACGCTCGTTAAAGCTCAATATTTGCTCGAATAAAAAGGTACTCAACAGTACTCAATAGAGTACCGTATGGTGCTCGAGTAAAATTGTCTGGCAGCTTTAGTCAGCCAATAAACATTTGGGGAAGCGGTCCTGCTATGTAGCAGCTATGCAGTAGTCTGTCACAGTGACTGAAAAGATAATTCCATATAATACTCCAGTATTGTACAGAATAGTGTACTGGTACATAGCTAGTAAAAGTTGGTTACCCACACCTATCCAAAAGTCCTTTTTAAGACTAGAAGAAAAAGAAAAAAAAATCATCTGCCATACAGTATACGACCATGTTATCCAGTCTAACCAGTGTCCTATTGCGACAGTATAGTGATGGTGACTGAATATACACCACTGTATACTGTGCTACACTTTTTTGCTACAGTAGTATATGCACTACTATCTTATTGATTTTTGGAATTAGTGTTTAATGTATCCATGCATTCTCCCCCTACTGTTCCCATTCCATTTCTGTGGTGTTTCCATCAATTTCTGAGGTTTTCATGTGCACCAGACACCCACCCCACTGCCGAAGAGGAGACCCTGAAAAAATGCTTAAGTCTCCCATTGACTTTAATGGGGTTTATTACTCAAGTATTAGAAAATACGTAACTCGAGTAACGAGCATTGAAGCATTTTAGTACTTGATCGTCTGCCACACAATCTGACATTATAGTCAATATGGACCATTGGGTGCCACCAGTGTCTCTCACATGATGGATATGACACAGCAATGTGCCCCACAATATAAATGAAAGATACAACACTGACCTGAACAAAGCTTTAAATGGGCACTGTAATGAAAAAAAACTTTTGTTGCGGTCTGAGTATTCAGACCATGACTAATCAGGAGAACTAGCCAGGAGAAGTCCACATGACACCATTCACTCCCGATCCTATGTCATTTTATGACCTGGTCGGTAGGAATGAGCGAACCGGCTGAGGTTCGGGTTCGTATGAACCTGAACTATCGACTTCTGATTCCCGCTGTCTGCCTATGGCTATGGCTGTATCCCAGTTTTCTAGGCGGTCCTCAGGCTGTATCCACCCTCTCCACGGAGCGGGCAGACAGCGGGAATCAGAAGTCGATAGTTCAGGTTCATACGAACCCGAACCTCAGCCGGTTCGCTCATCCCTACTAGTCGGCCACATAGGACAACATTTCACATCCATCCAGGTCAAATAACAGAACTGGAAGAGAGCGAAATGTGTGCATACTTTTCCCAACTCGTTCTTCTGATTGGTCACTGTCCGAACACAGAAAACAAAAATTTTTCATGATGTACTCTTTAACCAGTCTCACTTGTATCTACACATCAGGATATCATTTTGACTGCATTTCCCCTTTAAATCCTGAATGTATTGCAGGATATTGAGTAATGTATTCAATATACTTTATGTCAAATAAGATACCACTACTAAAACATTCATAGTTATACTTTGGTTACTTTTATAGTGTACTTTTACTGCAAATAAAGAAAATAACCATCAGCAACTTTCTAGCAATAATTGGATTTTGTCACTTAATCTTGCCTGTTCAATAATTCTGGTCACATTATTCTCAGAAGCAGATTTCAGCTCACCAGGACACAGCAGGTAAATTTTCAATGGCTCATAAACTCGGAACATATGACATCAAATTTGATTTAAAGGCTTTTTAGCTGCAAGAAAGTTGTAGGAATAAGTCTAATGGTATAGTCAATAAATATATGTTGTTGTACTTCAGATTATGCAAATCCTTTCTGAAAGTCATAATTTTAAAGTTAAAGTTAGACTTCACTTCCTTAGTTGTTCTCATGTTTGTTCTCATTGAACTTAGTTTACAATTTTCTCTTTATAGAGTATGAAAACTGGACCAAGTTTACATATGATTTTTGTATACTGGCTACTGCAGTATTTTACCACAGTGGTCAGATGATATATGTGTTTATGTGTAGTGTGTATATTAATTGAAGTGCTTAACCCCATAACAACATTAGGGGCGTACATTTACGCCCCCCCAGCCTGGGCTGGGCTGGGCTGCGACTGCGGCATTTAAGTGTGAGTGACCGGAGCATTGGCCTGACTGCTGGAGGTCTTTTACCTTCCTCCGTGCAGTCAGGTTTTCACTCTTCTGATAGAGTCTGCCACAGACAGGCTGTATCAGAAGATCGCAGATAACACTGATCCCTGCTATGCTATGGCATAGCAGTGATCAGTGTCTGTAATCAAATGTATGTATGTAAAAGTCCCCTAACGGGACTATAAAAGTGTGAAGAAAAGAAAACAATAAAAGTTTTAAAAAATGTCCCAAAGCCTCTCCCCAAATAAAAGTGAAAATCACCCCCCTTCCCATTTTTTACATAAAACACATAAAAATAATAAAGTTAATTAACATATAATATACCATAGCATGCGTAATAGTCCAATCTATTAAAATAAAACAATATTGTTCCAGCACGGTGAACGTCGTGATCAAGCGATAAATACATCTGATCTATAAAGAATGTTACTAATAGAAAACTAAAGATCACGGCGCAAAAAAATTGATGCCCCATACAACCACATAGGGGAAAAAATAAAAGCGCTATAAGAGTCACAATAGAACCATTTTAAATACACCTATCATGCATATCGCTGTGTTCAGACTGACCTATAGAATAAAGAAAAAATGTCAGTTATACCGTAAAGTGCATTAGGTAAACATGGAACCCCCCTAAAATTTGCAGAATCTAATTTTTTGACCCAAATTCATCCCATAAATGATATTTTGGGGGTTTGGTCATTCATTTTATGGTAGATTGAAAGATGCCAATACAAATAACACATGTTCCTGAAAAAAACAAGCCCTCATATGGCCCTGTAGGTGGAAAAATAAAAGTGTTATGGGTCTTAGAAGGCGAGAAGGAAAAATCATAGCATGAGCAGGTGATGGGAGGTGTAGTAGCTTTGTTATCGCTATGAGATCGCCACCGCCGCCGCTGATGTTGCCGGGCGCCGCTCATCACTGCAGCCATCATCCCACTCCACTTCCCCCTCCTGCTTCTTCCGGGATCTGGCAACTTTACACTATCTGATGGCTGACTCCCTGCCCGGCCGCTGCGCTCCGATCACACGTGCCGGCCGGGGACACCAGGAAGCATCGGGAGCGGGTATGTGAGATCGGAGAGCGGTGGCCGGGCGGGGAGTCAGCCATCAAATAGTGTAAAGTTGCCGGATCCTGGAAGCAGGAGGGGGGAGCGGAGGGGGATGATGGCTGCAGTGATGAGCGGCGCCCAGCAGCATCAGCGGCGGTGGCGATCTCATAGCGATAAAAAAGCTCCTACATCTCCCATCACCTGCTCATGCTATGAGCAGGTGATGGGAGTAGTAGTTCAGTGTAGTCCAGAGCGGCGCCAGCGGCGGGCGGTGGCGGTTCGGCGGGCTTACAGTATCCAAATGTACTGATTGGTTACAGTTATGGAATACTTTGGGGAGCAAGGACACTTGCTCCCCAAAGTATTTCATAAATGTATTCAATCAAAAACACTGTATATTACATTTACATACACATCCATTGTAATTCCAATGGAGTGTCCAGCAGGGGCGCACTATATATAGAAGTCAATGGTACTCATTGACTTCTATATATAGTGCGCCCCTGCTGGACACTCCATTGGAATTACACCCCCGGTTCGTGATGTCACTTTTTTTTAGAGAATTTGAAGTCTCCCTGATCTACTAAATTAAGGGAAATAGCCGTATATGTGCATTTCCCATAATTAATGTACATTTGACATTTGCCTAACTTTCCATAAGTAATAACATATTAAAAAATAGTTTTGGCCGGAGTTGTCCTTTAAGGCATATTTATACTTGCATATTTACACTTTACAATTGCTACCATGATTCACTTGATTCTGAGCAATTGTAATGATAATGCTTAATAAACTATAAAAGACAATACAAAAGTGAAATATTATTTTCTATTTAAACAAAAACACCTCCCCACCCCCTTGTTGGCCACTTTATTAAACAAAAAAATCAGCCGGGCATCGATGTAGTCCTCAGAATCCAACATAATCCTCAGGATACTGATATCTGAAAAATAAAAAGGAGGGACACAAGAAATGAGGCAGCATCTGTAAAGATTGTATGCCCACTTAACCCCCTGGAAACCAGACTGATCTCACACTGTGCTCATGCTAGCAAGAAGAGGGTTTAAGTGACCCCCTCATACACACTATCAGATGTCTTCTTTCTTCACCAGATGCGGCACACTGAGCTCCTGAAGTGTCTGCACAGCAAATCAGCATCTGAGGCAGGACACCACTGCAGCTGCTGATTGGCTTACCTGAAACTGCAGGAGTCTCTGCTTAGCATATCTGCTTAGCACATCTCGAGGCTGTAGACATTGTTTATCTGGACTTTTCAAAGGCATCTGATACTGAGGCGCATGAAAGGTTGGTCAAAAAAATCAGGATGCTGGGAGTGGAAGAAACTGTATGTAAATGGGTTAGTAACTGGCTAAGTGATGGAAACCAGAGGGTGGTCAATGATGGAACATGCTCAGATTGGGTCAGTTACTAGTGAGGGGTCATTATTGCGTCTACTTTTTTCAATGTTTATTAATGACCTTATAGAGGGGCTACAGAGTAGAATCTCCATTTTTGTAGATGATACTAAATTGGGTAAATTAATCACCACAGAGGAGGATAATATAATATTACAGAGGAATTTGGGGAAGCTGGAGGCTTGGGCAGAGAAATGGCAAATAAACAATTATGTGCTAAATAAAACACTGGGTAAAACTGATTCTAAAAAGGACCTGGGGATATAGGTGTTGAGTAAACTCAATTTTAGTGATCAGTGTCAGGCAGTGGCTACCAAGGCTAATAAAATCATGGGATGCATCAAAAGAGGCCTAGATGCTAAAGATGATAACATACTTTTGCCTCTTTATAAATCAGTAGTCAGACCGCATATGGAATTTCTCTTTTTAAATCATGACAGCCAAAACATCTAAATGACCCTGATCAAATGTTCACATACCCCAGTTAATACTGTGTATTGCCCCCTCTAACATCAATGATAGCTTAAATGGGTTATGTCATTATGATTTAAAAAGAGAAAACACAGTAGTTTGACAATAAATGGCTTCACCCGAACACTATCCACGAGTAGAATAAAAGGTTTTGTGTTATCATTCATATTCTCTAAAAAAAGGACAAGAAAGCAAAATATCAAGACTATGCCTCTATACAGTGACCATATACTGGTGGATAGCAGCTCTGTGCAGGCTCCTCAGGCCATACAAATGATGCACTTAAAGTGAATGCACATTGGTTTTTTTTCTCATTAGCCGATCGGCCATAACCCCTCCCCTCTGTGACGTGGCTCCATTGATACCAATGGAGCTGCTTCATAGACGGTAGGGCATATCATCACATTGGGGGGGCCTCCAATGCATAGAGTCGGGCAACATTTCAGATAAAAGGACCGTGCCAGTGGGATCCCCGCACCAGGGCCAAAAGGGTAATGTAAAAAGAAAAAAAAAAAGCATTGTACCTATGGTACATTTGATTTACATCCAGTGACCCACAGGTGACATCTTGATCACTTTTCCTGGGTCTTGGTCTGGGTCACGACTCTTATGCTGGCCCTGGCATTAACAGCATAGATGGGTGAGTAGCTCTATCATTCCCCTCTACCAATGTCGTCCCTGGTACGCGGTCTACTGGCTGGCACGATGTGCGTCCACATTGGTGGCACGTACAACTATCCCCCACTGCTGCCGAATATTCTAACAGCATCTGGTCCCTAACACTCTCCTCTTCTTCATCCTTCCTGTGACATTCGATTCAGCAGGAAATGCCAATTCTTACTGGGCTAAGCACGCACTTTTTCTAACCCGGCATCTCTTTAAAGGAGAAATCCGGCGATTTTTTAAATTTATGAGCCGTCAGGGCCGGGAAGGAACATAATAAACAATCGCTACTTACCTCTCCCAGCGATTCCCGAAGCGCTATGTCACAATGTCACAGGCCCGGTACCCCCGCCAGAAGGCATTTTCTTGTTCAACTCGGGGGGGGGGGGGGGGGGGGGGGGGGGGTAATTCCCTACCCGGCTGATGGATTGCCCCATCAGCCAATCAATGACTGCAGCAGTGTCCCGCCCCAGTCACTGACTGGCCAAAAGGGCAGTCCATCAATCAGGCCGTGATTATTTATCTGAAGATCCTGGAGCCCAGTGAGGGTCCTGGAATGGCAAGCCTGCAAAGGAACAGGGGGAAGTAAGTAGTTATTGTTTATTATGTTCCCCCCTGCCGGCTGACAAATCTCCTTTAACTGTCAGCTCTTACAGTTAAATGTAGTGCACTGGCAAAGCAAGTAGCTAGTGGCTCCTGTCTTGCCTGCTAGTGGCTCCCATCCTTCTCTCCCTGTAAGCTCTGGTGCTCATCTTTATTATTATTACAGAGGGGAGCATGCCTACGCACTGGTTGCACATAAGGTCAGCCAGGCCTGCCATCTATTCCCCATCGCTGCCATTCTCATACCTCCCAATTTTCTGGACGGCCAAAGAAGGACACTTGTCGTTCACTATAAGAAAATCCTACAGACAGTGGCGTAGCTACCATAGAGGCAGGGTAGGCAGTTGCTATGGAGCCCGTGCAGGAGGGGGGCCCGGGGAAGAAGGTAAGAGCATGTGCCCTTCTGCTGAACCCCTTATGCACTGCAGTGTGTAAGTGACCCAATGTTTACTTTACATGCTTTACATGCTGCAACACAAAGGGTTAACAAAGAGAAGACAGAGATCTCTGCTTCACTTTACTGATAACCTCTGACCTCTGTTCTCCAGCTGGCAATCAAGTAGGAAAAGAAAATGTGGAGAGCTCTGTACAGAGGTCAGGGGTTACTTGTGCATAGTAGAGGGGGCCCCTTAAATATTTTTGCTATAGGGCCCCTAGCTAGGCCCCTGCTTACAGATATTACTATACTTTTTACTTAGAGGAAGCTTTCACACATACAGGATCTGCTGAATATTGATGCAATTAGTTACATTGATATCTGCAAATCTGCAGCAGATCCTGTATGTGTGACTGTATCCTTAGGTCTCATTCACTCATCAGTAACCCTGTCTGTAATTGGGGAGCGGAAACTGCAGACAAGATTACCAATGTGTTTTAGTAACTGTCCGCATTTGCAGGGATCCACTGTCACATAGGTGACACAGACACACAATGGCTTAATCATTTCTTGTGGCATGGATCATGGCCCCAAAATGGATCGGTAACACCTACAGATGTGTGTATGGGGCCATAGAAATCAATGAGTCTGCATGTGTGAAAGGGGCCATAATGTCTTTTGATCCATATGAATATAACAATTTTTAGGATTCAACTTGCAGCACATGATAGAATAATATACAGGTTTGGGTCTATTATACAGTAATAGCACACTTTGTAGAGCAACATAGAGACTTTATTAATGTCAAACTAATTTCTAGATGGACATGTAGGGGGCAAAGAGGGACAGAGGGACGTGGGTCAAAAGTAGGGACTGTCCCTCCAAAAGAGGGACACTTGGGAGGTATGTATTCTGACTAGTCCCTAACATTCTCCTCTTCTTCATGGTTCCTGTAACATTTGGATAGGCAGGAAATGCCAAGTAGGCACTACCTGCAGAAACAAAATGTCACAGTAAGAAAAAAGAGTAGTAGATGGTGGGTAAATCCACAGTAAGTGTAAACCTGGATATACATGTATTCTAACATGAAAAAAATAATATAGGAAGGCTGGACCTTCTGTGTTTCCAACTAATAGCACACATAGGAGCATGCACAAAATCTTCTATCTATAATAACAGGGGACATATAAGACATTCACTTCAACTAGTATAGCACCCTCTAGTGGTGTGGAGGTTACATATTCCCACCGTCACCAATAGCGATTTCTGTATTACGTGACTCAGATCATCACATGTAATTGTTATATTACATTAATTAACGAGCATTGTTAATAACAATTGCAAAAATGTATATATGAAGTCAAATGAGTGATGCGGTTATCTGCCCACAACAAAGATGGAGGCAGCATACGTGCGCCGCTAATGATAACTTCCGGTTCAGAAGTTCATAGCCGCCTGGATCACGTGGTACAATCGGCTCGGCGAATCACAGTGCACGGCGCTCACGTTTGAACTGACGTCTCCTATTACTGGTCTGCGAGTGGTGTGTTTCTTTCTCCAGGCCGCGCAGGAGCGACACAATAACATTGGCCGTGATACAGCTGCGGGGATCTACAGGTAACGATTGGGCACAAGCCGAGCCGCACGGAAGGAAGGAGTAGTCGCTATAGAGCGGAGGAGGGGGCGTCAGAGGTCTCGGAGTCTCCCGAGCTACAGTCAGAGCAGCGCCCCCTGTGTTCCTGGAGGGGTCCCGGGTCAGTGTCCGGGTGTCTGCTCCTCATAGCCCTGGCGTTACTGAAACCTGAAGAGGAGAGTTACACAACGTAGAACTACAATTCCCAGCATTCCAATCTGTCAGGAGCCGCAGGAGGTTGTAGTTACCCAGCAGCCCGCAGCTGAAGAGTTTGCTGGGAGTTGTAGTTTCTTATCAGTGTCTGTGTGAGAGGTCTGGCTGTCTTAGCTGTAGATGTGGCTTTTATGCTGGGGGTACATGCATTGCATAGGGGAGATCCGGCTGATGGCTTGGGGCCTCATCAATCCTGAGAATGGAGGAAAATTTCAGCAAATAACATAAAGTCGCATACTGCTTTGGTTGTCTGACCACCTCCGGCTTCCACAACCAGACTGGAGGGAGTAGATGTGGCTCAGGCGGTTAAGGACCACTACCTGGAGACATTTCTGACATATCCTGTGGATGTATAATAATGTCGGGGCAATGCCTGATTTTAGATCAGCAGCGGGATCCTCTTAAAGGAGAAGTCTGGCGAAAATTTTTATTAAAGTATTGTATGGCCCCTAAAAGTTATACAAATCCCCAATATACACTTATTACAGGAAATGCTTCAAGGCTTTACTTCCTGGATAACATGGTGATGTCACGCCCCAACTCCCAGAGCTGTGCGGGCTGTGACTGCTGGAGAGGATGATGTCAGGGGGACACTGAGGGACACAGGGCACTGGAGGGACACTGAGCATCCCTCTGCCATCATCCTCTCCAGCAGCCACAGCCCGCACAGCTCTGGGAGTCGGGTTGCGACATCACCATGTTATCCAGGAAGTGACATCACCATGTTATTCAGGAACTGAAGCCTTGATGCAGTAGTAAGTGCAGGGAAAAAAGCACTTTATAAGCATTTCCTGTAATAAGTGTATATTGGGGATTTGTATAATTTTGGGGGGCAATACAATACTTTAATAAAAATTTTCGCTGGACTTCTCCTTTAATCCAGAAGTTCGGGTCTCCATGGATACAGAGACACAATGAGACTCGTTGGGGGTACGTTTATAGGCTACCCAATATGTATGATAAATAATTGCTGGAGGTCTGGTACGAGTTGCTGGCTGGTCGCATCTCTTTTGCAGCCATTAAAGCTATTGCTAGTCAGCCATACATCGTCCCATGAAGATGACAATGTGTGACCATAATCAAATCAAAGGGGTTATTCAGGATTATTAAAAACACAGCAATTCTCTTACAAAACAGCACCACCCCTGTCCTGATGTTGTGTGTGGTATTACAATTCACCTCCATTCATCACAGGGAACCTACTTGATGGTTTAATGGACTTTTATAATCCTATGCCAGATATCCTACCCACTATGTATACATGAGCGCCGCAATGAGCTCTTTCCTCTGTCATGGAGAAAAGTGCTAACGGTTTACAACCATCCTTCTTCCTAGTATGTTCTGACTTCCATATAACCAATAGGTTGTGTTGAGTTTGTTTTGACAAGAATATTACAGCTTTGTACTATTTCCCCCCCCCCCCCCCCCCCCCCCCCCCCCCCGATACAAAAGTGCCGATAGTCCAGGTCTGAACAAAGACCACACTAAAGAGTCAGTGTAGTAACCAGTGTTCATTGTTTCTTTATTTCTTATTTTAAGAACTGGATTTATTTCTTTTGTTGCATGAGAAGTGGTGACCTGACCTCAGTTTGTTGTGTTATAAACAGGGAACAGGTCATAAAGGCAAGACTAAGATTTTTTCCTCTTTTCAAATCCATTCCTGGCTTTGTTTTCACCAGTTGAAAAAAAAAATTAATAAAAATCTGTACGTGTGAACTCACCATAAGCCTTAGGCTAAGTTCACACTGCGTTTTTGCAATACGGTTTTTGCAAAAAACGGATTCATTTGTGTGCATCCGTTTTGATCCGCTTCTCTATTGACTTCCATTGTAAAAAAAAAAAAAAAAAAAAAAGACTACTTTTGTGTCTGTTTAAAAAAAAATCCGTTTTGATCCTTTTTTTTTTTTTTTTTTTTTTTTTTACAATTGAAGTCAATGGAAAAACTGATGCACACTAATGCATCCTTTTTCATCTGTTTTTTTTGCAAAATACGGATGAAAAAAACAGTGTGAACCTAGCCTTATGGAATTGGCTTGTGGATTTGACAGCAGGTCTCAGCCCTTTCTAATAGGATTGGTGTAATCTACCACCTTTCTGGAGCAGAATGGAGCAGGGTGAGGATTTAGAAAACCATAGTATCTGTGTGGATTAGTATCTGTTAACTAGGTTCAGTGCAAATGTCAGCCGACACAGACAACTATTGATGCACCCCATGGACTATAATGTCCAACATTTTACCAGAGAATAAATAGTACAGCATTAGAGATGAGCGAATATCGAGCATGCTCGAGTTTGTCAGAGCGTTCGGCATTTGATTAGTGGTGACTGCTAAAGTTGGATAAAGTCCTAAGGTTGTCTGGAAAACATGGATACAGCCTATGGCTATGTTCACACAACGTATATATTCGCAGAACTAATTAATACAAAAATATACGTGTCGTTGCCGCCAATGGAATCCCGGTCGGAGTGGATACACATAGTATACGCTCCGGCCGGGATCCCTAGCGGCGCCGCAAACAACTGACATGTCAGTTTCCTGCAGCCGCAGAAAACCCTGTCGGTGCACACAGTCGAGCGGGCAGCTCTTGTCGCTCGCTCCAAAGCGTGCAGTGGAGAGTTCTGATGTGGGCGTGCATGGATGCACCCACATCAGAACTCTACGGCCCTAAAGATTATCTGGCCGGTACTGCAGTATTGGCTGGGATGATCTTTTCTGATGTTTTTTTTAGGTAGCCTTAGGGCTTTATCTAACTTCAACAGCCACCGCTAATCAAATGGCGAACGCTTTGGTTCGGACGTACTCGTGCATGCTCGATATTCGCCCATCACTGTACAGCATTCTATTTTTGTTTTATGATGTCAGGGCTCCTAATAGAGCATCTTGGACACGTGAGCCTGAGCTTTAATGCCTTTACCTTGTGATGTTGCAGTGTACTGAGCCTCTGATAAGATGGCTAGAGAAAGGTGTGTGAAGAAGAGCTTTCAGGACAGCCTGGAAGACATAAAGGAGCGAATGAAGGAGAAGAGAACAAAGAAAATGGCAAAGGTGGCGACTGTCAACAAAGCTTTATCGACTAAAGTGAAGATAATCAGTAAGAGACTTACCTTCCGGGGGGGGGGGGAGGGCAGCACACTCTACGTATTGGATTTAATTATTTTTTTTTCCCCCATAGGTAACAGCACTGCAACAGTGAAGAGTTTCCAGGCTAACAACAAAGCTCTCGCTCTAGCTCTAGAAGCTGAAAAATATAAGAGCAGACAGGCTCAGGATCTTATCCTCCATTTAAAACGAGAGCACCAGAAGCTGATGTTTGAGATCTTCATGTTAAAGCGGAAACTGCACATGCAGCAAAGGAACAGTTCATCAGATGTGAGTGTTCTGTATGTGGTATAGTGGGCAGTAAAAGACTGTGTGCTGTGGCGTGGGATTAACCCATGGACCCCAGTAGTTTTCTGCCACAGTCCCATCAGTAGATGTTTAGTTTGGTTCCTTTGCAATAAGCCTTAGGGTCCTCTTATGTGGCCCAATATAGGGTAATGTACGGACACAAATGAGCCCTGTTTGTGAAGTACAATCATTTCTGTGGCCAGGCCGCATGAGCAATTGCTGTTTTGTTCGTGTGGCCATTAACGTTTATTGTTATAGACCGCACATCTGTTCTCACAGAGATGTGTGGCCGATATTGATCAATTTTACTGCTGGTCAAAAGATCTGCTAATCGTCAACTCACTGGCACTTTTCCACAGGCTGGTTATTGGCCAATTCAGTGTTCCTAGGAATTCTCGTTGCCAATATTTGACCTATGTAAAAGAGCCTTTACATAGGCTGGGAGCAGGGATTAATGTGACTACGTTCTGTCTCCAGCACTGCAGAAAATTTAAGCAAACTGAGGTACCCTTGTATACACAACAGCTTGTAATAAAGTTATTTTAGTGATGAATTATTTTAAGAATCATAACGTTATCAGGCATGGACAGTTGAAGTATTTCCTACACTAAGGGACTAACTAGCTGAAGTTTTATGGTGCTTTCATTTATTTATTTTTTATTTTTTATATCTCGCCTAGGCAAAACTGGCATCCTTGAAGGAAATAATTTCCAAAGTAACTCACAATTTGCTAGAGACAGCCAATCTACTTGGCCCTGCACATGCCTTATGTTCCAGTGATGTAGTGAGTAGTATCAAGTGTGTAAACCGAACCCTTGTGTGGTCTTAGACATGTAAATCGGTGGTTAAAGGGGCATTCTAGATGCAAACAATCTTTTTTTATATGGTGCCAGAGCAGCTATGAAAAATCTATTACATCTTCTGGTCCATCCCTCTGTTTGCTGCTTTGGAGATGGCCCTATCCTGCTAGTGATGGCCCACTAAGTCAACCACTGACTAAACCAGAACATTGCTGCAGTCAGTGATTGACCAGCGAGCTGGAAAACTTTACCAAGGGAGCCCCAGGGTTCCCAGGTAGGTGATAATGCAATTTTTGTTTTGTTTTTTTGCATTCTTATTATTCTTATAATAATAATAATAACTAATAATATTATGTTAAATTTATAGTGGCCACAGCACCGTATCAAAAATATATATGTTATGTATCCATTATGCTCCTTTTAAATCCACCTGGTGTAATAAATAGTTGTGATAAATGAAAGTGTTCACTCCTGAAATAGAACCTCTATTAAATATGTAACTAATAGTGATTTGACACCTAATTTTTTTGGTCTTAATTTTAGAGCCTGGCAAATACCCCAGCATCTGTGCAGGAGAAGCCTACTACTCCTCCTCCTCCCCCAATTTCAGCCCCTAAACCTATGTGAGTTTTCTTTAGTTTCCATGCTTAAAGGGACTGTGTGTGTGTGTGTGTGTGTGTGTGTGTGTGTGTTTAGGCTGTTTGCTGTGCATCTCCAACATTGTAGCTGATCATAAAGAGAATCCAACTGCATGTGCGAGTTCAGCCCTGTTTATTTCAGTGACTGCAGTTTTAAAGGGTTGTCTTAGACAAAGACATTAGCCCATATACTGATTAGCACTGTGATTCCTATCAATTGCTAGAATGTTGAAACAGCATTGATAGGAAAACTCTCTGCCACTTAACCTGTTGACGCTTCCGCATTGCTTTTCCTATACACCCCCCCCCCCCCCAATCTTATCAGACAGTGGTGGTATACTCTAGCAATAAGGCAACAACCCCTGTAAAAGTGTTAGAATTTCTCTGTAGTTGCTTTTACTGTGTTCTTTCAATCCCAGGGCACAGATGTGTGCGCCAGACTCAGATGCACAGAGGAAATTTAGCAACGTGTCAGAGAGAGGATCAATTCCTGCCAGAAGAAGGCGCCCAGAAGAATCCTGTGAGAAAATGACTTCAGGAAACCAGATAGCTAAAGGTTAGAAGCTGTCTTAACATCTTTTATTCTTTGTGTACAAACTTGTGGAAGAAAAGTTGTCAATCACTCTTTGGAAATTGACACCTTAAAGGGGTTATCCAGTGAAAATCTTTCTTTCAAAACTGGTTTCCGAAGGTTATATAGATTTCTAATTTACTTCTATTTAAAAAAAAAATCTCAAGGCTTCCCATACTTATCAGGTGCTGCATGTCCTGCAGGAAGTGGTGTTTTCTTTTCAGGCTGACACAGTGCTCTCTGCTGCCACCTCAACCCGAGACAGGAACTGTCCAGAGCAGCAGCAGCAAATCCCCATAAAAAACCTCTCCTGCTCTGGACTGTTCCTGTCTAGGACAAAGGTGGCAGCAGAAAACACTGTGTCAGACTGAAAAGAAAACACCATTTCCTGCAGAACATACAGCAGCTGATAAGAATGGGAAGACTTGAGATTTTTAAATAGAAGTAAATTACAAATCTATATAATTTTCTGAAACCAGTTGATTTTGATAGATTTTTTTGCCTGAGTACCCCTTTAACCCCTTAGTGACCGCCATGCTGCCTTTTCACATCGGTCACCAATGGGCTTTATTCCGATGCGTACGCCTTTTAACGGCGGGCGCATCGGAATAAATTACCGCCCGGCAGCGGCTGCAGGACGGGTGATCAGTGGTCAGTGTGACCGCTGACACCCTCCTGTAACTGCCCGGAGCGGAGGATTCTCCACTCTGGGCAGTTTAACCCGTTAAATGCCGCTGTCAAACCATGACAGCGGCATCTAACGGGTCCCGGTGGGTCACTTACACGATCGCGATGTCCCGCGGCGCTGTCCGGGGTCCCGATGTCTCCATGGTGATCCCGGGGTCCTAATGAAGGTCCCCGGGGTCACCATGGAGATGCCTCATGCTGACAGGGGTGGCTGTGGCTATTGCCTGTCAGCATGAGGCATGATACAATACATTGCAGTACATCAGGTACTGCAATGTATTGTATCAGTGATCTAAGTATTTTACACTAGTGTACAGTAATGTTTTCTATTTTCCATTTTTTTCCGGCCTACTTGTGAATACTTTCCTCCAGCCCCTGTAGGGTTAAAATGCTCATTATACCCCTAGATTAATTCTTTAAGGTGTCTAGTTTCCAAAATAGGGTCACTTATGGGGGTTTCCAGTATACAAGCCTCCTAAATCAACTTAAAAAAGAACTGGTTCCTAAAAAAATCAGTTTGGGAAATTTCATGAAAATTTGATAATTTGCTGATACATTTCTAAGCCCCGTAACACCCTAAAAAAGTGAAATATGTTTACGAAATGAAGCCAGAATAAAGAGGACATATTGATAATGTGACTTACTAATTTTTTTCATGTGCCTTTTTTTTTTTTTTTTTTTTTTTAGAGGCAAAGAATTTCAAAGTTCGTAAAGTGCAAAATTTTCAAATTTTTCATTATATTTTGATGTTGTTCACAAAAAACACACAAGACAGTGACCAAATTTTGCCACTAACAAAAAGTACCATATGTTACGAAAAAACCATCTCAGAATCGCTAGTATACGTTAAAGCATCACTGAGCTATAAGCGCATAAAGTGAGACAGGTCAGATTTTGAAAAATGAGCCTGGTCATTAAGGCCCAAACAGGCTTGGTCCCTAAGGGGTTAAGAGACTTAACTATCTAGACAGGCAGAGATACTGATAATAGTGAGTGTATTAGGAAGTTTTAGAAATTTTCTTTACAGTAATTTATAATGTTTGCCTCATCATAGACATCCCAATCTTTAATTCTGTCATTACTAGTATATGCTGTTACTGTATTCTGACACAGTAGGACCCCTGCTAATCCTGAGACCAAAGGGTCAAGGGTCCCTTCAGTATTTCTCTTGCAAAGAGGTCCTGTTAGCTGCCTACAATGAACTGCAGCACCGTTCCATTTGACTAAATGGGTCCCCTACATAATGGGTGACCAGGGTACAGAAAAAATTAAAAGGGTCACTTAGTTTTGCGTGTTAGTAGGGAGGTTATGGTAGCTAGACGATCCGTGTTGAACGAAATACAATAATATTCGATTTTCTTTTAATATAATAGAATACTTTTCCAGTCTGTTATCATTCTTCCTAATGGTCTCAGTAATGTTTGTTTTATTAAAGTTTCTTTAATTTCCAGCATGGTCATCTAGTTCAAGTCAACCCAAGTCTGATCCTGAGAAACCAGAAGAGGAGGCTGAATATGATAATAGTTTTTTAAGAAACGTATCTATTAGACGCCGTGCCTCTAGCTTGAACGTCTGTATAGAGGAGACTTCCATGAGCAAGTCAGTGGAGGAAGAACAGAAGCTGAATTCCAGGTGGGATATTTCTGAAGAAGAAATAAACCTTCCTGCCGAAAAATGCAGTAATAATGGTGAAGTAATGGAGACGTACCCCGATCAGAGCCCATCAAAAGAAGAATTTATTCCATTTGCAAACAGTTCTCAGATATCAAGTTCAACACCTGAACCCAAACCAAAACAACCTCAGTCTGTTAAGAGCAAAATGGAGTCTCGCCCTGGGAGGGAAAAAGTAAGGAAAAGCAAAGCTGATGCTCAAGTTCCTGTCCAGCTGAAAAAGCCTTGGGAGAAGTCAAAGCCAAGAGCTAGATCAAAGAGTCGAGAGCTGGGTGCAAGCAGAGCCATAGTCTCCAAAGACAAAGTGAACACCTCCTTAAATGCAGGCGATGCTTATGATTTTGTCTTTGAGGAAAGCATACATGTCACGCCATTCAGACAGACCAAGCCAGGCAGTGAGCCCGAAAAGAATGAAGAGCCAGTCAATGAACAGTCCATGGAAAACAGCAATAGTAGCAATGATGAGGAGCTAAATGACAGCCTGTATGTGCCTACTAAAGCCAAGGCAAAACAGCGGAATGTGGAGCAGACTACTGCAGCACTCCCTTTAAGACCAAGGTCCAAAAGAAATAAGGTTTTGCAACAGCAATGTGTTGAGCAGACTGAAAATAAAAGCAATCAACAGGCAAAACAAGGTTTGTTGGGATTATTTATGATGATGATGATGATTTATTATTATTATTAATTTTTTTTTTTTTTTTTATTACAATTTAGTACTTTTCAAATATCTGACACTTTTTATAAAAGTTTTAATACTATGGTTAAAGAAATGCTTGGGGTGTTCCCCATAATGTGGGCTCGTTTTGCATAAATGAGAAAAAAAAAAAAGCAAACCGCTCAGCTCACAAGCAGTTGTTCATAGATTTAAAGGTGTATGTAATGGGACTTTTAATCCCTACCTAGCATTGTAATGGTAGGACTGTCCAGGCCTCCTTAGCAACCTTACAACACAGTAGGCATCCTTTGGGAAGGACTTTGTGTAGTTATCCAGCTAGCTGAAGCATCCATTCTCCCTGCATATCCTGCCATTATTTTAAGCTTCTGGTAGAAAATTTGGCTGCACACGTAGTTGGACTTTACCTTGTAAAAACATAGTTATCTCTCACGTTTATGGCATGTAAAGGAGGCGAGCCAATGTGTATGCAGTACATTTGTCAAAAACTGCAAAAGTTGGATCATTGCAGAATTAGTTGCTTGTATTCATCGTACAGAGGCAAAGATGTGTAACATGTGCGGTCTAAGATCACTGAATGTGTTGTCAACATTAAATGATTACAGATGTCGCCAAAGGAAAGAGAAGTGCAAGAAGTGGTTTAAGAGGTTCAGCAGGGACTGAGATCAAACCTGTTGCCAAGGACGAGACTACCGAGGGAAGAAAGCGAAACGAATTGTTGCTGGAATGTATAAAGACAGAAGAAAACCCCAGGCTAAGCATAGACGTCCCAGCTGTTCAGGACAACCTGATGCATTCTACAGACAGGAATACATGTAGGCTATTATTAGATTTTTCTTTATTATCACATTTGTATACGTTTTATCTGTCTTTGGAGAGCTTGTCTGAGGTCAACATAAAATAGAATCACCTAGAAACGTTAAATTTAGATCATCCTCACCCCAAAACTGTTTTTATTACCTTATGTCTCCTGTATTCTGGTCCCTCACCTCTCGTGTTTACATTCTGGTCTCATTTTGGGGCGGGATCTTGGTGAATGACAGGTTAGGCTGCTGGCTGATCCCTCCTAATGTGTGATCGCCTCATACATATAAAGATGTTCGGAATATATTTTCATGTTTTTAAGAAAGTGAGTGTTGTATGGCTATTGTAAGGAATAGGGTTCTTTGTTTTATAACTGTGTTTTACTGTCAATTTGTCTCTGTGAGACATTGCTTGGTTTTAATGTAGGAATGTTTCCTCACTGTATGAATAAGGTATATATTCTATAGAAATGTTCATTTTCTTATACAGAGCTAGGCAGATTCTATTCTGTACCTCAACTATTTTATTTTTTTAATTTTAATTGTTTTCTTTTTTTTATTAAATTTAAAATCTGAGAACCACTGTATGGACACTTCCTTTTTTGTACATAGCATTTGGTTCTCATAAAGACTGTTCATACAGTTGTCAGTAAAACCTAAGTTTATTCAGGATTCTTATGTGACTCCCAAGCCTTCCTTTGCTTATTGTATTTCAGGTGAATCTGAGGGAAATTCTGCAGCTCATCGTATCGGCTTGTCTGATGTGACAAATCTGTCCTCGGGCTCCGGCAGCACTGAATCCAAGAAACATTCCTACCCATTTTCCGATGATAATAGAAAAGTGTCTGAAAGTTTTAGGAGTAAGAGGAGGTGTACAGTGGTCATGAATTATGCGGAGCCAAATCTCATTAAGTGAGTACAAGGATTATCTATCTGTATTATGTGAATGCCTGTATATTATCCAGTAACCGCAGGGCTCACCTATTCATGAATCGTATTTTTGGCAAATCGGAATATCCTTGACATTTCTGTTATTTCAGCTGCTATGAGTGTGAGCAAGGATAAGGAAAATGCTACGTGAGTGGTGTGAGATGAAGTTACAATGATTAAAAAGGGTTTTTCTAAAAGTAAAAATCACACCAAAAACAATGAAAATATATATTTTGATGATTTTCATTGTCCCCATGAGACTTGCTGACTTTTGGGTTGTTACTGTAAAATGGGTGTGGGCGGTGTGCGTTCCCTTCTGTTCTGGATGTCTGGGATGCTTCCACATGTCACTGCAGAGTGAGGGCTCCAGCACGTGTGCAGGGCAAAAGCTTTCTATGGCACTCTAGAGCAGTTTATTCTTGCTGTTTTTCTCCTTTTAACATATATCCTATGACCTAATTTACTCTAAGGATGATTCTGGCCATAATCCATTCTGCATGTTTCATGTTAGGAGCAGACATAAATCGTAAAAATGTCAGAGCACCACTGACTTGGAAGACAAACAACTGCAACAATCACAACGATCTATTACACAGAACAATTATCGGCCGATATTGGCCAAATATGGCCGATACTCGTTCTATTTTGTTCTGTGGCATGATGTAAATATAAATACATGCCAGAGCTATGACATAGTCTCTATGTAGGAACTGGTGGGGCTTAAAAATCATCTTATGCTACTTCTAAAAAAAAATGATCAGCCAGTGAATAAGCAAACGCATGGTCGGCAGCAGATCACATCTTGTAGGCAGGTTGAGAAATCCTCATTCAATGCACATCTCCCCATGTAATAGGGAATGATAGAAGTAAAGGGCCGCAGAAAAAGTCTAGTGCACAGGTGTCACACCTGCTGCCCTACAGCTTTTGCAAAACCATAATTTGCCCAACTTTTACATATACCCTTAGATGTGTTTGACCACAGTCCATTGCTTCAGAATAAGAATATTCAGACTATTTTTCTTTTCCCTTACAGGAAGCTCAGAAGAGGGGATCCTTTCACAGACACTGGATTTTTACTCTCTCCAATTTTCAAGAACAGCGACCCAAAGCGTAAATCAATTAACAGGAAATCTCTTGTCAAATACAATGAAGCGTTTGTTGGCTGCCGTTGATGGACTGAAAAGTAGTAACTATTCTATCTGTACATATTGTAGATGCTAAAAAGGGTTTGTGCTATGAGAATAAGATGTTTCCCGCTCTGGGTGGAAGCTTTCATGAATTAAGCTCCTGCTGAGAACAGAGGCCAGTGTCTGATGCTTAAAGCATTACTGTTACTTTTTAAAGAAAAAAAAAAATTGACATGTCACATAGACATTGGTCAGGGTCTGCGTGTCTTGCAGCAATGGCTAGATAGTCAGCAGCTTCAGGCTCATTGTAGGAGTTTAGCTCCATAGATTTACTATATAACCTGCATGGAGACCGGAAATAAAGTGCTCAGGCGTGTCCTTCTCCTAGCTCCTTCTACCAATTGTGGAGGTCTAGACTCTGTCAAAACTCTTGACATGTCTGTGTGAAATAATACGTATTTTTTTACTTTTTTAAGTGCCTGTAATGCTGTTTAAGAAGTTGTCCAGGAAAAAAAATTGATAGGTTCCTGCACTACAGAGAGCATTAAGCCGGAAGTAGCTGGATGGCACTGGCAGCGCAGTGGCACTGTCAGGTACGAGCCAAATCTGCAATAATGCTGCCCTGCCACTACACGTACAAGCCAACTGCTTCCAGCTGTATTCTTTCTTTTAGTGCAGTTGCCGAACAGCTGATCAGCTAGGGTTGTCAACACCCTGCCAATCAATTATTGATAGCCTATCATATATATATAATATTATTTTTTTTTAATGGACAGCCTCTAAAGCTCTGTACAGTGTGATTCCTTGTATACTAATTGACACTATTGTAAAAGTTCTGACATGTTTTTCACTTGAGCATTAGTGCTTGCAAAGTAACGAATAAAAAAGCCCTTTTACTGTGGTGCTGCTGCCATTAGCATGCAGGGTATGGCTCGGTCTCGATCGGTATGGCTCGGGGGGGGGGGGGGGGGCACTGCACCACTTTCGCAGCTTGTACCTCTTATGACCCATTTGTTAAGGACTTGGAATGTTGCACAAATCTGTTTGTACATTGAATTGTTCTCCGCTGTATTATGTAAAGTATGAATCTATGTATCTGTAAATATTTAAGTGTATACATATGGTTACATTCTATAGCACTGCCTTATGCCACTGTATAGTCTGATACCATCCTTCACAAATAACTTAAATACCCTTTGGTGGTACAGCCCTTTGAAACTTTTAACAGTTTACCAGAACAGCTCTGCTTGAGCACTCAGTACATAACATAGCAGCTTTAGCTCCTAATGCATTTTTTGCTGGTAGAAGATGGGTCGTGGACTAGAATGCGAGTCTATATCCAGTCCTTGGCTCTCCCAAATGAATTTGGAAGGTTAGAGGGGTTGAATGCACTATATGCCCTGTAGCAGATTGTTCTGGTGATATGTATTTTTTAAAGGGGTTATCCAGCGCTACTGTTGTCTCCAGTTCAGGTGTGGTTTGCAATTAAGCTCCATTTACTTCAATGGAACTGAGTTTCAAAACCCCTCCAAAACTGAAGACAACAGTAGGGGGGAAGTGGCCATGTTTTTGTAGCGCTGGATAACCCCTTTAACTAATTTTAAATCATTCTAAAGCTCTTAGAGCATCACAGTCTATTACACAGTGAAGCCAGCATTCTGTTACACTGTTGAGAGAGATGGTTTTTATACTAGAAAATGGTGTTCTCCTATAGGCTGCCCATGTATGATTTTAGCCGATAGTGACATCTAGAAAACAACGTTACCCATCATTGTGGTGTTATGATATAAAAGCCCCTTTTACTATGCTGCATCTATACACACATGTACATGAGAAGTGGCACATTTGTACATTTTGTCACTGTTACAGACAGAATCCTTACATAGAGCAGATGGCATTATGTTTGGTTTGTTATCTCTGTATGAACTACATTTTAAAATTACTTCATATACTGATGAATTAAATATCTGCTTAAAGGTGAAATCCTGTAAAATTGAAAAAAAGAGAAAACAGGGGGTGTGGAAAAATAATGAAGTATTCTTACCTGGCCCTGTAGAGTTGCCCCCAAATCCCATTGACAGCCACCGGCCCCCTGCAGCTTTTCCAGCTACAAGCTTACGTAGACACATGATCGATTGCCCAGTCAGCCAATCAATGACTGGTTTGCTGAGTGGGCAATCTCTCAGCCAGACTGTGACTTTGCAGTTGGAATAGTCTGGTACGTGACATACTCAGATTCCAGACAAAAATGACAGTGAGGTGAGTTCACTTTATTATTTTCAGTTTCACAGGACTTCTCCTTTTAAACCTATATGAAAACCACCAGGTATACAGTTACATACACATGGCTGCTTGGGTAAACCTTTAGTGGTCTGTTGCCTATGTAAATGTCTGCTGGACAATATTAAAATCTAGCAATTTTTTTTTTTTTTTTTTTTTTTTTAATAAAAGCTTGGCTGGGTTATACATTAACCACTGAAGGATTTTATTCATTTAGGATTGGTCTAGCTAATGGGTGTATTACAAATTGTCATCTGTTTTGGAGCCTTAAATTCTTGTATATTAGTGATTAAAATGTGTGAATAAAGGATTTTGATATCTACTTATTTCAATACATGTTTTCTTCCTAATAGTTCACATTATGTATGCTAGTACACTCGTAGGGCAGTCTGTACGTGTATGATCCAGTACAATGCTGATCCAGTATTGTCATTTAAAAATACACAAGCTCTGAAGTGCCCAGACCACCAGGGATTGATTCATCCTACGATGAGCATAGATCCCTTGTCTAATGAAGGCAACACACACCCAATGATGATTGATGGCTGGCATCTATAAATCCAGGAACATAGGTTCCCATTAACCACTGAGCGTCTGCTGTATACTCTGATCGTTCCTATTAGCTAAAGGGCACAATATATTTTTTTGTTTCGGCTGTTGAGTACCACATTTCCACTGGGACACATATTAAAACTTTTTTTTTTTTTTGCTGCTTACTTTTATGCATCCACTAGTGCTCTCTTAATATGAGACATCTAAAAACATTTCTTTCTTACCTCACCTTCACGACGGCACCATAGGAGGATGGGTTGTACCCTAGGGACAGGAAAAAGCACGAGAGGTTAAAAGCCCCTCCCTTTCCTCCCAGCACCAGTGCTTTTTCCTGTCCCATTAGGGCAGGCACGAGAGGGAGGGGATCCGCGTGAAGGCAAGGAGAGATCCCCTCTACGAAATAAGAAATTACCTTCAAGTGGCTGTAGGGATCGATCGGGGCATTGGCTTCCTTCCTCCCAGTCAGACAGCCGGCCTCAGGGCAGAAGCGGTTCCGTCGTCCATGGGAGCCTCGCACCGTCTCCATGCGCGCGGTGGAAGGGGGTAGTGGACTAATCTCTCTCTGGAATCAGGGCATGTCTTCCACTGAGGGTGATATTCTTCCCCACACTGAATGTGCAACCAGCTTTTCACAAGGGGGTCCCAACCACTCACATTGTATAATGCACGGGTGCGGGATATGTATGGGTGTGTATATATATATATATATATATATCAGATGCATATACATACATATATGTACACGTATTAGGTCTCATATACATTGCTCTATCCTCCTTAGGAGACTAAAGAGACTAATCCTAAGAAAGAGAAACCTAGAGCACCAGAGAGGAGATGTGTATCCTGCAATGCTAAGCTATCTTCTAGCTGCAAGAAAATCATCTGCCCAGCTTGCATTGGGGACTTTATAAAGGAAGACAGATCATCCTTCCTGGAGGATATCAGGAGAATGATGAAAGATGAAATCGCTGCTTCTGTAGCCAGACTTCCTCCCCCTCCACCTCTTCCTGCTCCTCTAGACCAGGATCCTCCTCATGTTTCTCCGGTTCACCAAGTTGTGGCTAATGATGCACCAGCAGATACTATCTCTAATTATTCTGCTACAAGATCTGGAAACAACTCGCAACCTTTTAACAACACTAGGTTGGATCATCAATATCGACAAATCCAATCTGATGCCATCACCCAGTAAAGTGTTTCTGGGAATACTCATAGATTCGACTCTTCAAATGTCCTTTCTTCCAGAAGAAAAGATTCAAAAGATCCTCACAAAGGTCAGGAAACTAAAAAACAGTCCACTGACGTCTGTGAGAGAAGCCATGTCAGTGCTAGGCTTAATGACTTCATCCATCCCGGCGGTACCATGGAGTCAAGCCCATTCCCGGACTCTTCAGGCTCAGATCTTAAAGACCTGGAACAAGAGACCCTCTGGATTGGACAAAAAGTTTTCCCTTACCCCCCCCAGACAAAACTATCTCTCCGCTGGTGGCAAAAAAGGGAAAACCTACAAAAAGGGGTACAGTGGAACCCTCAACCGAAAATAATTCTAAAGACTGATGCAAGCCAGATAGGTTGGGGAGCCCAAGTCGGGACCCAATTCTTCCAGGGGGTTTGGAACACAAACAATTTAAGAGACTCCTCAAACCTCAAAGAACTCAAGGCAGTTCAAAATTCATTACTGGCAGCTCAGAACATCTTAAAAGAGACCCACGTACACGTCCTATCGGACAACGTGACTACAGTGGCCCACCTAAGACACCAGGGCAGTGCAAGATACAATCACCTGTGGTCAGTATCAATCTTCCGTCAACTAGTAGAGCGCTGGGGGAACCCCGAAATAGATTTGTTTGCCACGAGAAAGAACAAGAAAGTGTCAAACTTCTACTCCCTAAATCCGTCAGACCATCCTGCAGCAGTAGACGCCCTGACGCAGAATTGGGAGGTAAAACTAGCTTACGCGTTTCCACCCATCCCGTTGATACCAAAGGTACTCCAGAAGATCAGGGACCAAGGAACAAGAGTTATTTTGGTGGTTCCGTACTGGCCAAAGAGAAGCTGGTTTGGCCTCCTCAAAACATTAGCACTGGAAGAGCCAGTTCTACTTCCACAATTAACAGACCTTCTCTTTCAGGGTCCGATTCTCCATCCAGAACCAGAGAGACTACAACTGTCTGCATGGATCCTGAAGAGACAATACTAAGGAGTCGAGGACTATCAGAGGAGGTAATATCCACACTCATGAAAAGCAGAAAGAAAGTAACTACTTCCATCTACTTAAAAGTCTGGAAGGTGTTCTCATGGTGTAGATCTCCACCAATTCCTGCTGAACCAAATATAGCCCAAATTCTGGACTTCTTGCAGGCTGGACTATCTAAAGGCCTCAAACTAGCCACCCTAAAAGTACAAGTTTCCCCCTTATCGGCGATCTATGACACAAATTTAGCAGACCATAGATGGATTAGGAGATTTATAAGAGCTGCGTCCAGGATTAATCCTAAACCTCAGACTATTCATCCATCGTGGGACCTAAATATAGTCTTAGAAGGTTTAACAAAGTCCACCTTTGAGCCTATATCAAATATCAACATAAGAATTCTCTCATACAAAACAGTCTTTTTGGTTGCGATATGTTCCGCCAGGAGGGTGAGTGAAATCCAGGCCTTAACTATTCGTAAACTTTATTGTACTATCTCAGAAGACTGCATTACTCTAAAAACAGATCCTCCTTTTCTACCCAAAGTAATTACGGAATTTCATAAAAATCAGGACATTATCCTTCCATCATTCTGTCCAAATCCAAAAAATCCACTAGAGGAGAAATATCATACTTTAGATGTTAGAGTAGTTCTACAGTATATGGAAACTACAGCTCCCTGGCGAACTGACCCGAACCTATTCATACAGTTTCAGGGGAAAAACCAAGGGAAGAAGGTGTCAAAAAGCACCATCGATAGATGGATAAGAAACTCAATAACAGAAGCTTATAAAGCTCAAGATCTTCCTTCTCCCATTAACATCAGAGCCCACTCTACAACAGCGGTGTCTACATCATGGGCCGAAAGGGCTTCGGCCTCTCTGGAACAAATCTGCAGGGCCGCGACATGGTCGTCCCCCCACACATTCACAAAACATTATAGGCTACTTCTGCAGTCAAGAGAAGATTTGACCTTCGGCAGGAAGGTTCTGCAGGCTGTGGTCCCCCCCCTAAGAGTAATGGTTGGTATTGCTCCTATGGTGCCGTCGTGAAGGTGAGGAGAGAAAATAGGATTAGTCTTACCGATAAGACTGTTTCTTCGAACCTTCACGACGGCACCAGTATCCCTCCCTAGTATTGTATGATTAATATGATACTCACGTGGTGCTATTGGTTGTTATAAAGGCACTGGTGCTGGGAGGAAAGGGAGGGGCTTTTAACCTCTTGTGCTTTTTCCTGTCCCTAGGGTACAACCCATCCTCCTATGGTGCCGTCGTGAAGGTTCGAAGAAACAGCCTTACCGGTAAGACTAATCCTATTTTCAAATCAACTGATGTCAGTTTATAGATTTGTAATTTATTTCTATTAAAAAATCTCAAGTCTTACCATACTTATTATCTCTTATATATCATGCAGGAAATGTTTTATTTTCAATCTGACACAGTGCTCTCTGCTGACATCTCTGGCCAAGAAAGGAACTTTGTCTCGGTCAGGGCTGTGGAGTCAGAGTCTGAGCTAGTTTTGGCTGGAGTCGGAGTTGGAAAAAATGTTCCGACTCCAGCTTTAAAAAAAAATAAAAAAATCTTTAAAAAATTTAGTCGAATTTTGTCGGTCACTATTTGGCAGTTTGTTTCTGAGCTGGAAGAGTCCATTGTGTGGGGGGAGATCTGTGCTGTTCTCTTCCTGGATGCTGGATGACTGTATATGAGCAGCAGTGTAATATGGAGATATCCTGTGTAATATAGAGGAGAAGCCATAAGTAGTGAAGCAGTAACCTTTGTCCTCAATGTGGTTGTTTCTCTCTGGGAGAAGATTGTGTGTTTTTCTTCAGTGTTCTATGGCTGCAGCTGTATGTGTGTGCTATGGCTGCAGCAGGCTGTGTATGTGTGTATGCTATGGCTGCAGCAGGCTGTGTGCTCGCTTTGGCGTGCCCCCTCTCTATCACCATGTGTGACCCCCTGTATATCACTGTGTCTGACCTCTATATTACAAGGATCTGGCAGTGTTTCTTGGTGTATGGTGAATATTAGTTAGAAGCATAGAAGATTGTCAGCAGGAAAAGACCACCTGCTCCATCTAGTTTAGTTGTGAGTAGTTCAGGACATAGAGGCTGGAGACTGGCTGCATCCACTGCGCACACAGAGGAGAATCTGCTTTATATCTGTTAAAGAGGCACCTATATATATAAGGACATTACCTCAACTTCCCTAGCGTTAGATGATATTAGGGAAATTAGATTTCCATAACACAGGATTGCAGGATCTGCCATATTCAGTAAATGGCTACAGTGCATAGTCTCCAAGTGATAAACTAGTTCTGTCCCAAAGTGTACATGTTATGCCCAGGGTGAAGAGGTAGAAGAGTATCAAAATCTCAACTACACTACCAGGAGAGAGTGCAAGCAGGTTCTGGAAAATCTTGTACTGTCCTGTATTTAGTCTTTCTTGTTATTACTGAAAACAACACATTGTTATTGGGGGATCTGATCTGGGAATCAACTGCTGATGAAAACTTTGTATTAAGCCTATAGCAGCAGTATGATTTTTTCTATATTAAGTCAACATTTATAATCAATCACATTTTCGGGGGTACTTGACTTGCGAGGGTTGAGGAACACACTGATTATATATATAATATAATTTTCTCAATCAAACATTGGTTACACATTGAAGAACATTTGATTGCCTAACAGCCGGATCATCTAGTTTTCTTGACTAAACCTAATTTGACTGGTCAAAAAGACAAATGCTATTTTGTGGTGTCAACTAGGCTTGTGGTGTCAACAGTCGAAAATCATAGGTTCTATCAAATTCAACTCGAGGAGACAACCTGGGTCCTGCCTGGAAATTTGGGATTCAGCCTAGGTAATAGGCTGAATCCCGGAATTTCAGGCGGTCCCTGGGCTGTCTCCTTCTTCCCCACGGACCGGGAAGGCATCAGGAATCAAATGTGGAAGGTTCGGCTAGGTTCGAGTTCGATAGAACCCCACAATACTCTGCTGTTTGATCAAGCCTAGTGTTAACCCTACTACTAACAATATTTTCAGGGGTAAAAAGCTGGGGAGCCAGGGGTGGTATCTGAACTACTATTTGAGAAACATCAGGCTGATTTACTGAGATCAGATCTCCTGTTAGTTGACCCAAAAATCTGTGCCCGCTAAAATGGTCAAAAAGACATAATAAATGTAGGGGCCAGGCCCGTATTCTAGTGAGCCACAGATTAGTGTTCCATGAAAGTAAAAGAAATGAACACATTTTGGAAAACCAATTTGCTTTCACATGTTTAATGTTATTAACATTGATTATTTAAAATGTTTGAACAAAAAAAAACAGCTATTTACATAGAAATCTAAATGATAGTTACCTTTATCAATATACACAGTATATCTGAATATTTTACACAAAGACATTTCCAAAATACCTGTATATAATTTAAAACCAATCGAAAACAGTACAATATATTAACTTTACAAAGGTAGATTATTCTGCTATATAAAGCATTTCCAAAACCACGCGTTCTACTCCAGCATAATTGCACATGATCTATAGGAAAATATCACTTTTTTCGAAATTATAAAACATAAAAATGCAGTGAGTATAGAAAAGGGACAGACGTGATAAGAAAGTGGTGCTGGATCATATTAACATGTTGAATGGGTTGTTCATTTTAAAGAAGACATTTTATTAATGCCTATTGTATAGTTCTTATAAATTTCCAGTTTTTGATGTTATGGATTGGAATTATGGCAACACTCCAGGCTTACACTACTACTACGCCTCAGTATATGTGGGGGAAATATCGGATAACCCTCTTTTTCTAAGGGCCCTTTTGCATGTTAACAAAGCTCAATCAATCATGGCCGGGCCATATGAATGATTACAGGAGGATGTATGGGCAATTAGAGATTATTTTAATGTCTGCGCAAAAGATCCGATCAGCTGACAAGCGAAATTTCCCATTCGTCAGCTGACTCTTTTACACAGGCCACTTGTCAGCAGTGAGGTTTTCAGTTTTTACTGTAATAGAAATCAGCTTTACACTGACTTCCTGGTGAGTATGCCATATACCTGCATTTATACACAACAGCCAATCAGAGAAGGGATAAAACCATAGCCTAAACCTGATAAGGGAGGTGTGCTTCAGACTACTATAGACTCTCCCTCTCAGTACTATAGTCACAGCCCTACCTCAATAGAGCCCTGCTAAAAACAGCTAAACTTCTGAGGAAAGCTGGATTGCTATGGATTAGAAAAAATAAATAAAAAGCTGTCTATTTCAGTACATATGGGGTTTTAGGATGTATAGATAGATAAATATAAAGGCCATGTTCACATGGCGTATAACACCGGCTGTTCTGTGACCTGGCCGGGTCACACAACGGCTGGTGTTACTGAAGATCATCCTGGACAGTACTGCAGTATCAGCCGGCTGATCTTCATTTCTGGTGAATTTGGATGTGAGTGCACCCGCACCCCAATTCACCGCTGCACACAATGGAGCGTGTGGCTGAAGCTGCACACTGCATTGTGTTAACTGACATGTTCTGTGCGTCTGCTATTCAATGAATAGCGGCCGCAGAAAACTGACATGCCAGTTTTTCGTGGGGCTGGATGGAATCCCAGTCAGAGCGTATACTGTGTAGATACGCTCCTACCGGGATTCCATTCATTCCAATGCAACATATGTTAAGCATAAATCACATTGCACCAACAACTATGATTTTTGCTAAACATATGTTGTGTGAACATGGCCATATATTGTATTTCATATGAATAGACTGTTGTGTGGGGCTACAGAAGCTTCTTGTATCCACTCTCTGCTCTGACCAAATCAGTAAAGGTCCTAAACAGAGGTCCCACTCTGTTAACCCTAAAGGTCCATTCACACATACAGGATGTGCAACAGATATCAATGCAACTTAGGGTCCTTTTACACATACAGATAAATTGCTTAAGCACTCTTTTAGCAAATGACAAGCAATAATTTGTTTCATAAACAAAAGGCATTTAGATGAAAAGTAAAATTGCTACAAAAATTTGTAAATGCAATCGTAATATATACTGTGAACGACTGATGTTTACACTGAAAGACTTGCAAACGATTAAGGATGATTTCGAGGTTGGCTCAAAATATGCGATCAACAGCATACAAATTTTCCTTCGTCGGTTGATCGTTACCACGTTCACACCAAAATATTATCGCTTAAGGGTACAAACCCACTTGACGTATTTGCTGCGTGAATCAGTCTTAAAAATAAGCAGGCAAAACGCAGGTTGGCTTTATACAATTGTTCTGCGTTAAAATACGCAATTGCGTATTTTTGAATGCGTTAAAATACGCAATTGCGTATTTTTGAAGCGTGAAGCTTGTTGTTAGCTAAGCATCAGTTGTTAACAACCTGTGCGAAAAACGCATGTAGCTTCACACTTCAAAAATACGCAATTGCGTATTTTAACGCAGAACAATTGTATAAAGCCAACCTGCGTTTTGCCTGCTTATTTTTAAGACTGATTCACGCAGCAAATACGTCAAGTGGGTTTGTACTCTAAAACTGAATGATTTATTGCACGATAATCAGCTGGTGTAAGGGTTCATTTACACAGTAAGATTATCTGACAGATTATCTGCCAAAGATTTGAAGCCAAATCTCAGGTTTACTTTATGACCTGATCTCTGTTTATAGTCTGTTTCTGGCTTTGGATTCAAATCTTTGGCACATAATCTTTTTCTGTAAAGGGACCCTAAAAGGCCCTTATATCTGCTGCAGATCCCACACATGTGAATAGAGCCTTAATACAGTATTTGAAATTTAGTTTTTTTAAGTCTCTGTTTTCACTAGTGTGTTTTTAGTGATGGCGTCTGTCAAATTCTTTAATTTTGATGGGGAAAAACTGCATCCTAACTAGAACCTCTGATGGCAATATGAACAAAACCTAAATCGGACAACCCGGACACCTTTAATAGAATTTTGGTCACAGAAATATGAATTATGAGCTACCTAAAAATTGTGTAAAATATAGGTACATCACATAAAGTACTTTTAGACTGGAGTATAAACAGTTCAGATGGCAGTAAACAATATACTTGTCTGGCAACACCCTCATTTCTTTTTTTATTATTTCATTGTAATACAGTATCAAAATTTTAAATGGATCCATATTATATCATATAAAAAACAGACCCTGTAACTTGAAGCTAACACTATACATGGCTGTATCTGCATATGGAACAGCAATGATCTGGTTTCATAGCCTAAATCTTTTTGTTACTTCTGCTAAAAAGTGAATCTTACAATCTGAACATAACATTGGAAATAATATAATATAATAGTATAATGGAGCATTAAAGGTTTATTAATATATAATTAGCTAGATCAGTAAGGGGGTTCCTACTTATCCCAGAATGGAGATCAAATGTCCTCCGAATGACTGGAGTGGTAGCACGCATGCTTCACCATGGCTCCAATTATTCTCTATGGCATTCCATTAATTCATTTGACCTCCGTTATCGGGATCCAGAGAGCTAGTAATCCCCTATCTTGTGAATAGGAGATATCTGATGATGATGATACCCCTTATTTAAAAACATGTAAAATAAAAATTACCTTATTGTATATGATCTTGAAAAACACAAATCCCCTAAACATGTAATCTCATCCTACAACAGGTTAAAAAAAACCACCCACAATATATGCGGCTATTGTTAGGAAGTGGGAATGAACACAATAGTAAAACCTTAGATCTGCAGGGAATTCACATACAGATATTTTGATAGGAGTTTCCATCACAGGTTTTATTAAAAATGCCAGAAACTATGCTGGAAACTCGATGGACCCTATTAAAGTCAGTGGGGGACTACTATCTGGTGCCATCCATGTCTGGTATGTAAGTGATCCAGTTGTGACATTTTTTACATTATTCTGTTCTAATGATGGAGAACAACAGAAAGCATGACACTTGTGTGGGCCCAGCCTTACAGGTGTTACATACAGCAATCTATAGTTCCTAGACAAAGCTTAGGCAGGCACCGCACTGACAAAATACAGGTTGCTGTAAAGCTGCTTAGATCCTGAAGGTGGCAAATTCCCTTCTTAAAGGGAGTTGTTTGTCCGGGACTCCTTTTTGGCAATGCCCAGAAAACAATGGCGTCCACTTACCTCCCTGTTCCAGCGCTGCCGCCAGCATTCCGCTGCTCCAATCCCCGGCAGCTATTGTAGTTCTGAGATGTGACATGGCATGCCCGCTCAGCCAGTCCGCCGCTGTAGCAGTGTCCCGCCTCTGCCACTAACTGGCTGGCTAAATCAGAACCTCGGAAGCGGCCAGACTCCAGGGAACGGAGTGGCAGAATGCAGGTGGCAGAGTTGGTGCCAGGGCCGGACACTGCCAAAAAGGGGGTCCGGCTAAATAACCCCTTTCATAATTATCCAATAATATCCACTTGGAAAAGAAGCAATTTAGGTGGTAACAGTAAAAATAATAATATAAGGTAGTTGCTAAAAAATACAATTGACTAATATTGCCTTTTACCATGGAGATCTACTTCACACCAAGAATGTTTTCTTTAATTTTTTTTTTTTTTTGCTGCAGTTATACCAGATTATGTTTTAACTTATGGCCGGCATAAGCAAATCTATAATCTACAGTCAGCCTTTCTGTTATATTAGTGGTTAACATAATAAATCTCATTGTACAAAACAATTCTAAATATACAAAACGTCTCATATCATTATATACTCTAAAAGCCCTAAAGTTTATAAAGCACCTTTTTCTAATAAAATCTATACAAAATCATAAACAACAACAAAAAAAAGCTTGCTAAAAGCCAATACTATTATTAGAGTTAGTAGGATTTAAATTAAGTGCAAATTTCAGAAGAGTGATGCGCACAACAGTAGGCAAGCCAATAATATCAGGCACGTTAATGGGCCCCCTGGGAGTACTCTCTTGCCCAACATCAGGCATGAAGAGGCACCAACGCCAAGGCAACCATACAACATCTGGTGACTATCGTTTATGGGTCCTAACTAGAGATATGTGAACGTACAGTACAGTTCTGGTTCGTAAACCTTGTTTTCCAGGCAGTCCTTGAGCTACATCCATCTTCTACCAGCAGTTCTCACACAAACCCAAACTTACTGTAAGTGCCCTCATCTTTACTTAGGACTAGAGATGAGCGAACCGGGTTGGGGTTCGAGTCCATCCGAACCCGGACGATTAGCATTTGATTAGCTGGGGCTGCTGAAGTTGGATAAAGCTCTAATGTCTGGAAAACATGGATACATCCAATGACTATATCCATGATTTCCACATAGCCTTATGGCTTTATCCAACTTCAGCAGCCACCGCTAATCAAATGCCGAAAGTTCGGGTTCGGATGGACTCGAGCATGCTCGAGGTTCACTAATCTCTACTTAGGACCCATGCAGGGTACTTGCTGAGCAACTCACTGTTGCATGTGCATTGTGACTCTATGCCTGATGTCATCCTGGATAGGAGAGTATGCGTGGAGGGACATCTTAATGTAATACTGTAGTCACTACTTATTTGTCAATCAGTCCCGCTTCTTTAATCTTAGTGTAGAAGAATTTCTCCAGGATGTTTGCACATTTGAAGTATTCACTCTCAGGTGGATTGTACTCCCTGCAGTTTGTGAAGATCCTCTGTAGATCTGCCATGAATAGCTTCTTTGTCACATAATATTTGTTCTTCACACGTTCACTCATGGTTTTGAGATCTGGTATTTAAGAAAATAAATAAAGTAAAGTGAAGGCTGGATTCATGTCACTTAAAGGTATATGTTGGAATAAAGTTAAAAATGTATCTTCATCATATCATGTATCATGTAATTTTTATTCATATAGCGCCAACAGATTCCGCAGCACTTTACAATTCTGGGGGTACATACATAAACAAAAATAGACATTACAGAGATATACATATAGTTATCCATACATGAGGAGTGAGGTCCCTGCTCGCATGCATCAGCTTACACACTATCAGGAGGGTGTGCGAGACAGAATGGCAGAGGGGCAAAGTGCTTCATTGTTCTTATGGTCCGGCCATCTTTATAAATAAGGCAGTGCGGGTAAGGGTGGGTGAACCTGTCACCAGCCAATGCCTGCCTGCACAGGTCTAGGTGCTTAAATGCTTGGTTTGTGTGTGTGTGTGTGTGCGCGTGTGTGTGTGTGTGTGTGTGTGTGTGTGTGTGTGTGTGTGTGTGCGCGCGCGCGTGTGTGTGTGTGTGCGCGCGCGCGTGTGTGTGTGTGTGTGTGTGTGCCTGTGGGGGGGGGTAAGCCTGCTTGAACAGATGTGTTTTGAGGGCACGTTTGAAGCTTTGTGTATTGGAGGTGAGTCTGACAGTCTTGGGTAATGTATTCCATAGAACTGGTGCAGCTCGGGTGAAGTCCTGGAGACGGGAGTGAGAGGTGCGGATCAAGGTGGATGTTAGTCTTAAGTCATTAGAGGAGCGTAAGGCACGGGTATGGCGGTAGACAGAGATGAGGGAGGAGATATAGGGAGGTGCAGCACTGTGGTGAGCCTTGTGGGTGAGCAGGAGGACTTTGTATTGTATCCTGTGTTTAATAGGGAGCCAGTGTAGTGACTGGCACAGGGGGGAGACATTGGTATAGCGGCTGGACATGGGGATGAGCCTGGCCGCTGTATTGAGAATGGACTGGAGAGAGGAGAGTTTAGAGGAAGGAAGGCCGATTAGTAAGGAATTGCAGTAGTCAAGACGGGAATGGATCAGAGCGACAATGAGAGTTTTAGCAGATTCGACAGTAAGGAAGGGACGGATTTTAGAGATGTTTTTTAGATGCAGGTTACAGGAACGTGAAAGAGATTTAATATGAGGAGTGAAAGAGAGATCCGAGTCAAACATAACCCCAAGACAGCAGGCTTGTTGTGTAGGGGTTATGGTTGCACCACAGACAGAGATGGAGATGTCAGGTGGAGGGTGTTTAGCAGAGGGAGGGAAGACAAGAAGCTCAGTCTTAGCAAGGTTGAGTTTTAGGAATAGGGAGGACATAGCGTTAGAGACGGCAGACAGACAGTTACCGGTGTTCTGTAGAAGAGTGGGGATGATATCACGGGAGGAGGTATACAGCTGGGGTGATATCACGGGAGGAGGTATACAGCTGGGTATCATCAGCATAGAGATGGTACTGAAAACCAAACTTACTGATGATTTGTCCGATGGGTAAAGTGTAAAATGAGAAAAGGTGAGCACCCAGGACTGATCCCTGAGGAACCCCGACTGTAAGGGGGAGGGAAGATGAGGTGGAGCCAGACAGTGATATGCTAAAGGAGCGGTCGGAGGAAAACCAGGAAAGAGCAGAGTCCTTGAGGCCAATAGAGCGGAGCGTGGAGAGGAGGAGCTGGTGGTCTACAGTGTCAAAACCAAACATATCTCTACCAGCTGGGTCAAGTTCCCAATCATATACCTCAAAAGTAGACTAGTAGATCGCCCTTTTGAAGCCTCCAAAGCATGGTAAATGGTAAATGGATCAGATGAAGTCACCAGTAAATGTGCAGCTATAGAGTGAGTTCACATGTGGCAGATTTACTGAAGAAAATAATTGTGATTAAACTGAATATACAAAGCACCAAAACACCTTTTACAGATAGTTTGCGTGCTAAGTCAGTGCTTGATTCAAATTAAAAGCCTTAGGCTATGTTCACACACAGTATATCAATGGTCGTTATTAGTGTGTTTGCATGTTCCTGTGGCCGTCACAGCTCTGACAGCCGCAGGAACATTTATTTCCATACGGTCTATTTGGGGTGTGTATGGACATTTATTAAGCATTTATTTCCATACACACCACGGAAGGACAGACTGCATTTGTGTGTGCATGGAAGAGTAATAACTGGTGCTGTTCGTGGAACAGAGGCTGCTATTAACTGACATGACTATTCTTTTGCACGGCCACACCAAACAAAGGACATTGTCGGTGCAGTGCTAGATGAAATGGGTGGCATTGCATTGATTTTAAAGCCATGCCCCCCCAGGCTGAAAAGGGCGGCTGTTGTTTTCATTGTATGTTGCCTCTTAATCAGGCATATTAGTATATGCATAAGTAGTCGTGTCTCTCTGCTCTCACCAGATTTCATGCATGTGCAGTAACAGCCCCATGTATTGTGCTGTACTGCTGGGTAAGGTCTGTACTACTTAAGCACTTACTAATATGTAGAAGGCGGCAACATACAAGCTGACGGGCAAGCAGTGCGGTGCACTCAAGTTGAGAAAGACCCCTGGTGCACCCTAATTTGCATATTTGATTCAGAATAGCAGCACAGTGGAGGAAAATAAGAAGACTGGCGCTGGAATCAGGAACTCTGTAGCTACAGGTACCTTTAGCTTCCCTTTAAAAAGATGACTGAGATTTTTTCAAAGCCAAAAAACTCTCCAGAAGAAGAGGTTGCCCATCTGTAGACAGCCGTTTCAGGATTTTTGCCCCTCATCAGAACACGGCAGGGTGTTGTTTGGCTGCAGAAAGGCCCATTGTTGTGGGACCAAAGGGGTAATGTTTATCCTTGAGGAGAAACTTCTGACATGTCATTATAGACTTCTGTAAGGAATATTGACGGACTGCAGGGCCGAACAGGGACTGCATTGCGATCTTTCCCCAGCTATATCTTCTGATCATAGACTCGTCCTGATCAATAACTTTTCAAATGTCCAATGACAAAGTTAGTTTTAGTGACAGGTACACTTTAATACATTAATGCCAAGCTTCTCCGAGTCTGCTGGCTGGGAGCATATGAAGAGGTAAGCTTAGTGATCTGTTCGAACTGGTGTGGGGCTGTGTGGCAGCCATTGTTGGTGCTGTGGCACTGTGACTGTGGGGTGGTCTGGCAGCAATGGAGTTGCTAGACCACTGGTTCACTCCTCCTATGGGCATTGTTTCTGTAACAGTAGTGGTCACCACCCAGCACCACAACATTTAAGTTAGGGACTCACTTGAATCAGGTGGCCATCAAAGGGCAAGTGGTCTTGTGCAGTTTGATAAAAGTATATACTAACTACTTGATGTTACTCTAAATTTTCCTATGCAGCAGTAGATCAAGGCATAACATATGGATGTACAGCCATGTCCTTCTTTCTAAATTTTTGGTAAACATTTGAACAAATCTGCTTTATATCATGTCTATATACCATAGAAAGAGAGATTTATCAAACTGGTGTAAAGTAGAATTGTCTTAGTTGACTCTAGCAACCAATCAGATTCCACCTTTCATTTTCCAAATCATCTGTGAGGCATGAAAAGTGAAATCTGATTGGTTGCTAGGGGCAACCAAGACAATTCTACTTTACACCAGTTTTATAAATCTCCCCTATGTTCTCACATAGTTTTATAGACTTGGTCAGTATTTGGTTCTCATTTTGCCCCAAAACAATAATGTTGTATCTGTTGGATTCTATTTTATTTAATGGGAACACAGCTCTCTCTGCACACATGGGCAGAAGAAAAAAAATGTATAAAAAATTGGCCAAAAAAGTACCAAAAGCAGAAAGAAGGCAGAAAGTTAACCTAAAAAAAGTTATTTGTGCAAATAGCTAGTAGCAGACAATGCTGGGGGGGGGGGGGGGGGCATATACAACACCTCTATTAATTTGTTGGCTTTTTTATGGTCATTGGTGGAATGAAATAGGAATTTGTTTTCTATTAATTTTCAAGCATAAAGGCGACATTATTTACGGTATAGCAATTTATATAATACAGAGGGATTGCATGGATTATCCATCTTCAAAATACTTTAGTAATCCCTTGATTTGTGGAATCATCCATGCCCTGGATTTTATATACTGTATGGTTAAAGGGTCAGGCTGATTACATTGCCATACTGCATTTTCACAGATAATACAGTTCTCTATTTGAGAGTGATAATATGGCCAAGCTTCTACCCAAATCATACACTTGATAGGACTCACTGCAATGCATGGTCTATGTTACCTAAAAACGTACATTTCTTATGTAATCATGTGAGAATGAATTAACAGTTAAAGCCATTACCCATTGGAAATCTTATCACTTCATAGTATCCTGGTGCTTCTGTTCTTTTCACTGGTTCCATGAAAGGCCATGCACTTTGATGACTCTAAAATAAGGTAATGAAATTTGTGTCATTTTCAATATCAAAATAAAATTTAGGCTATGTTCTCACACGGTAAAAAAAAATGTCAAACTACGGTCGTAATTTTGAGTGACAATATAACAATGTGTAAACAGGTGGATAAAAAAAAATGACCGTATTTTGGGAAAGCAGGTGGTAAATAATGAGTATGTTCAATAATTTTAATCAAATACTTCTGTTATTCTATACTGTGCAAGCACTACCAGCAAAGCACTTTCCTATTGATTTCAATGGAGCACATTATTATACTTAAAATACGGCTGTATTTTAACCTCAAAATTACAGTGTATTTCTCTTTTATTTTATGGTGTGTGAACATAAGCTTAGAGAGAGAGAGAGAGATTATTTTGATGTATTTAGTTAATCACAATTGTTTTAGTATTGTTTTATATATTTATTGTGTAGCCAAATTTTAAACCCTATGGTACGATAACCATTTTTTAGTGCATCCTCACGACTCACATTTCAGTCATATGCAGCTATTATGTAATTTTAACTTTTATCACATGGATCATAACTAATAAAAGCATGGTAAGATAAGTAATGTAACACCTTCACTGGGAGGGAAAACACAGATAAGTAGTTGATTTATCCAAAGAACAAATTCCTGTAGAGAGTTGGGCACTAACCTTCACCTGCTGCAGAATGTTTTTTAGCATGTTGTACAGCTGATCTGCATCTTTTGGCTCTTTACTTGAAATAAAATTAGAAATCAAAATTGGAAAAAAAAGAAAGAAAAACATCAAGTGGAATTAAGTTGATTTCCTTTATATTCAAAACATTTGATACTTTATCAGATTAGAAGTAATTCCAGTTAAGCTGCCCCTTTAACCCATTATTTTATTATAACTTTATTACTTGTACTTTATTGCTACTTTATTGTTTTTTTAAAACAGCAATAAACAGGCAGAGCCAAGTAATAGTTATGTTCCACCCATATCATAGGCAGCACACATGAATAGGTCAACACCTAAACTGTATAAAAAGAGATACATTACATAAAAAAATGTTCTATGTGTATAATAGAAATATAATTTACCTTCTGTCTCTTATGCTTGGCTTCCAGCCCGTCTCTCCTGTAAAACCATATAATAAAAATTAGGCCACACAACCACCTTTATATGGTGACTCACATGTAACCTCAGTAATATTTCTGAATACTACAGCCACAATATAATCATAAGTACACAAAAAATAAAGGAAAAAAACAAACAACACACCATATGAAGTCAGATCACTTTTCAGTCAGTATACAGGAATACCAGAACTTAACACTTAAAGGAAAATTTCAAGATAAAGGATCAAGACTAGAGATGAGCGAACCTGGAGCATGCTCGAGTCGATCCGAACCCGAACTTTCGGCATTTGATTAGCGGTGGCTGCTGAAGTTGGATAAAGCCCTAAGGCTATGTGGAAAACATGGATATAGTCATTTGCCGTATCCATGTTTTCCAGACAACCTTAGAGCTTTATCCAAGTTCAGCAGCCACCGCTAATCAAATACCGGGTTCGCTCATCTCTAATCAAGACTGAAGTGAAGACCCAGATCTATCATACAATGAGACAAAGCTACAAAAATGCAGATAGACAAAATTAAAATGATAGATGTCTCCATCTCCCGGGGTTATAACTATGAAAGTTTAATCTTAAACAAAGTATCGTTTCAAGGTAATGATACAGTCAATGAGTTGCTACTTGCGGAATTACATGGGAGAGAAAAATCCCGCTAAGAATAAAAGGACCCAATGCTTGAATGGGGCATCATCTCCAATAGAAAGTTCCTTTAAGAATTTTAGAGGGAAAGTTAAGGGTCACAAGACTAAACTAGCAGTAATAATGTAAGTAAGTACTAGCAGTACTAATGTGGTGTACAGTAATACCTTACTTGTGTGTAACACGTCTGGTTCAAAGTTAAATCATCTAAATCTCAATACAAAAGTATGAATGCGAATTCTAAACTCGTCACTGAAAAATACACAAACACCTACGGATTCCGGGGATACTTTCAATCGGTATTTGCCGCACTCCTTCTTTGAAGCAAGACAAGCCGGGGTAGACCTTCCTTATCTGTGCTTGTTTTCTTTCAATCATTTTTTTGATGATCTGTAATAATGATTATTTACAATAAGTCATCAAGTATTATCATTTATAATTTTACACAACATACGAAAAACATTCTAACGTGATATGTGCAAAGGGGAAAAAAGTAACTTTTCCAAAACACTGTTAGGCAGGGCCGTCTTACCCATTGGGCATGTTAGGTGGCTGCCAGGGGGCCCTTGCGTCCTAGGGGGCCCCTGCCTGCTGTGACATATTCCCTGTCCCCGGTCCCCAAGCAAGCTCCCTTGTAGGTATTGTGCCTGTGCTGCCGTCAGTCTGAGTCCTGCTGTCACCCCCCGTGCGCGGTCCTCAGGCTCAGGCCAGCAGAAGGGAGAGGAGTCTGTGAACGCTGTACGCAGCAGCTGAGACTCCTCCTCCTTCACGTATTAACTGAGGGGGACGATGTCAGGTCTCAGCCTATGAGGATGGCCGCCGGAGTACTGTGCAGTGAACAGGGAAACGTGAATGTATTACATGCCCCAGATACAATATATTAGACATGTTGCTGTCCCTCTGCATATAAGCCCTGTTGTCTCCCTGTATACTGTATAATACAATATACAGGGAAACAACATGGCTTATATATAGAGAAGGGCAAAACAACATGTCTCATATAGACAGAGGGGCAACAACATGACTATTATATTATATATGAACCATGTTATTTCCATGTATACAGTATACAGGGAAACAACATGGTTCTCATATATAATAGTCATGTTGTTGCCCCTCTGTATATATGAGACATGTTGTTTTGCCCTTCTCTTTATATATGCCATGTTGTTTCCCTGTATATTGTATTATACAGTATACAGGGAAACAACATGGTTCTCATATATAATAGTCATGTTGTTGCCCCTCTGTATATATATGAGACATGTTGTTTTGCCCTTCTCTATATACATACCATGTTGTTTCCCTGTATATTGTATTATACAGTATACAGGGAAACAACATGGTTCTCATAAATAATAGTCATGTTGTTGCACCTCTGTATATATGAGACATGTTGTTTTGCCCTTCTCTATATACAGAGTGGTCCAAAAAAATGTATCCACTGTTTAAAAGTCCATAACTTGCAAACTAATTGACGGAGTTGTCTCATATTTGGTGAAAGTGTAGCTTAAAGTCGAACTTAAAGGGGTTATCCAGCGTTTGCTAAAAAAAACTATTCATTCTTAGCTTGCTATGAACTTAACATACCATTGTATCAGACTGATTCATCGCCGTCTATACCACTGTTTTGTCCATACAGTCCCCCCTTTCCTCCAGGCTGTAAATCTTGCTTCTTCCTGTCTGGCCATGTCATCACCCATCATCCTCTGCACTTGTTAGTCACGCCCAAGTGCTGGAATTCTTTGCCCACATCGACAGCCCCTCAGGCTAATTATTCCGCCCACATTACTCCCTGTCACTTGTACACACCCCTGCAGCTAGAATGGAGGCGTGTCATGCTAGTTCTCAGATAATAACAGTCACAGCGTGTCCAGGAAGTGGGAGGATATACTGTATATAGGGCTGGGTGAGAGGATATATACAGGGCTGGAAGGAGGAGATATATACAGGGTTGGGGGAGAGGATATATACAGGGCTGGAAGGAGGAGATATATACAGGGCTGGGGGAGAGGATATATACAGGGCTGGGGGAGAGGGGATATATATATAGGGCTGGGGGGAGAGGGGATATATATAGGGCTTGGAGAAAGGGGATATATATAGAGCTGGGAGAGGGGATATATACAGGGCTGGGGAAGAGATAAATATATATATATATATATATATACATACAGGGCTGGGAGAGGGGATATATACAGGGCTGGGGAAGAGATATATATATATATATATATATATATATATATACACATACAGGGCTGGGAGAGGGGATATATACAGGGCTGGGGAAGAGATATATATATATATATATATATATATATACACATACAGGGCTGGGAGAGGGGATATATACAGGGCTGGGGAAGATATATATATATACAGGGCTGGGAGAGAGGGCATATATACATGGCTAGAGAAGATATATATAATTCGATTAATTCGCCCAGAATGTGAGAATCGATTTGACTTTTTTGGAAAATCGAAAATCGATTTTCCAAAAAAATCATTGGATTTGGGCGCGCGGGCGGGCTGCTCGCATCCTCCAGCTACTGAAACAGCGTGAGGAGCGAGAGCGGCCAGCAGCGTCCTATGTCCCCGCCTCTGACCCGCCCCCATAGCCGGACGTATACGCGCGCTCCCCTCCCGGCCGCACATGGAGGTCCCCGGAGGAGGCTGCAGATACTGAAGCATCGGGTGATCGCTGCGGGTGCTGGAGCTGTACAGCAGCGACACTATCACCCGATGCTTCAGTATCTGCAGCCTCCTCCGGGGACCTCCATGTGCGGCCGGGAGGAAGCGCGCGTATATGTCTGGCTATGGGGGCGGGTCCGCTGCGGGGAGTATGTGCGGGCGGGAGGAGAGCGCAAGTGCCGGTGGTGTGCGCCCGCACAGAGCGTGTACACCAGGTATGTTCCCTCCTGTCCCGGTCTTCTCCATGCCCCTGCCGATCTGCCCCCTGCTCCCCATGTCTGCCCTATTCTCCCCCCGATCTGCCCCATGCTCCCCCCAGTGTGCCCCATGCATGTCCCCCAGTGTACCCCATGCCTTTCCCCCCTAGTCTGCCCCTTGCTCCCCCCAGTGTGCCCCATGTATGCTTCCCCCAGTGTGCCCCATACTTGCCCCCCCCGTGTACCCCATACCCTTCCCCCCAGTCTGCCCCATGCTCTTAGCTATGTCCCTGACCCTCATCTTTACCTGTACTACTACTACACCCCTCATCTTTACCTGTACTACTACTACACTACTCATCTGTACCTGTACTACTACTACACCCCTCATCTTTACCTGTACTACTACTACTACACCCCTCATCTGTACCTGTACTACTACTACACCCCTCATCTGTACCAGTACTACACCCCTCATCTTTACCTGTACTACTACTACACCCCTCATCTTTACCTGTACTACTACACTCCTCATCTGTACCTGTACTACTACACTCCTCATCTGTACCTGTACTACTACTACTACTACACTCCTCATCTGTACCTGTACTACTACACCCCTCATCTTTACCTGTACTACTACTACACCCCTCATCTTTACCTGTACTACTACTACTACACTCCTCATCTTTACCTGTACTACTACTACACTCCTCATCTTTACCTGTACTACTACTACTACACTCCTCATCTGTACCTGTACTACTACACCCCTCATCTTTACCTGTACTACTACTACACTCCTCATCTGTACCTGTACTACTACACCCCTCATCTGTACCTGTACTACTACTACACCTCTCATCTGTACCTGTACTACTACTACTACTAAACCCCTCATCTGTACCTGTACTACTACTACACCCCTCATCTTTACCTGTACTACTACTACACCCCTCATCTTTACCTGTACTACTACTACACCCCTCATCTTTACCTGTAACCCTACTACTACACCCCTCATCTGTACCTGTACTACTACTACTACTACACTCCTCATCTGTACCTGTACTACTACTACTACACTCCTCATCTGTACCTGTACTACTACTACACCCCTCATCTTTACCTGCACTACTACTACTACACCCCTCATCTGTACCACTACTACACCCCTCATCTGTACCTGTACTACTACACCCCTCATCTTTACCTGTACTGCTAATCCCCTCATCTGTACTACTACTAATACACTAGTACATAGGGCACATATTTGGGAAAACTACTTATATGGGGCACACAATGGGCTTGTCTACTACATAGGGGCACGGGAGGAGCACTGTTACACTGGGAAGCAATATGGTTGTTGTCTCAAACGTCTATAAAATAGTTTCTGATGCTGCAGGGAGAAAAATGTCCTGTTTGTTTAGCAAAAAGAGAAAAAATCGAGATTTAAATCGAGAATCGTCCAAAAATTTTTAAAAAATCAAGATTTTATTTTTTGGCCATATCGCCCAGCCCTAGCTGGGGGGGATATATACAGGGCTAGGAAGGAGGGGTATATACAGGGCTGGGAAGGAGGGTATATACAGGGCTGGGAAGGAGGGGTATATACAGAGGGCTGGGAAGGAGGGTATATACAGGGATGGTAAGGAGGGGTATATACAGGGCTGGGAAGGAGGGGTATATACAGGGCTGGGAAGGAGGGTATATACAGGGCTGGGAAGGAGGGTATATACAGAGGGCTGGGTATATACAGGGCTGGGAAGGAGGGGTATATACAGGGCTGGGAAGGAGGGGTATATACAGAGGGCTGGGAAGGAGGGTATATACAGGGCTGGGAAGGAGGGTATATACAGGGCTGGGAAGGAGGGTATATACAGGGATTGGAAGGAGGGTATATACAGGGATTGGAAGGAGGGTATATACAGGGCTGGGAAGGAGGGTATATACAGAGGGCTGGGAAGGAGGGGTATATACAGGGCTGGGAAGGAGGGTATATACAGGGCTGGGAAGGAAGGGTATATACAGAGGGCTGGGAAGGAGGGGTATATACAGGGCTGGGAAGGAGGGGTATATACAGGGCTGGGAAGGAGGGTATATACAGAGGGCTGGGAAGGAGGGTATATACAGGGCTGGGAAGGAGGGGTATATACAGGGCTGGGAAGGAGGGGTATATACAGAGGGCTGGGAAGGAGGGTATATACAGGGCTGGGAAGGAGGGTATATACAGGGCTGGGAAGGAGGGTATATACAGGGATTGGAAGGAGGGTATATACAGGGCTGGGAAGGAGGGTATATACAGAGGGCTGGGAAGGAGGGGTATATACAGGGCTGGGAAGGAGGGTATATACAGGGCTGGGAAGGAAGGGTATATACAGAGGGCTGGGAAGGAGGGGTATATACAGGGCTGGGAAGGAGGGGTATATACAGGGCTGGGAAGGAGGGTATATACAGAGGGCTGGGAAGGAGGGTATATACAGAGGGCTGGGAAGGAGGGTATATACAGGGCTGGGAAGGAGGGGTATATACAGGGCTGGGAAGGAGGGGTATATACAGAGGGCTGGGAAGGAGGGTATATACAGGGCTGGGAAGGAGGGTATATACAGGGCTGGGAAGGAGGGTATATACAGGGATTGGAAGGAGGGTATATACAGGGCTGGGAAGGAGGGTATATACAGAGGGCTGGGAAGGAGGGGTATATACAGGGCTGGGAAGGAGGGTATATACAGAGGGCTGGGAAGGAGGGTATATACAGAGGGCTGGGAAGGAGGGTATATACAGAGGGCTGGGAAGGAGGGTATATACAGGGCTGGGAAGGAGGGTATATACAGGGATTGGAAGGAGGGTATATACAGGGCTGGGAAGGAGGGTATATACAGAGGGCTGGGAAGGAGGGGTATATACAGGGCTGGGAAGGAGGGTATATACAGAGGGCTGGGAAGGAGGGTATATACAGAGGGCTGGGAAGGAGGGTATATACAGAGGGCTGGGAAGGAGGGTATATACAGGGCTGGGAAGGAGGGGTATATACAGGGCTGGGAAGGAGGGGTATATACAGAGGGCTGGGAAGGAGGGTATATACAGGGCTGGGAAGGAGGGTATATACAGGGCTGGGAAGGAGGGTATATACAGGGCTGGGAAGGAGGGTATATACAGAGGGCTGGGAAGGAGGGGTATATACAGGGCTGGGAAGGAAGGGTATATACAGGGCTGGGAAGGAAGGGTATATACAGGGCTGGGAAGGAAGGGTATATACAGGGATGGGGGGAGAGGGGACATATATACTGCTGGGGGAGGGGGGCTCTAAAAAGGGTAAGGTTCTAGGGGACTGTGCTGAGGGAGGTGGCATCTGGGGGTCCTATACAGAGTTTATTGCAATGTTTGGGTGGGAGAGAGTCTCCTCATGTACAGTGGGGGGAGGGGGTCGCTATGTGCTGTGGGGAAGGAGCACCTCCACAGTGTTGGGGTGTTACTGGATGCCAGCAGGACGGCTGGAGGGCATTAGATGACAGGAGGCAGACATTACACATCCCCTCACCTCTCTCTCCTGCCTCCAGCCGTCCTGTGTCTGCACTTCCTGCTCCCTGCACTGTCTCCCCGTCCATACAGATGGCAGCACACAAAGCTCCTGCTGCCCTAAGACACGCCCCCTGCATGGATTATCACTGAGAGGACGCTCTGTGGACACATGAGGTCCGGCGGCAGCCTGCAGGACAGCAGCCTGAGCAGCATCTCCTCTCACATATGTGAGCAGCCTGGCACATATCCTCCTGGAGCCCAAAGAGAAAGAGGAATTACTGGGCGGAGGGATATTCAAGTGCGCATGGGACGCACAGAAGGAAGTACGCATGCCCAGAGCGTACCATGTGATTGGCTGAACTTCCGTGGCTGACTTCAGCCAATCACTGCAGGGGGGGAGGTGCTGAAGCAAGAAGGAGGCGGTGATGAGGATGTCGGAGTGAATACACATGGATTGGACTACAGAGATGACGCGTTGTCTCGAAATGACGCAATAGTGACGTAGCGGTGGTCGACAGTGATAGGAGAACTATAAAAAGAACGAACTTCCGGCGGTGAGTCAATCATTCAAAAACGGGGCCAGCCAATGCAAATATGTAAATGATGTATATTACAACCTTATATAACTTTTGGTTAGGCAGTGTAAGGTATATAATTTTGTAAAACCGGACTACCCCTTTAAAGATATCATTGTAGGTGTTCGAAATGGTCACCATTCACATCCACACACAAACGATACCGCCGAACTGCAGCACGAACTACTGACTGCAACGTGTTCAGTTCAATATTTGCACATGAATGTACGATGGATTCTCGAAGTTCATCCAATGTGCGTGGCTTTTGTCGATAAACGACGTCCTTTAGAGTTCCCCACAGGTAAAAGTCCAGAGGAGTTAAGTCTGGGGAACGTGGTGGATACTCCACAGCACCTCTACGGCCTATCCATCTTCCTGGTAGATTTTCGTCGAGATACGCCCTAACACGATGTTGGTAGTGGGCTGGGGCACCATCTTGTTGAAAGTAAAATCTTCTGTCTCCATACAGGTCTCGGATGGCAGGTAAAATGGATGTCTGAAGCTTATGAAGGTACACCTCACCGGTAACTGTGCCGTCAAAGAAGAATGGCCCAATCAAGCCCCGGTACGACAACCCACACCACACATTTACTCCTGGCAAATTCACGGCTTTGTCGACATGGACGTTCGGATTTTCGGCGGCCCAGTAGATGCAATTGTGGCGATTTACTGTACCATTGAGTTTGAACTGTGCCTCATCAGACCACACAATCATCTCTGCAAACTCGTCATCGTTGCGCACCATGCTGTTAAACCACTCGCAGTACTCCATTCTACAATCTGGGTCATCCTCGTTCATTGCGTGTAGCAATCGTGGGATGTAGCACTTCCACTTTGCTGTCTTCAAAATTCGCCGAACACTTGAGCGACTCACTCCAGTTTCACGGACACACTGTCTCAAAGACTTCTGTGGTGAGCGAGTGAATTGTTGTAACGACGGGAGTTAGCTGGACTTGTTACTGTTACAGGTCGTCCAGATCGTTGTTTGTGTACATCTTTAACACAGCCTTCGGCTTCAAATTTGTTTCAAATGCGACGAATCCGTAAACGTGTTGGTGGCTCTGTTTGATACTCATTTCGCCATTGCCGTTGAACCTCATTAATGTTTTCGTACTTAAAATACCACTTCAAAACTGACTTCCTTTCATCGAATGTAAGCCTTCCGCCAGCCATGTTTACTCGAGTGACTAGGTGCAACTACAAACACAACACAGAATATCCGACTGTCATCTCAGAAAACAATACAACGCTTGTGTGGTGACTGCCGGAACTACAAACTAGTACACTACCAAATATGAGGCAATTCGCACCTCTGCCCAGGGGCCCATCATGCTGTTAAGATGGCCCTGCTGTTAGGCATGGAAACGTGCCGCACTATAGTAGGGAAAGTGCATTCTGCCTCAGGCCACAAGAGGTACAGATGTAGCCAGGGTTAACATGATCACAATGACGCATTTAACTCAACACTCTAATTGACTTAACACAGCTCCCTGACACAATTGTTGCGTCAGGGATCATGTTAACACAACGCATACAAGTAACGTCACTCGTACCCTCACAGAGCAGGGAGAGGAAGATGATGCTGAAAGACAGCAAACTAGGTGAGTATGTTATAACATGGGGAATACTATCTACTAGGCAGGGGTGAGGGGTAACTAACTGGGGGCTTCCTACTAGAAGGGTAGAAGGGCAGCGCCAGAAAGCAGAAAAGAAAATTTTCTTCTCTCCACATAACTCCTTTAATGGAACAGATATATTCTAAAATGGGAGATTATGTGACAGAATTTTTCCTATACAATTTTAAAATTTCTTCTTTTATCTGAATGGAGAGCATTAAAAAAAAAACAAAAAAACATTGCGTAGGTGGGCAGGAATTCCTAAGCAGCTGGCTTGCCAGTCTTGTGCTGGTACATATGAAATGGCATATTGTTGTCTTCACTGTTGCTGGGATAATAATGTAATTCTGCAGAGAGCGACAATAATGAGAATTTTAAAACTTGGGAGCTTTCTGCGTTTGGAGACAATGATCCTAATTTATGGGGAGCCTGTCAGACATGTTACAAGGCTGATGTTATTTTTATGTAACTAATGTATTAACACTGAATTATCACTCAATCAGTGCAGGTATTCATCTATGAGTCTGGGTATTTCACTTACCAAGCTGAGACTTCATTAACATTTCCCAAGAGCTCAATGATCGGACTCATTAATGGCTTCAATTTTATGCTTTACTGATTTATAACAACATCATGGACGTTGTCTATTCAGTAAAACAGATTATTGATTCTGCCGGTAGCTGCTAAAATGTCATTCACTGATAAGATTGCGTGTGGTGCTATATAAATAATGCAATGTACTTTCATCTAATGATGCAAATCTGGCAGGGTTTACAGAGATTGGATTCATTGCTATGTTACTACTAAGTGCAGTATTTCTCTCATGATTCACAGCAGTCTCTATCTAAAGGGGTTTTCCAGGATTAGAAAAACATGGCTGCTTTCTACCCCCCCAAAAAAGCACAGGTTGTGTGTAGTATGACAATTTAATAACAGAATAGTAACCTGCCTAGAATAAACATATCTATCCCAAGATACTAAGAAAGGAATTACTAAAAGGGCAGACTGGATGGACCCAGTGGTCTTTCTACCGACAATTTTCTAAGTGCAATGGGATGAGCTGCAATACTGCACACAACCTCTGGATAGACGTGGTGCTTTTTTTTTTTTTCTATTCTGGAGAACCCCTGGACAAATCGCTTCACTGTTGGCTAAACAATGTTGGGTTAAGGTCTGTTGTAGTCTACTGCAGACAACAAGACAGCAAATGTAATGTACGTACAGCTAGATTGGACATATGGCTTTTGAATTCCTTTCACGCTGCCTGAACCACAAGTTATAGAGGTGGTCACCAGTGGCATCTGCCTGACCCCTGGCTTTAATTGATAGATCTCCCACTACAGCATGAAAGTGATGACAGCTTCTCTTTAAGGCCGCATTCACACGTTCAGTGTTCTGTGCGGAAAACGGACGTGGAATGCATGTAACGGACTTCACCCCCGCCCGGGAAGCATCTGTGATAAGATGCTGGGAGTGGGAGAACTGTATTCATATGCGCTGCGCTGTAATAACAGCACCGGTAACAGCGCATATGAATACACTTCCCCCCGCTCCCAGCATCTTATCACGGATGCTGCCCGGGCGGGGGAGAAGTCCGTTACATGCATTCCACGTCTGTGTTCCGTGCAGAACACATAACGTGTGAATGCTGTCTAAGCATTTTGCCCCCCAGTATTGGTTTGGCTATACTTTATAATTAAATGAAGAATAATCCATATAACCAGACACACCCACAAGTAACTACTATACCTCTTTCTGTTTCTTAATGATGACTGAGAATTCAGTGTAGGGAATTCTGGGATTTAACTCACATCCCATTAACGTGGCTCCTTCATAGTCCTTGATATATCCAACATACCTTGCTTTAGGTACTTTGATATCTTTAGAAAAGCCCTAAAACATACAATAAAAAAACAAGAATGAAAGAAATGAAGAAATAAATGCTTTATACACATAAGTTAATTTTACTTTTAAAATTATGAAGAAAAGTTAAAGGTTATATTCCGACTTAGAAAAACATGGACACTTTACTCCAAAGGCAGCACCATTCTTGAGCTAAACTGTAATACCACACACAACCTGGGGACAAGAGTGGTGCTGTTTTTGCAAGAAAGTAGCTGTGGATTTTCTAGTCCTGGATAACCCCTTTAAAGACCTTTATGACCAAATGTGTTACCTGCTTATCAATGACCAAAATATTGTGAAGCGCAGCTAAAAGATACATATATTCATTTGTTTGCAAGTTAACATGTGAATGTAAAACAAAACCATATAGGTTACAGCTTTGCTTCATAATATTTGCACAATTTTATGTGAAAATACATGATATATTAGTATGACCCCTGAGATATGGGCTCTAGGATGGAGTCCAAATGACATCTTTTAATAATCTAAAGGACATTTTGATCTGTTCTGGTATTTATAGTTCACATTTATGGTCTAAAAACATTGTCTAGAAGTGATATCCAACATGTTCATATATTTACATAAACGTTTTATGCTTTCTTCCTTTTAGCTATCAGCATTTCTCTTTATGTAGCCACTTATTGTATCCTTGTCACTTAAAAAACATTTGACATGTCAAAGATGTCAAGGGTTTCGATTGGTCGGGGTCTAGGTGTTCAGACCCCCACGATCTTTAGATACAGCCGGGAGAGGCGTGCAGTCAAGTGATTCTCTCTCTTTCCCGCAGTAATCTTTGTCTCGCTGCAGGAGACTGACTGTGTAGACTTGGATATGTTCACTCTGAGGAATAGAAAATTTCCTGTTTGAAATTTCCACTTCATCAGCTGTGGCAGAATAGGTGCAGAATTCGAGTGAAAGTGAATTTCCGTTATCAAAAGTGAATCCCACCAAAGAATTAACATGTCAATTCTTTGGCTGGAAAGAAGATCTGCAGTGGAACATTCCACGTGTAAATTCCGCCATGGGAACAACAGAGCGGAAATCCCATTGAACACAATTTTACAGGCGGAATCTGGGCTTAATTTTACACATATTCTGAATGAAATTCTTTGCCTATTCCTCATTGTGAACATACCCTTATGATGGAGACCACTGACCATCCTGCAGCGAAAAAAGGCCGGGATGTGAATCGCTTAGCCAGGTGGTTCTCCTGACTATAATGAATGGAAGGGGTGTAAACACCCAGATTCCTACCGATCAAAGCCTTTTTTATGCCTCTAGGACAGTAGTAGGGAACCTTGGCTCTCCAACTGTTGCAAAACTACAGCTCCCATCCTGCCTGGACAGCCAAAGCTAAAGCTTTGATGGGAGTTGTAGTTTTGCAACAGCTGGAGAGCCAAGTTTCCCTACCCCTGCTGTACGACATGGAAGATAAGAGTCCAACAGCATCAAGATTCAATCAATTTTCTTCACGTTTTACTGGAAATTCAAAAGCATAGCAGCTACTATATTTTTGGATTTTCAATACAACTTGAAGAAGCATAGAAAATAACAATCTTGAACATTATTGGCAGCCTTCATTACCGATAGACATCATTTGGTGCTAAAATAACAGCTGTCCACAAGATGGCCATCATTTTTACGTAGTGGGAACATAGCCTTAACCTGCATCGATAAACCATACCTGTTTCTTGAAGTAGCCTATTGCATACTCATCAGCATAGGTAAGGAAATTAAGCACATTGTGCTTGATATGGTACTCCTTCAAATGATTCATTAAATGAGTCCCATAGCCCTATAAGATAAGCACATAATCATGTAACGGTGGAAGTTACACATACACCATCAAGACACAACAAGAGAGGATCATGTATTCAGAATATATACAAACATTTTTTTATATATACATGTACAGTAATATTTGAAGAACTATTATAAGGAAATAACAGAGGCAGAAATTGTGTGGCTATGTTACCACTTTGTTTTTGGGGGCATTTTTTGAGATTTATAAGACTATGTTCACACAAAGTAAAATAAAAGCTAAATCCGAAATAATTGTGAGTAAAAATAAAACAATGTGTGAACAACAACAACAAAAAAAAAACGGCTGTATTTTGCAAAAGCATGCAATAAGCATGATTGTTATTTGGACGGTCGTAACTAGTCCGTTATATGTTGCTTGCACTGCCGTCCAATTTCCTACTGATTTCAATATAACGCATTATAATGTATATTAATTATTTTTTCTTAAAGTTATGGCTGTATTTTACTTTCATTTACGATGTGTGAATCTAACCTAAAAACTAGAGATGAGCAAACGTACAGTAAGTTCAGGTTTGCACGAACACGATAGCCCGGCATTTGAATCTTGCGGCCTGGAGAAGATGGATGCAGCCCTAGGGCTGCCTGGAAAACATGGATACAGCCCAGTGGCGTAGCTACCGTGGTCACGGCGTACGCTGCCGCGACCGGGCCACTACCAAGGGGGAGCCCGTGAGGCCCCCCCTTGCCACCACACTGCCCCCTCCCATTCCCTCTTGTGACCGCAAGTAGGATTTCGCTTGAGGTCACAAGAGGGAGGCTGGGACGGGCCCCCCGGCTAACGCGCGGCTCCCCCGGTCTGTCCCATCCCCGACAGCACAAGTATCAGTGAGGTCAGTGTGCGCCGGGGAAGTACTTCTGGCGCAGGGTGCGTCTATAACAAGCGCCCCCGTGCCGGAAGTAACATACCCAGCGCACACACTGACCTCACTGATGCTTTTGCTGCCGGGGACGGGACAGACCAGGGGAGCTGCGTGCCAGCTGACAGCCAGACCGGACTGCAGGAGGAGAGACACACGACGGGGGAGCGAGTTGTCAGGTGAGTTGTGTTGTGTTGTTTTTTTTTGCACAGACTGGGGGCCATCTATAAGGGGTATTACCTGGGGGGGGGCATCTATAAGGGGTATTACCTGGGGGGGGGGGCATCTATAAGGGGTATTACCTGGGGGGGCATCTATAAGGGGTATTACCTGGGGGGGCATCTATAAGGGGTATTACCTGGGGGAGCCATCTATAAGGGTTATTACCTGGGAGGGCATCTATAAGGGGTATTACCTGGAGGGGACCATCTATAAGGGGTATTACCTGGGGGGCCATTTATAAGGGGTATTACCTGGGGGGGCATCTATAAGGGGTGTTACCTGGGGGGGCCATCTATAAGGGGTATAACCTGGGGGAGCCATCTATAAGGGGTATTACCTGGGGGGCCATCTATAAGGGGTATTACCTGGGGGGGCATCTATAAGGGGTATTACCTGTGGGGGGCCATCTAAAAGGGGTATTACCTGGGGGGGGCATCTATAAGGGGTTTTTACCTGGGGGGGGCGGCATCTATAAGGGGTATTACCTGGGAGCCATCTATAAGGGGTATTACCTGGGGGTGGGGCATCTATAAGGGGTATTACCTGGGGGGGCATCTATAAGGGGTATTACCTGGGGGGGCCATCTATAAGGGGTATTACCTGGGGGGCCATCTATAAGGGGTATTACCTGGGGGGGCATCTATAAGGGGGGATTACATGGGGGCTAACAGGGGGCCATCTATAAGGGGGGATACATGGGGGCCATCTATAAGGGAGATAACACATGCAGGGCGATCTATAAGGGGAATACATGAGGGGCCATCTATAAGGGGGCTACACGGGGGTGTATACAATAGGGCATGTACTATAGTGGACCACACAGAGAGGGGCATATACTACAAGGGGGGTCACATAGAGTCAGCCTACCCACTAAACAAGGGTGAAAAGGGGCCAATACAGATGTGCAGTTAGTATAGAGATGAGGATGGTGCCAGAGTGAGGAGCCTAATATGTCTGTCTGGCAGATTCGGTGGATTCGTGGCTCTGAGAAGTTCTCATAACAGCCCAGGGCAGATGGAGAAGAAAATGAAAAAGGAAGAACTCTGATCAGAGAAGATGTCCCCTGTGAGTCACTAAATCTATTTGCACTGTAATGTATATGGTGAAAAGAGTCTGCGTAGAGCTGGGTCTCCCTCTATGTGACTGTATGAGATTGTATGTGATAGTGATCTTAGTACAGTGGATTTTATTTAGTAGCAGCTGCAGTGTTAGTCAGTATGTGGTGGTGTTAGTCAGTAGCAGCGGTGGTGTTAGTATGTGGTGGTATTAATCAGTAGCAGTGGTGGTGTTAGTATGTGGTGGTATTAATCAGTAGCAGCGGTGGTGTTAGTATGTGGTGGTATTAATCAGTAGCAGTGGTGGTGTTAGTCAGTATGTGGTGGTATAATTCAGTAGCAGCAGTGGGGTTAGTTAGTATGTGGTAGTGTTAGTCAGTATGCAGTGGTAATATTTGTTACTTGTAATCTGGTACTGTGTTTTATTGATCTTAGTATAAAGGATTTGGTCAGTAACAATATGGTAGTGGTTGTGGTGTGGCGGTAATATTTGCCTGTTACTGGTATACTGGTATTATTGGCAATATTGGTCTCCGTATACAGAATTTGGTCAGTAACAGTATGGCGGCAATATTTGTGGTGATAATATTTCCTATATACTGGTGGTATTGGTAATATCAGTCTTGAGATTTTATCTATCTAATTATCTATCAATAGCATCGCTTGGAAAGGGGGGGGGCCCAAGTTGACCTCTTGCACCAGGGCCCAGGAGACATTAGCTACGCCACTAATACAGCCTATGCACACAGCCTAAGCTAAACAATGGGGCAGATATCTGTAGAGAAGGTGTTTGCTTTATGAGACAATACTGTTTTTTGCTTTCTTTTTATAGATGGGCATCTCTCTAAAGCATCAAGAGTCAAAATAGACCGGTAAGGGGTTAGCCACACATAGCACTGCTCGTAATATGTCACTTACAGGTGACCACTGCATCACTGACTAATCCACAGCGTTACACTTCATACTGCAACCAAGTGCAGGCGCAGTGGAGAAACATAGTGGCGTAGTATCATGGTCACATACCCCTTCAAAGCAAACCATCTAATGGACGAGAGAGCCGTCCAGTGTACAGGACACGGAAATAAGAGGATGGGGGAACTAGGGGGCAGCGCTTCATAATACAGTATAATGGAGGCGAACTAAAGACACTGTATATCAGGGTGTAACAGAAAAAAAAATAGCCAACCCCTTTATACAACAACATGAAATATATTTAAAAAAGACTGAAAACTATACAATATTTAACAGTGTATTTATAATAGAGACACAATGTTCGCACCTTTACTTGTTCATTTGACGTCACTGCACAGAAAACTATTTCTGTGAATCCCTGACTTGGAAACATTCGAAAGCAGATTCCCCCAATCACACGGCCATCTTTGATTAACGCAAGGGTTTTGTGTTTTCTGGGGGGAAAAAGGCACATTCAAAGCGTAGCTATCATTTTAAATTTAAAAAGGAAAAAAAAAAATAAGCCCGCCTGGTTTTATCGCATTAACCCCTCACAGTAAAGACAAGATGATTTTAGTGCTTTCACTGGTGTATTAAAGTGACTCTGTACCCACAATCTGTCCCCCCCCAAACCACATCAGATAGCTGCTTTTAATCCACGATCTGTCCTGCAGTCCGTTCGGCAGGTGATGCAGTTATTGTCCTAAAAAACAACCTTTAAACTTGCAGCTCTGTGCCCAACGGCCGTGGCTTGGAGTATATGTGCCCTAACTTTGCACCACCCCTCCGTCCCTCCTCCCCGCCCTCTTCACCATTTTCCTATTCCTCTGCAGCGAAAACTGTACAGGTGCCTTAGCGATCCAACCCATGTGCCGTGCTGACACAGGTGATGAATAGCAAAATACCTGCCAGGGGCGTTCCTAATGATGAGGAGAGTGGGGAAGAAGGACAGAGAGGTTGTGCCAGCCTAATGCATACACAATCTAGACTACGGCCGTTGGGCACAGGGCCGCAAGTTTCAAAGTAGTTTTTTAGGACAATAACTGCATCACCTGCCGGATGGACCCCAGGACAGATCTTGGATTAAAAGCAGTTATCCGAAGGTACAAGTGGTTTGGGGGGGTCAGATTGTAGGTACAGAGTCGCTTTAAGCCCTTGAGAGTTCCCTCTATTGCTCACAGTTATTTCTCTTTCTTTCCATTTCAGGTGAATGGGCAGGGTACACATAGAGTACTAACCGAACTCCAGACAATCACAACACATCACATACTTCTCTCTGCTATATCATGATATAGTGCTGCTAAAAGTATGCAGAATAGACTGGCATTGTGCTGGGTTGATGATTTACTAAACTACTATAGATGGTGAGGGAGAAGAGGTTGCTGATGCACTGGCACTCCAAGGTGCTATATGAGGACAAATAAAATAAACAGCTGCATCACAGCAAGTGCAGAGCTCTAAGCGCTGAACAGGCTGCAATGTGCTATGGGATGATTTATAAAGTACCCTACTATAGGTGACAATTGGAGGGAAAGGTGGTTACTCAATTTCTTTAAATAGCTATGGGCATTTTACAATGAAACTTTCCACAAAGGGTACCCTATTGGCCTATCAGAAACAGCTGCTGTACTGGGGTATCTTAGTCAGGCCCATTGAGTTAAAGGGGTTATCCAGCGCTACAAAAACATGGCCACCTTCCCCCTACTGTTGTCTCCAGTTTGGGTGGGGTTTTGAAACTCAGTTCCATTGAAGTAAATGGAGCTTAATTGCAAACTGCACCTGAACTGGAGACAACAGTAGGGGGAAAAGTGTAGCAGGGGACTAGACCAACCACTGTGACATTCAAGAAGGAATTCTCGTGATTGGTGTAGGTATTAGCAGTCACACCCCCACCGATCAGACCTTTTTACATAAAAGTAAGCATGCATGGTATCAATCATATATAATAAAGAATCTCATGACTGAATCCATTTACCTCAGATTTAAGATTTTTTTTTTTATACAGCGTATAATATATTGTTCAGTATAGTCATGCAGCAGATGTTCTACAGAAACATCGAGAATGAAATGTGTCAGTCAATAACATGGATAATCTACTCACGGATCAAAGACAAGGCGAGTGATATACTCTTTCGGCATCCTAGGCAGCTGATGTGAAAAGACATTCTGTAAGCCAATGAGCCAGATCATGATCTTCTTGTTTGGTTTCTGGTTTAGAGAGTTCCCAACCACATGAAACTCAATTACTCCCCTGCGCTCCTCTAGTCTGGCTGCCTCATCTCTGGCAGAAATTGCAGATAAGAAGCTGGTCTTATGGAAAAGAAAAAAAGAAAAGAAAAGCTGAAGCAAAGTAACAAACTAATGCTATATTCACACACCTGCCACCACGGCCCGCACTACGAGTGTGCATCTGTAGTGCTCTGTGCTTGGCCACTTCATTACCCCAGCGATCTGTGCCGCAAAAAAACGGTCCCATTACAACATGTCCTTTTTTTCTTGTGGTTTGGATAGCATCCCCGTATACACGTACGTATGTGTGAACGGGGCCATTAAATAACATTGGTTTTATGTTTTGTCCGCAATTGCGGACCTAACAATGGACGTGTGAATGTAGCCTAAAGGCTAATAACAATAAAACTATTCCTAATGCTCTAATGTCAGAATACTCCACTACAATAAACTACAGGATTTACCAGTGTCACAATAAAGAAAATCTCAACCAGTCCGAAATCCAAAGCAAAGGCAATATCCACCAAAGACATAACATAGGTGACAGGAGGATCACATTGCTGATTTTTTCTCTTTCATCAAATCATTCATCTTTCAATTTACATGTATGACAGGACAAATGACATGTATGTAGGCCCTATGCTTTCTATACTACTTTAAAATGAATGAATAATCCCAAATATTAAAAACTGTTATACATATAAAACCATAAAAATGTATTTTATTTTAAGAATACCTCACAAATGCAGCGTAAAAAGGAAAATATCACCATAAATGATGCTGCTGCTATGCTGCCATGAAGGGAGGGGGAGGGGGTACGTGGTCTGTACAATGTTTAGATAGATGGCTAATATCATAGAGACCTCCACAGTAATGCAAGGGCTCAAGGCAAGACTTTGCCCAAGGCATCACACTGTCTCTACTAGCTGGCCTCCTTTTATACTAACATCTATTTCCTAGTAGCGCACACGTATCTTCCTGTCCAGAAATGTGATTTGCGAAGCCAGGCCGTTCCATTACTTCATAGTCTACGTAGCTCTGATGTGCAATGTAGATGCTTTTGGCAAGAGAGATGGGTTATTATGGGAAATGTGACTGTCTGTACAGCAGGTTGCGATGCACTGTCCATTCAGACACCTTTAGTCACCAATTTGTACTATAGTTCTTTACAGATCTTTACTTCCTGCTTCTAACACAGGCTTAAAGGGGTTATCCAGGCTTAGAAAAACATTCCCACATTCTTCCAGAAACAACAACACTCCTGTCTTCAGTTTGGGTGTCAGTTCTATTTAAGTGAATGAGTCGCTGTGCAAACACCACACACAACCTGGGGACAAGTGTGGTGCTGTTTTTGTAGGAAAGTATTTGTAATTTAATATATCGCACACCTTTTTGGGTCCACTGTCACAAGATTACGTTACCAATTTTAGGCTGAACCACGTATTTTTATTTTTTAGACAATTTAGTCCATTTACCTCTGGGCCCAGCATGGCAGCAGGATCTGTGATTGTTGACATGACCTCATTGATTAATTCAATAGGAATATCTCCTACAACTCGTGGTTTCTTGGCCTCTTCTCCAGGATATGGTTCACTGGTTTTCCTTTTATCACCTGTGACAATAAAAATGTAGTTCATACACTGGCAACATAATTGTATGTAGGCTTAAAGGAAACCTGTCACTATTATAGCTGAAGATAGTGGGCTATGAGGTCTCTGGTTATATACAGACATAGTCATTTGATGCAGATTTTTTTAGGAGGTTCGCAAAAGGAAAATCTTCAACAAATTTACAACACAACACTAGTGCATAAAGCTATACCTACACCACTTACATACTGATGGCCTATCCTAAAGATACGGCATCGACAACCCTTAGGATAGAACTATATGATTAGCATTAGCACCTACCTGGATTTGAATCAAGTGCTGTTTTACTGGATGGACTTAAACTTCCACTATTGGACTGGTCGAGGGATGATGGGCTGGTCACATAAGTAACTGTCCTTGCAACCGGTGGATTTGCATTTACTACAATTGTAAAAAAATATTTGAAATGATCACATAGCAGTATAGCAGTATAAAACAACTATCTAAAGTCCGGCCCTGACAAGGATGTGACAGGCAGCAGGGGAGAGCGTAACAATGAAGCATTCCTTACCTTGTGACTCTGACCTGAGTTGTGAAGATGTCATGACTTAAGGTAAAGTGCCTGTCCCAGCTGATAGAATGCATGGTCAGCCAATCACTGACTGGAACAGTGTCTTGCCCCAGTCACTGAATGGCCAGACCATCGGCAAGGTTGTGACATTGGCAGTGCAGGAGATGCCGGAGCCCGGCATGGGTTCCGAAACAGTCATTCGGTGCAGAAGAGGCACGGGGACAGGAGAGTTAGTAACGTTTATTTTCCCCCCGTGCCCTGCCAAAAAAGAAAAAAAACACTGAGGCGGGACTTCTCCTTTAGAGGGGTTGGCCACTTTACAGTAAAATTGTTTTGTGTGTAGTATAAGTAAGTGTATTCACATTACTTACTGACAGCAGCTCCCTGTATACCTCATAGAGCTAAAGTCAGACTCTCCTCCTCCAGACTGTACTGCCCTGCTCTGTGGTGAAGCTGTCCAAAAGATGTGATCATGCCCCGCCCTCAGTGTCCACCACTGAGCCTTTATATGTCTATGGTGGACACTGGGGGCGGGCCTTGGTCACATGCTCCTCCATGTCAGCCATCTTATGGACAGCATTACCACAGAGCAGGATAGCACAGCCTGGAGGAGGGGAGTCTGATTTTAGCTCTATGAGTTACACAGGAAGCTGCTGTCAGTAAGTGCAGGGAGTACATTTACTAATGCTGTACAATGAACAATTATAGTATAAATTGGCCAACCTCTTTAAGGGAAAGCTACCTTAAAAGGGGGTACTCCAGAAAGAAAAAAAATAAAGTAAAGTGGTAAATTTGTAAATTACTTCTATTTAAAAACCCAAGCCTTCCAGTACTGATCAGCTGCTGTATGCACTGCAGGAAGTGGAGTATTCTTTTCAGTTTGACACCTCAGTCTATGTCAGGAACTGTGCAGGGCAAGAGAGATTTACCGTGGGGGTTTCCTCTAGCTCTAGACAGTTCTTGACATGGACAGAGGTGGCAGCGGAGAGCACTATTTTAGCACTATTTAGTGCAGGACATACAGCAGCTCATAAGTACTGGAAGACTTAAGTTTTTTAAACAGAAGTAATTAAAAAAATCTGTATAACTATCTATCACCAGTTGATTTTTAATCATTTTTTTCCTCTGGAGTTCCCCTTTAAAAAGGTGGTGTGAGAGTTGCTTTGCATATCCTTTCTTCCCAGATGTTGTATTCAGAATATTGTTGTTTCACTCTAATAATATTACAATATATAGATATGTATCTTGGCATTTTTTTCTTAGGGTTGATTTAATTTAAAGGGAGTCTCTAACCAGGTTTATGTTGCCCTATCTGAGGGGGGGGGGGCATAAAGTAGTGACAGAGACTCTGAATCCAGTGCTGTGTCACTTTTTTTATTTTTATCTTGCAGTAGTTTTAGTAAAATTAGCTGCTGTCTATAAGCTACAGTTTGAGATCAGCAATACTTGAGCAAACGCTCAGCATTTGATTACCAGTGGCTGGAAAAGGTGGATGCAGGGAGTCCTGGAAAACATGGATACTGCCTATGGCTATGTGCAGACCATGTATTACACCGGCCGGATGATCTTTTCGGCCGCAGTGTTCTGATGCAGGCCCGCATCAGAACTCCCATCAGCACACTATGGAGCGAGTGCCTGGAGCTGCACGCGCCATAGTGTGCACTGACAGGGTTTTCTGCAGCCGCTATTCACTGAATAGATGCCGCAAAAAACTGACATGTCAGTTGTTTGCGGCGCTGCTAGGGATCCCTGACAGAGCGTATACCAGGATCCCATAGACAGAGAGGTAACGTATATTTTCACAATAATCACGGCCGTCGTACTTTTACGAAAATATACCTTGTGTGAACATAGTCTATAGCTGTATCCATATTTTCCAAGCAGCCATAGGGCTGCATCCAACTTTTTAAGCCACTGGTAATCAGTGCAGAGAGTTTGGGTTCAGACTAACCTGAATGTACTCAAGGTTTGCTCATCTCTAATAACTACTATTATTAGACTACTACTCCTATTCATGACCCCCACCTACCCACTGCTGAATGACAGCTTCCTCCCTATACTGTGCTTAGAGGGGGATAAAATCAAGGACTACAGAGTGCACACACATCCCTCTTACAGGCTTGCATTGCAGCGGATAGTAACTTCATGAAAACTACTGCATAAGAAAAAAAGAGAAATAGCACTGGAATCAGGATTTCTGTTGCTGCCTTTAGATAGATTGTAAGCTCTTGTGAGTAGAACCTTCACTCCTCATATGTGACTTCATGGTTACTGTGTATTGTCTGGTTCCTTCTATGTGCTGCTGAATATGTTGGCGCTATATAAATACAATTATTATCATTATTAGTAGCAGTAGAGCAAAAACCTTCTGAAAGATTCCTTTTAAGCTATATAATTATTAAATGTGGGTTTAGCCTGGGGACGGGTGACATTTTTTCCCTTTTCCCTTTCATTCTAATGATCTTACATTTTTTGTCCTATTCTTACTAGAGATGAGCGAACTGGGTTCGGGTTCGAGTCCATCCGAACCCGAACGTTCGGCATTTGATTAGCGGGGGCTGCTGAACTTGGATAAAGCTCTAAGGTTGTCTGGAAAACATGGATACAACCAATGACTATATCCATGATTTCCACATAGCCTTAGGGCTTTATCCAACTTCAGCAGCCACTGCTAATCAAATGCCGAAAGTTCGGGTTCGGATCGACTCGAGCATGCTCAAGGTTCGCTCATCTCTACTTCTTACCTCAGAGAAGTTGTTCTTGAAGCAACATTTTGTGGTACAAATACATTACCATTCTAGCTAAAAATAGTCAACTACAGTGCTCAGCTCTATAGATAATTAATGGATGAGAGATGTTGGTAAAACAACTGTAATGTACTAGTATTAAGGCCCTAATACACAAAACAATTATCGTCCATATTTGGACGATAATCGTCTTGTATAATAGAAGGCAATGATCAGCTGACATGAATGATGTCAGCTGATCGTTGCAGTCGTTTGTCTTTCAACATGTTGAAAGACAAACAACTAATATAGCAACGATCTGCTGCTGTCGCTCCGTGGAATAGGAGTGGCGGCAGCAAACCGCTGCTATATGCTATGGGCTGCCCGGACGATCTAGCCATCACCCAGGCAGCCCCCCCGCAGCTCCCCCTGTACTCACCCGCTAGCTGCCGACACGCGTAATAGCGGCGGCAGCGAGCAAGGAACGAGGAGCAAACGAGCGCTGACAGCTCCTCTCCATCGCCCCGTGTAATGGGGGCTTTAGTCTATGCAGTTTGACATGACAGCCACTGTGGTCCTATCCAAGGAACAAGGCTGCATGGATATGGAGATAATTAACACATCAAAGTGGGACAAAGTGCAACATAAGGCCAACACTGTAACTTCCACATGTTTCTGTGTGCAACTCAAATACCTGCTTGAATTCCAAGCTCATTTGCTCGAGAAGATGTAGATAAAAAATCTTCATCCCATATAGGTGAATCATGGCTGTAAACCTCTTCCTCCAACATGGACAAGAATCTGTAAAAGTGGCAAACAGATTTCCAAATTATTAAATATAGTGAACAGTACTTGATGCAATCAACATATAGGAACAAGAAGAACTCTGCCGAAAAGCATGGATATATAAGGGCTCAGCGACCAAGACTCACTCTTTGAACATCATAAAAATGCTTTCTCTTGGATCCAACTCTGACTACTTGGATCTGCACAAATTGAGTTTCTATGGCTGAAACATCATCACAAGCTTTGGGCTAGGTTTACACACAGTAAAATAAAAGCAAAATACATCTATAATATAGGGAAGACTATGCCCTTTTTTCTTATTATATAATGTGCTACATTAAATTCTATGGAAAAATGTCCATCTGTGCACACATCATAAAAACAAAAATTTTTCCGTGTGCACACAGAGATATTTTACCACAAAAAAGGGCCACATTTTTTCTTATTTTACAGCCCTTATTTTGCTTTTATTTTATATGTGAGAATCTAGCCTTAAGGTCTGTTACATGCACAAAAACAGGTTAAGGCTCATGTTCCCTCTGTCTTTTTTTCGGACATATTTTTGGGCATCTTTTTGGGCGGCCATCATTTTAAAGCGAAAATACAACCATATTATGCAAATAAAACCATACTGCATAGCCAAAAAATTATCACTGTCGTCTGGATAAACTTTTGAAATGTCATAGAGATACGTTAAAAGTATTAATCGGTCCGCGTCTGAGTGTTCAGAACCGTGCTAATTGGGAGAACGAGCCAGGAGAAGCGCGATCCTCTCCCAGCTCTGTGTGACGTGATCAGCCAGGCACCGACTGATTGCCTATGTAAGTCTATTTAGCACAACTGATATACGTGACACAGAGCAGGGAGCGGACACGCTGCAGCCCGCTCCTCTCCCCGCTCGTCAGTACAGGTCTGTTTTTTGAGGCTCGAGATAAGTTTAAAAATGCAGTGGGAACACAGACTGAAATGTTTCTATGCAATCATAATAATTCCTGCCTAGTCTAAATGCACAAAATATAACACAAGTTCTGACTGATCAGAAAGATTTATAAGGGTGGTTATATACACTGCAGTAATGCATTTGATCCTGGAACAGAAAGTTTGCTCTATGACACTCTTGTATCATGGTACAGGCATATAAAAAGTATTCTGTGTGGCAATGATTAGATTTTGCAATCCACCCACATTGTGGTCACGAGCTGGCATGGGGAAATCTATATATAGACGGTTAGAACGTGTAGAAACTCTAACTCCCTGTCAAAAACTGTAATCAGACACCACACGTTTACTATCTCACAAAGAGATGGTCTAATAAATATACATGGGAGCATTCTGGGGGGCGCTATTGCCCTCACATCTATCTATATCAGCTGTTATATAGGAGATAACATAAAGCAGGATAGAAGAGAGCAGTAGCTGTAAGCAGTCATGGTAATAGGTTCCTCCCCATTAATTCCCTTTATTTCCTGAACACACTTCATTTACTTCACTGTCTCTTTGTATTTACATAACAAGTATACACATTTAGTTTAATGAAGTGTATTTATGTGTCTATGACTACTGGCGACACTTCTACCTTTATATGCGAAATAAAGATCTGCATTATGGGAATAAGCTTCTTAGGCCAATCTGTAATGTCAGATTGTCACACACAGTATTTTTGCTCAGTATTTTGCAGCCAAAACCAGGAGAGGCTTTTAAACGCAGGGAGGCTATGGTCACACACTGTTGAAATTGAGTGGATGGCCGCCATTTCATGGCAAATAATTGTCATTATTTTAAGACAATGCCCGTTGTTTTGAAATAACAGCCATTATTTGCCATTAAATGGCGGCAATACACTCAATTTCAACAGTCAGTGAACAGAGCCTTTTTGTGTTCAATCCACTTCTGGGTTTGGTTGCTAATTACAGACCAAAATACTTAGCAAAAATACTGTGCGGGAACATAGCCTTAGAGGTAGTAATGGCTTGACCGCCTTTCCAGGTCTTCTATCAGGCTTATATCTATTGCTTAACAAACGGTATCAGGACAAGAAAGTGCATGCGTGGACCCATATACTGAATTAAGTTCCTTGTTAAAAGATGGTTCCCATATACTAAAACTAACTTTAATTATTGTAAAGTGGTGAGAACATACCGTAATCATTGCTTTACTGCATCCATGCAGGAGGTATACATGGTCTCCCTGTATTTATATGGGTTTTCGAACATACTGATTTAGAAGCACAAAATAGACCTGTCCCTCTGGAGGACTCTGCATAGCCATATATTTTACATTGCCACTTATTAATTTCAATGGGTACCATGTAATATTACCTTTTTCCCATTGCTGTTACAGCCAGGGGCTCCAGCAGCCAGACCTATATGATCATCAGTGGTGGATCTGCTATATGTACAGCATTTTAGAGAAATCTCTGGCTTTGGGCCCTATTCCACCGGACAATTATCGTTCGCATAATCATTTACGATTAACAATCTCAAACGACCGCTATTGCGAAAGACCTGAAAACGTTCACTCATTTCCATAGAGCGATAATCGTTACTTATGATCGTATTTGCGATCGGTTTTTTTCGCTATTTCTTCGCTATTGCGTTCGTATCTACTGCAAACGACCGAACGACGTCTTATTCAATGCGAACGATTTGCAAACGTTTTGCGAACGAGCAACGATAAAAATAGGTCCAGGTCTGAAGCGATCAACGATTTCTCGTTCGGTCGTTAATCGTTAACTGCATTTTAACCGAACGATTATCATTTAGATCCGAACGATTTAACGATAATCTGAACGATAATCGTCCGGTGGAATAGGGCCCTTTCTGTCACTGCTCCCTGCCTTGCTGGGTCTATGTGTGTATATTGAGAGCAAGACAAGGGGTAGACGTCTCCGAGGCTGTATTACCTACTTCCTCATTCATCTTTATAGCTATGATTTCTCAGAAACGCTGCCTTGTTTTAAAGTAAACCGTGCATGATCCATTGCGGTAAAGAAGCCTGTGCCTGTTTCATGCTGCTTGTAGTTCAGACGGCATGAAACAGTTGACAGGTTAAAGTATACATTTATCTCACAGTTTAGGCATAAACAAATACATGTCATACTTTGGAAAATGGGTTAAAATTAGCGTTCTCTTCTCCTGTGGAAGTTTATCCTTCTCCTGCCTGGCCTGTTCCAGCAGCTGCCTTCTCATGACCGTGAACACTGAACGCAGCAATGTACGGCCAAACACCTGAGTTGTTTCGTACCGGTGCAAGCTGTCGCAGAACTGGGGGACGTTGCAGTAACAGAGCCACCTGCAATATTAAGCAAAAGAATGATTCAAAAATAAAATCACAAACACCCAGTATTATGATACACTGTTTTTTTTCCCTATGGCCATACAAAATTCTATAAAATTTACTTAAAAGGTCTACTCTGGTAATTAAAAATACTGCATTTTCTGGCGTATAAGATGACTCCCGACTCTTACGAAGATTATTAGAGGTTCAAAAGTTGTCTTATACGCCAGAAAATGTTAACCCCTGCCTGACCGCAGCGGGGCTTACCAGCTGCAGCCAGTCACCCACCTCTAAGTTGTAACCTATACAGACTATAATTAAGAAGTGGGTAACAAGCTGCAGCTGGGGAGCCCTGCTGCAGTCAGGCAGGGGTTAACCCAAGCAGGAGGCGTCGGGGTCAGAGAGAGCCTGCAGTGTAGTCCTCCGCATCGCCTGACTCCTGCTGACAGTGCCCCCATTGAAAAAAAATAAAGTATGAACTCACCTGTCACCCGGCAGCTCTTCTCCCAGCAGCCATGTGTTTCCTCTGTCATCTTCCCGGCGCAGGCAGCATAGTACAGAGACAGTGCCTGCGTCGGGAGTCCCTGCAGTCTCTGTCATTCAACCGAAGCTTTCCTGGCAGCCGAGCATCTCTAAGGAGATGCTTAGCCTTCGGGAGAGCTTCGGGTGAATGACAGGCTTCAGGGGCTTCCGGCGCAGGCAGTGTCTCTGTACTATGCTGCCTATGCGCATACAGTATATATTTTATGGGGGCCTTTAGACTAGTACATTCATGGGCAGATACAAAGCAGAGGGGGAACAACCAAACCCCTTCTAAGGGCAGGGGGTAAATACAGCAGACTTATAACTATATATATACACGCTGGTATATAATATTTCTGACAATTTAGATAATAGTCAGATGGGCGTGAACTCAACTGTAATAATGAGAATGAATATTAGGAGATAGGAGTGATTATGCAGTCAGGAGACGTGAATGTTTTACATCTATGCCTAATGCATACGCCCTGACTGTATTAAGCCCATCACATATACTAAACCCCCTTCATAAAAATTATGTTTCCGTCCATCTGACTATTAACTGACCTATTAAAAATATTATAAACCCCCATACTCAGGAATAGAAGGTCATGTGGTAAAGCAAATGGTAAAAAGATGCTATGCTATGCTATGTAATGAGAGTAACATCTCACTTTTTGGGATGACTACAGGTCCTCTTTAAGGGCAGAGTTTAATACTATAATTTATATATAAAAATATTTATGCTCACAAAAATGAGGAATTATGGAATTAGGAATAATAGTTGTATTGCAAAGATTTTAGCTATTTAGAACAAAATACTGAGGACAGACCAATGTGGAGGTCCCTTTGTGCATTTTCCCATAGGCCTACCCCACCCATCTAGTCTGACTCCTCCACTCTCTTATATCTGTCTTCCTTATACCTGTCTTCCTTATACCTGTCTTCCATCTATTGTGTACAAACAAAACAGTTGCCAGCCCTGCTCCATATGTATCTGTGTATCTGTTTTGCACAATATATATATAATCCCACCGTATCCCACCTCCAAACTGCTTAAAGGTTTTTTTCCGGGCAAACGTTACTAACAGCCTATCTTTGGCCATCAAAATCTGAATGTTAGAGTGCTGATACCCCACCCCCCCACCAATCAGCTGTCCAGCAGAACCTTGCCACCTAAATGTCCTCAACATATGGACCTGGATGCCTTGTCTCCAGACATTGTGTAGTGGTCCTGCCAGGTTACTGCAGTTCACTTCTATGGTAGATGCTACAGTAACCTGGCGCAATACAATGTATGCAACTGATTCAGGCCCCGCAGAAGATTCAGTAGACACACCACTATTCCTGTACATGCACCTCAGTAAGTAAATACTCAGTGAATATTTTAACCATTTTTATAATTACCTGATATAATATATACCTTGTATAATTGACTTTGTAGGCAGCGATGTCCTCAGCCGGGGATCTCTGCCTTCGTTGTGAAGGAGTTTCTAGGTGCCAGTAGTTGATACGATGTAGAAACATTTTGGCCAACTCGATAATAGTTTGCCGTTCTTTAGCTGGTAAATGACTAAATTTATATTGTACAAAATTATTTACACCCTTTAGGAGAAAACAGAAGAAAAATAAAGTTTAGAAAAGGTAACCAAAGATTGGCACACACATTTTTGCATGTATCGATGGATCAATGGCCACCAATAGTCCATTTGAAGTGATGATATCTTAAGAGGTATTCCCATTTAAGCTTGTTACCCCGTATCCATAGGCCGCCGCAGCCTGGGCTACATTCATTCTCTATGCTCTCCTCGGAAACGCCTGGTGGCCCCATACAGAATGAATGGAGTGCAAAAAAGAACACTGAATTAGCTTATTATCCGCTATCGTAAATAACAAGCTGAGATGGGAATACTCGTTAAAGGGGTATTACGGAGGAAAAAGACACTTTTCAAATCAACTGGAAGCAGAAAAGTATACAGATCTGTAAATTACTTCTATTTAAAAAAAAATAAAATTAAAAAAAAATCAAGCCCCCCAGTACTTATAATCTGCTGTACGTCCTGCAGGAAATGGTGTATTCTTTACAGTCTGAGAGGGTGCTCTCTGCTGCCACCTTTGTCCATTTCAGGAACGGCCCAGAGCAGAAGCAAATTCCCATAGAAAACCTCTTCTGCTCATGACAGCTCCCAACATGGGAAAAGGCAGCAGCAAGAAGCACTGTGTCATATATGTCATAGGGTTCCTACCCCTGATTTTTTTGTACTTTGGCAACATCCCTGTTTGCCTGCCACAACCTGTTACTTATGAAGAGGCCTAAAGTAACTTGGGGGTTTTATCCCTCCTATTAACCTCTATGAAGACATTCTTAGGGGCCTTTTACACTGCCCGATATGAGGCCGTGGAAGGACACAGATGAGAGCGATCAGCCAGATCAGCACTCATTTGCAGCGCCTTCAGAAAGCACGATCAGTCCAGTTGCTGGACCGCACAAACAATCCCTGCATCATTTGTGCAGCCATTTAAATATATTGCTGTCAGCCACACATCCGGTGTTTACACAGGGAGATGTACGTACAATAGCAATATATTTTAGCGCAGCCCAAAAGATACGATCAGCAGAGGATTGAGCATTTTCCCGCTACTTAGCTGATCACTGTAACTTTTACACAGGCAGATTATTGGCCGGAGGAGCGATTCTAGCAACGCTTCTTGCCGATAACCGACCTGTGTAAAAGGCCCCTTACACTGGGCACCTAGTGCTACACCTACAGCACTAGCAGGCTTGTTATTAGCATTGCTGTTGGCAAAATTTTAAGGGTATGTGCACACAGACAAAAACCTTGCAATGGTCACAGTCTGCAGGAGGAAGGCCAGCCATAAAGCTTCCATTCATTTCACACAAGACAGGAAACCATGTGTACCATTTTTCAGTGAAGGCAACGGGATATTGTTTTTTCTTGCAAGTCAACGATGATGGGGTTAATAGTCGTGTGTACCATAAGAGGTGGTACTGTAAATGTTTCAACAGATCTTGTAGTAATAGATTTGCAGTACTGGGCAGCAGTAGTTTTATACAGAGTCTAAGCATACTGCGTGGTGACTGAGACTGCGTAAAATCAGCAAATATCAGAGGAAATTATTTTATTCCAAGACATTTCGTGTGCGACATCTGCCGCAGTACATTGGATTGGAGTAAACAAGTGCACTGTCTATAGCAAATTAATATTATCAGGATTTTAAATGACTGTTTTTTTTTTCCACTGTGACAAGCTGAGAAAGCTGTACGCCGTGGCCATGGAGCAGCAATGATTTTACAATGACAGACTCTTGATTCAGCGTTTCAGGTCTGAAATTGTGCAGTCACAAGAACTGGAATGCTAAATGAACTAAACCAGCCATGCATCACAACGGTGCTGGAATGAGAAAACAGACCAGAGAGCAGAGACTAAAATGTGGTAGTGAAAGGGAAAAGAGAAAAACTGAAAGACTGGAATCCTGAAGAACAATTATGCAAATATATATATATATATATATATATATATATATATATATACTATTATAAGGACATGCATAAACAAACATTTTAGGAGTGGAAATGGATATTTTATTTTATTACCAAATGAATGACCTTTTAGTCAGTCTTCATGTTAAATCCCATTTTTAATATTTTATTTTTCATTTCACAATCTACTAAAACTGTGCAAACTTAGACAGAAAGGCAGCCTGATACACCAATGTGTCTAGTCTAGTCCAGACCAACTACAAAGTTTTCAAAGCAAAATTGCGTGCCAAAATTTTGGCGCATGTAGACCACGCCGCTTTTAGCAAAAGTCAAAACCTTAATTACTGGTGTCAGCTGAAATGTACCTATGAATGTCTAAAACTCATAATAGATAGGTGAAAGATTTGTAAGGAACTTTTTTGGCATCAGAAGCCTATACTGTATTTCAAACTAAAACCATTTATGTAACTATATATGCAATTATAATATAAATTATAATATTGCTTGTTCCCCATAATTAGAGCTAGAGATATGCCAGGATCCAATATATATTTGCAGGCTGTAAGCCAAATAAGCTTTTATTACTAAGATAAACTATTGATATTTATCTGTACTCACCTCTCTCGCACTCCCACAACCTCCGCTGTCATGGTGTCCAGTCTCCCCTGTACTTCTCTCCCTGGTGCTGGGGCCGGCATGAGAAATTGTAGGGTCATTCAATCACTGGCTTAGGTGAGACACTGCTGCAGGCAGTGATTGACTGAGCAGCAATGTCTAGTGCTAAATCCAGCACCAGGGAGTGGAGATCAGGCACTGTGACAACTCAGCCTGTGGTGGGGCAAGGAGGGTAAGTACAGACTTTTTAATTTTACCTTATTTAAGTAAAATATCTTTATCCCGGACAATCCCTGTCAAGCATGCAACTGTACCAAGGTGAGCTTTTTGGTTACAATTTAACAAAAAGCTCTTTTTTTTCTAGCAGACACTACCTTCCTTACATTACATGAACCCTATTTTTGGGGGGGTATATTGCCTTAATCTATATTACAATATCACTGAAGGGAAGTAATCACTCACAGAGGTCTCCGCCTACTGAGAACAGATAGAAGTGGGTTTGTTGTCTAAAGGAGACAGCTTTTTTTTTTTTGTGGAAGAAAATAATAGTGTATCAATTCCAGGAGCTTGTACTGTTTAGGTGATCTGCTTTTACCAGCAAGGTCCTATTATTTTCTAACTTCTGGTGAAACTTAGTGTAAACTGCGACACCGGGTGTAGGAAAAAAAAAGGCAATGAAACAAGAAGCTATCATTAGTCTAGCTGGCTGAATTCTTGTGTAGACAGGGGCAAATGTCAAGCTGTGAAACCGCTGTGAAAGTTGTTACCTGTTCAATGCTGGGCTTTTCGAATGGCGGACTTTCTGGAGATCCTTCCACTACAGGCTTCCCCATTTGCAGAATACATTTCCTTAAAAGCTGAATATGAAAGGTAAGATGTTAAATAAAGAAGGTATTTTTGTCTTGCCTAGCATCTGAACTTAGGGATATTATATAACAGTATTCATTCAAATATTGTAAATGTGGTTAACTGTTTATAATGTGCTATGTAATAACTGCAATGTCTTATATATCACTGAGCTTTGGATGGCCACATTATTTAAAGGACAAGTGCCATGAAAAACTTTTTCCCAGTAATTGAAGCACATTACAAAGTTATATAACTCTGTAATGTGCTTCGATCACCTATCTGCCTCCCTTCCCTGTCTTTTCCCCCCTCCACCCCCCACCAGGAAGTGTCCTGACTCACACAGACCTGATTACTGTTGTCACCGTCACCAGGCAGCTCCTTCTTGTGAGGATGAGTCATCAGCAGGAGGGCTGGGCTAGGTCCTGTTACAGCAGCCCCCCCTCCCCAGTCCATGTGATGGCTTGCAGTTGTTCAGCCAATGGAAGCTGAGCAAGCTGAGTCACCTGACAAGGCAGGGGAGGGGGGGCTGCTGTAACAGGAGAAGGAGCTGAGAGAAGAGCTTGGTGACGGTGATGACAGTCATTAGGTCTGTGTAAGTTAGGACACTTCCTGGTGGGGGGTGGAGGGGGGAAAAGACAGGGAAGGGAGGCAGATAGGTGATTGAAGCATATTACAGAGTTATATAACTTTGTAATGTGCTTCAATTACTGGGAAAAAGTTTTTCATGGCACTTGTCCTTTAAGGGAATCTCTCACAAGGTTTATGGTGCCTTAAATGAGGGCAGCATAAACTTTGTGGCAGAAGAGCTATATAGAGCAATGTATTCCATCATTTGTTCAGCCGTTCTCCTGAAATGGAGAGTCATGCAGTGCCATTCCCTTCCCCCTCCAGCTTATAATTGACAGCTGTCGGCCTATACACAGTATATATACAGATCGATAACTGCCAATCAGTGGGTGGTGGGCAGAGGAAGCTGGTGCTCATGAATATCATGGATTTCTGAGCACATGGACATAATGGAGAGGACAGAGTCCTCATTATTGAGGAAGATATCTCTGAATCAGCAGCATAGAACAAGTAAGTGATACATCATTCTGTTCAGCTTGTCTGTCACTAGTTTATGCTACCCTTAGATAGGGCAGAAGAAAAACTACTGACGGAGTCTCTTTATGTATGTAGTAAATGATGCACTTTGGTTATTTCTAGAAGCAATTTTTTTCCAAGTTTTCAGGATCAATGAGGTCCCAGCGGTTGGTTGCCCACAGTTCAGCTTGTTATCCGACATCATATGTATAGGGGAATAGCTTCTTCAGATAGGAAAACCACTGTAACACTGTGCTTATACCACAATGATACAAAAGAATCCATATAATTGTAAAAAGTAAATCAAATTTTCCAGTAATACAAATATGGGGTTGGTTTGGTACACTGGGTGCTGGTCTTTTTAGATGAATATAGGAATCAGGTTGATTTGTAGACAATATATAGGCCAGCTGTAGATCAGGCCTAGTAATCTGACTAGGGATGGTCCGAACCGAGTTCAGTTCGGGTTCGTACGAACCCGAACCTTGGCAATGATTCCCGCTGTCTGCCCTCTCCGTGGAGAGGGTGGATACAGCGGGAGGACTGCCTGGAAAACTGGGATACAGCCATAGCCATAGGCTTTATCCCAGTTTTCCAGGCGGTCCTCCCGCTGTATCCACCCGCTGCACGGAGCGGGCAGACAGCGGGAATCTGATGCCGAGCGTTCGGGTTCATACGAACCTGAACCTCGGCAGTTTCGGACCATCCCTAAATCTGACCATGTAAATGCATCTGTAAGAACAGAACATCAGAATATGAAAGGCTTGCACTACCTTAAATAGATAGAAATAGACTTGTTTGGTATCAGCGTCTTCTTCCTTATGTACGCATGTGAACAAGTATTCCACATCTAGTGCAATCCCCAGGAGTCGATTAATTTCCTCTTCTGACACATTCTCCAAATGGGAAACATGTGAGGCTGAAAAACAGTAAGGTAAGGGGAACACAGGATCAATGGCTGGGCTATTTTCTAGAGAAAGTAAAGCGAGATTCCCATTAAACAAGATGTGTGGATAGCAATGCCTGGCCTGGATTTTGTCTAGTCTACAAATCTAGTTTAGCCCAATGTAAATGGACAAGGTTTCTCCAGAGCATCATTATTAGTGCAGCCCTGTCACAAGGCCAGTTTTGTCAGACTGCATGGAGTATGCTCATCACAGTATCTTCCTGACCACAGAGAACATATCACAGCAGTGAGTAACAAGCCAACACGTGGAAAAATGTTATCATCAACTATACTGACTGATAGACCAACCACATAACTCAACTAAAGTGAGGCTTTCTATCAGAAAACTGTAGAGGAGGCTGCATAAAACCCTGGATGGAATAGGATGTTCTATATCAGACGTGTCAAACTCAGGCCCTCCAGCTGTTTTAAAACTACAATTCCCTCCCTATAAGTCTACTGTTCTGTTCTGTTAGTATTTGTAGCCTTCATAAATGGCTGGCAGAGGTTTATGTGCTGCAACCCCCTGGGCCCCAGTGCCTACCCTATCCCTCATTTCCTATCCCTCTTCCCCTTTTCCCCGTTTCTCTTGCTTGATATTTGCTCCTTGTCATGAGCTTGCTTTACATGCCTATTTCTTGGTTTTGTAATTTCCCTTTTTTACAATTTCAGAAAAAACTTTAATAAATATTGAATGTGAAGGAAAAAAAAACTACAATTCCCATCATGCCTGGACGGACAAAGCACTTGTGTTTCCCATACTCTCCATTCCTGCTACAATGTGCCTGCACTAACACTCAGCTATACACACTGCTGCAATAATGTGCCTGCACTTACACTCAGCTATACACACTGCTGCGATAATGTGCCTGCACTTACACTCAGCTATACACACTGCTGCTATAATGTGCCTGCACCCACACTCATACAACTCTATACAGCCATTCACACTGCAGTATAGAACCATCTGTCACTGTCCTCCTGCATAGCTCTGTGATTCTCACTTCCTGATTGGTCCATGCTAATCACATACCCTTCCGCATTGCTGTCATGTGACCACACAGACCTCTGACAGCAGCCCTGCTCTCTATTCTAGCTTGCTGTACTATACTGCTGTTGCATTATGGGGATCTGCAGTTCTATCCTGTATCTACAAACTGCTGCTGTTTTTTCAGCTTACATTATACATGACATGCTGATTGCTATACTGTACTTATAATATGACATATTCAGCTGTTTCTAAATGTTTGTTTCATTTGTTTTACATGTTATTCAGAATAAAAAAAAATATTTTTGGGGTGTGGAACCAATTGTCTGCATTTCAATTATTTCTTATGGGAAAATGTGCTTTGGATCAAGAGTGGATTTGGATTACAACCACAGTCCCGGAATGAATTATGCTCGTAATCCAAGGCACCACTGTATTTACATATATACAGTACATTTTTTTTTTTTAGTAGTATAGTATACTGTCTTTTGGCCTCCCTGAGGTTAATAAAGTCCACTGGATACATTGAATTGTATCCATACTAAACCTGAAATGATGTGAACACCCTGTCCTGTGGGAGGTGGGGGATGATTCACTACAGGCCCTGATGGTAAATTCTAATTATTTTTATGGAGATTTTTTTTAGCAGTTGGGGGACTGCTTTTAGCGATTTTTCATATCTGTATTAGGTCTATATCTTGCCATTAGCGGTGAGCTGTTGCATTTTTTGTGTGTTTGCAATTTCACTCAATACTTGGTTGGGGCTCCTTTTGCATGAATGACTTCATCAATGCGGTGTGGCATGGAAGTAATCAGCCTGTGGCACTGCAGAGGTGTTATGGAAGGCCAGGTTCCTTTGATAGCAGCCTTCAGCTCGTCTGCATTGTTGGGTCTGGTGTCTCATCTTCCTCTTCACAATACCCAATAGATTCTCTAAGTAGGCCCATTCCAATGGCTGTGCAGGGGGTAGGGCCTAGATGGCAAAGGAGCAGGTCCTAGAGTGCTGATGTGGGCTGAGATATTGGGTTTCACAGCCGTTAAGTTCTGCCCCATGGCACTGTCCACCTCAACATGCATTTTTTCCGAAAAACGGACTGCGGCACCGACTTTCCCATGACAGCGTCGTTCTATCAGTGGGTCACATTAAAGAGGATGTACCTCATGGTACATCCTCTTTAAGTTTATACACGTCTTTATGAAAAATAATTACCTTTTAGGTTCAAACTAGTATGATGACACTGATCTTGTAGCCATCATAAGAACACAATTAAATGCAAGGTACAGATAGAAACATGATCTTAATCCTAATAGAATTTACAATAGAAAATCCTACTTACCAAGTGTGTGGGAACAACTACGACATGGCTCAGTGAGACTCACAACTGTCTGCTGAAAATCCATTCTGGGTGGTGTAGGGGGAGGATTAGGGTTCTTCCATCCATTGCATTTACACGTTTCATCAGCCTGAAATGGTAGAATAATAATTATCTCACTATTAGCTACTATAGACATACTTGTAATGTTTTGGTTTTTTAATCTTACAGGATAAGTACATAACAAGGTTGTTCCTGAGAACTAAGCAATCACTAAATTCCGCTTCTTGAATCTTTTTTAGGCAAAAACTATAGAAATGAAGTGATGTTTCTTCCCAGTCACCAAAAAACTACTGTACAATCTACTGGAATTATGTTATAGAACAGGGGGAACTGAGAAGACGGATGCATGATTTTGTGCAAAAAGATTCAGGAGAACTTGTCATATATTGACTGAAATCCATGTACAGAGACAGCTTTCAGTCACTAAGTAGGACCGCCCACTGGACTCCTAGGCTTAGAATGAGAAGACATTTAAAGGACTAAAATATAAGTTATATTATAGAGCATCTGTTGTCAGAAACAACCTTTGACATATCACAAAGACAAGTCAAAAGTTCTGACTGGTCAGGGTCTAAGGGTTCAGATCGCGACCGAGAATAAGCCAGGAGAAGTCCAAGCACACTATGTTTTCTCCCGCTGATGGCTGCATAATGTAAGTCTATAGGACCATCCAGGTCGGTCCAACACAGAATGAGGAGAGAAATGCCTGGCAGAGCAGACTTCTCCCGACTCATTCTCCTGATCAGTCGCAGTCTGAAAACTAAGACCCTGACTGATCAAAACTTTTGACTTGTCTCTGTTTTTTTCTAATGACAGGTACTCTTTCAACCCTTTATCACTATATATCAGTCTGCTGATCTCCTCCTGCTCTATAACATTTTGCTGCCACATCAGACTACTTCTAAAACAGTACAGGTTCCCTTTAAATATTTAAATTTAAACAATTTAAAGGGTATATATACTTTGACATCCATTATGTTTAAAAGAACCAATGCATCTAAAAAGGAAAAAAAGAAGCAACATATCCTGTAACAGGTACAACAACAATCCAATGTAAAAAAATAAATAAAAATAAAATATGATATCCCTATTAAAGGCAATCCAACATTATGATGACTGCAGATAAATATTCCTATAACAACAACCGAGAAGGGTAGACCAGCTAATACAGAGTGCCATGGACTGCAGACAAATCCCACACGGCAATCCTTCCATTTCCCACTAACCATTACGTTTCTTCATGAAAATGTTAAATAATAGACGTCTGACAATTTTCATTCCAGCAAATTAATCCAACAAGTAGCAAGTAAGAATGGATGGAGAGACGGCGGCTCCTGAACTGAAACAAATTAATAGCATCCAATTACTTCCACATTCACACTCTCTTTATGCAAATTAATGACACGGTTAGCACTTTCCTGGAAGGCGCTAAAAGAGCTCAGAAACATAACCGCAACCCACCAGAGAGGGGAGCAAGTGCAATATGTGCTTTCTACTGCATATTATTGAATAGAGTCAAGTTCTGTATACTGGAATATCCTTTAGTGGATGATACATCTTACTGGGGGTAACTCTTCAATGCCTGCCTTGTATTGTATAGTAGCTCTACAATTATTTCACCAGCATTTTGCCTTATAGTTGAATAGGGTGGCAATAACAGAAGACGACCTATTATGTAAACATATTTTATAAAAGGGATGCCTCATGAAGACACCTCTGCAACATCTGTTCAGACCAAAACTGCAGCCAATTGCAACTTGCTCAAGTCTGATTGAAATTTGAATACCATTGTCTGAAGAAGTTGGATGCAACCCTAGGGAGTCTGGGAAACCATAGATACTAGATGCCTATGGCTGTATACATGTTTTCCTCAACTCCCCAGGGCTGTATCCAACTTCTTTAGCCTACGAAAATCAAAGTCTGAACGATCGGACTCGAGCATACTCGAGATGCAGTCATCTCTAATCATGTGACATTCACGTCCTACTCTCATCTTTTCTTTTTGTATTTCTACTTAAAAGCTGGAGAAATATTTTAGCAAAATATTAAAACTTTACAGAAAAGGTCATCCCAAGGACTTATCATTTTACTTTTCCTTCAGGGGGAAATGTTTTCTTTTATTTAATGATGACATTCGTTCTCATGTAAGATAACCTTACGCTTTATCTTGCTATATTTAATTTGCCTTCTCTTATCCTAACCTTTAAATTTCCCCAAATCCTTTGCAATTCAATATCATCTTGTCGGTGTCAAATGGCTTATAAAGTTTGGAAATATCTGGAAAAATTGAAAATGTACTCAAATCCAAGACCGATCATACATACATTGTACATACAGCACCACCATACCTCACTGTGCTGTATGTACAATGTGCATTGCTGAATATGTATACCAATGTGCAGAGTGCAGACATACAGCAAAGTGAGGCCTGGTAGTGCCAAAGGCTCAGAGAATGACAGGCCCCACCTCCTTGACACTATTCACAGCCTGAATTTTTTTGAAAATAAAAACAGACACAGGCAAAGCTATGTTCTGAATGCTTTGATTGATCAATCCAGTGGTGTCACCAGCTCAGTAGGCAGTAAGGAAGTGACAGATTTGATGTAATATGTTATATAAATATTAGTCCCATTACTATCCCAGTAGTTCTCATTTTTTTTCCTCCAGTTCCTGCATTCCCACTTTATAAATGTACATATACAACTCAATTAAAGGCAATCTTTTAGCACCCGGGAACTTCCTGAGGTACCCAAAGTGTGCTGTAGCTGACAGTCCCCTAGTGAGCATGTTACCTTTTGGTAATTTGTCCGTGAAGTGGATTATGCACAATCTAGGGCCTCCTATTGTAATGACGAGTCAATGAAGAGTTGTGGCTCAGTGTTTGTGCCACACTCTGCACGCCTCACCACTCCTTTCTCCTCCATCTTCTTCATGAACAATCTCTGGTGCCCGGCCTCCTGCTCACTCACACTGTCAGCCAGTGTCTCTGAGTGTTTCAGTCATAAACTGCCTATAGAAAACTGATCAGCAATCAGAGATAGTTGACTCCCCTACTCTAATTGTGGTGGAGCCGTGATCTAGGGGTAACCTAGGTAGAGACCAACAACAGGGTTTTTTTTGTGGATTCAATTCCCCAGATGGAAATGAAATTTAGTTATTTTTTATGTTTTTCTCTTTGTATTGTATTTCAATTTTTTTCTCAAAATTGTATATTTCCCAATCAGGTCAAAAATCATTTTAAAAAATCAGGTTTTTTTATACAAAGATTAGACTAAAAACAAAACCATATTTCCAACAGGGGAACTAAACCCTGGGGAAAAAATACTGGTCTCTAGGGGGGTGATTTACCCCTAGACACAGCTCCACATCAGTCCTCTGTAGTCAGTTTATGCCTGAAACAAACATTAAGAGACACTGACAGCATGAGTGAACAGAAGGCTGGGCAGCAGAGAATATTCATGAAGAAGACGAAGGAGAAAAAAGTGAAGAGGTTTCCCAGAGCCACAACTCCTCTTTGACTCTTCATTACAGTAAGAGACCTGAGATTGGGCATAATCCACTCCACAGACAAATTACCAACAGGTAACATGCTCACAAAGGGACTGCCAACTACAGCACACTGTCAGCATCTTAGGAACGGCCCAGGTGCTGACAAAGATTCCCTTTAACCTAACCATGCATCAGTTTGGGTGCTTCATATAACATGCCTGATGTTGATGATCCACCCCTTTAAGCATGTCCACCTCTTAACAAGAGTACACTTCACAAGGGTCAACCTGTTTTGTGTCCTTCAGCTAAAAGCATTGTTGTAGGCGCCTTTTTTCTGCTTACAAATTGATTTATGGGATAATGTCTGGAGTCCTTTTATTCTAAGATGAAGTTTAATGTGCCTACTAGTAAAAGCTAATTTGTCAAAAATCCATGATGTATTCTATAAAATAATCCCAGATAACGTCACTTAAAAGAGGACCTGTGGCCAAATTAAAAAAATAGATATTTACGTGAGTTTGTAGCCTCTTGTGCCCCAATTACAACTGTTTTTATTCTGGTTTTAAGCCCCAACTTTTCTGAGATTTTACTATTTGGCTAATAAATTGTCAGTCAACTGGGTGGGAACTTTTCTTTAGAAAGGGTGTTAATATTATACCCGCTTACTCAGATTCCTGTCCCCCTGAGCATAAAGGGGTAGTCCAATCTCAACTAATTTAGCTATACCTATGGGGCTTGTCATGTTAAATATTTTTGCAAATACTTCTCCTGATAGAGATATAGAGATTTATAAAGGGTGTAAATATACACCTGGTGTAAACTGCCCACGGCAACCAATCACAGCTCCTCTTTTTTTCTACCAGAGCTGAAAGCTAAGCTGTGATTGGTTACTCTGGACAGTTTACACCAGGTGTATATTTACACCCTTTCATTAATTGATGGTCTGTAGACCTAGACAACGAGCTGTCAACAATGGAAAGAAAAGTGCAGCATATCAGGAAAAGAGTCAAGTTTGCTAAATGAATGTATTAGAATTAGCAAAAATATAAAACTTGATGAGCCCAACAAGATTAACTATGTTAGTTGAGATGAGACTACCCCTTTAAGATTCAATCCCTTTTAGTGCCTTGGACACTAGTTAAATGGATACTCCAATTTAAGATAAAAAAAAAAACATACAGCATCACTCAGGGCGTGGGGCCTTAGCTCAGGGCAAAGATCCAGCTAAGCCTCCTGAGGCAGCAAAACATGATGGAGGGAGGAGCTGAGGAGCTGGAGACAATACCACAGTGAAAAAGAAATAACTACACAACTTCCATTTAGAAGTAAATCAAGATGCAACATACTAAAGCCAGCACAAGAAGCAATAATAGTATATTAAAGAGATTATATAAGATTACAGAAACATGACTGCTTTGCTCCAAAAACAGCATGACTCTCATCTCCTGTTTGGGTGTGGTTTTGTAATACGGCTGTTCCTGGAAGAAAGAAGCCATGTTTTTTGAAGGGCTGGATAAGTTATATGCCTTGAGGTAATAGTTTTATTTAAAGAGGCACTGTCATGAAAAAACCTGTTTTAATCAGTCAGAGTCTGAGTGGATGCATAATGGAAGTCTATGGGGCAGTCTCTTCACACTGACACGGCAGAGAAAGGATTGCGCTGATTTTGACAAGTTGTGATAGGTACACTTTAAATACAACTTTCTTTTACCGGAATATCTTAGGATATTCTGTATACAGTAAATATATACTGTGCCAGTACCAAAAATATATGTGAAAAAAAATAATTGTAGTAACTACAAGTGGTTTAAGTTATTTATATGGGGAATAACTATTTTTACAGAAGTGTAAGTCAAGTCAGCTGTTTCATGTTCCTCTCTGCTTGCCAAGTAAATTGGATCAGTGCTTGGTGGTAATACAATCTCCTCAATGCCAGCGCATGAAAGGATTGATTGTACAAAATAAAAATGTTTCTAACACTCTGATAGTTTCAATGAACACTTACAATGACAATCTGGTGCCAAGTAAATAAGAATTTCCTGGTTCATGGTTTTACTGCGATTTTATAAAATATTATTTGTGATTATGTTTGTGATTCATGTGAAACACTTGTTAGAAATGTGTGTTTTACATGTTTTTATAGAGTCCTCTAGAGAGCACAAATACAAAACACATGTATACTTTACAATATTCTACTATACGCTTAACGTAACATCTAGCCGCAGACTTGAAAAAGAAATAGAAATAAAAGAACAGAAACACAATAATATGCGGCATGTGAAACCAGTCATAGGAACGTTTTCCTAAACCTGGATTTATGGCATTGGGGGCAAGATGTCGGGTGGATAATTCTGTTCCTGACCACTGGCTATCAAGTGTCACGACCCTGCCAAACTATTCTCCATTTCCTTGTGTACCCCTGAATACTATAGATAATTGCAATCACACCTGTATGTTAAAGTGTTACTTGTCATCAGACATGTCAAAAGTTACTGATCACACCAGGTCTCACTCCCAGTGCAATCTCAAAATACAGCTAGGAGGAGTGCATGGCAGCATGTGTCTCTTCTCACCTGTCAATCAAATACAACTTCTTCACTTCAATAGTAAATAAAGCAAACAAGTCGGATGTTCTGCCGGCTGGATAGTGAAGCGCACACCATCTGGAAGTATCTCAGAATCACAACAGGTCACAGAAGTGAGCCCCAGTAACTTTCAACAGTTTTTATGACACGTTATTCATTACTGCAACTGACAGTAGTACTACTATAAGAAAAAAGTGTGAGCATGGTCACATAAAGGGTGCTTTCACATGGGTCTTAATTAGAGATGAGCGAACCGGGTTCGGGTTCGAGTCGATCCAAACCCGAACATTCGGCATTTGATTAGCTGGGGCTGCTGAACTTGGATAAAGCTCTAAAGTTGTCTGGAAAACATGGATACAGCCAATGACTATATCCATGATTTCCAGATAGCCTTAGGGCTTTATCCAACTTCAGCAGCCACCGCTAATCAAATGCCGAAAGTTCGGGTTCGGATCGACTCGAGCATGCTCAAGGTTCGCTCATCTCTAGTCTTAATCTCCACCAATCCTTAATGTTGCAGATTGTTCTCTAGAGACGTTATGCATCTGCATAAATTTTGGGGCCTGCAGATCCATTCATTCTATTTTTTTACATTTACCTAATTACCCAAAGCAACACATCAGTGTCAAACCCGCAAAATATCCACAATGGGCCCGTCGTGAGTAAAAGCACCGAAAAAGTCATATTTCTTGTAGGGTAGTTATGTATTTATAGATATTAAACACACAATAAACATTTGTAGATATTAACACACCGAAAAAAAGCTAAAATCTTGTGAAATTTCCATCTTACAACTGTCTCTAACATTAGGCAGACATCACAAAATCCAATGAATGAAAGTGCCGGCCACAGATCTCCTACTGTAGCCACAAGTGACCTCTTATGGCACTAGCCACAGATGTCCTTTATAATGTGCCTCATATGCCTCCTACAGTGGCAGTCACTGATATGCCTCACAACCAAGTCCACGCTTACCTCCTGTGCTGGTCTTCTCTAGAGGCACTAGAGATTTTGGCCATACAACAGCACAAAACTGGTATACGTGGGGGTATGAGAAACGCTGTTTTAAGGTCTTATTCCACTAAGCGATTTTTAAACGATAAATAATCTCAAAATTGTTCACCCAATTCCACAAACGAAGTCTTATTACACCGAACGATGCGCAAACAATCAACGATAAAAATAGGTCCAAATTCTATCAAGCGACCAACAATCTCTCGCTGTTGGAAACAATTATGGTTCAATTTACGAATGATCTGATGATTTTTCAAACGATAATCGTCCTGTGGAATAGGGACCTTATAGTGAGAAATTAGTTTTAGGTAGTATTACACTATTTTTTCCTGTTTACCTCCTTATTCAGACGCTTAATTCACAAATCCTGTGAAAGTCCATCTGATCCCTGGTGGGATTAGTGTTATACAGGAGTCTCCTACAGTTTGGTGTGCGGAAAGCTCATATGCATAAGCTCTGTAAGGCAAATACTCCCCTTTTCTTTGTCCTTTTGTCCCGGCTTTCTATGACTGTGTCACTCGGCTGGAGATTGCATATGAAAATGATTCTCAATGGTGCAGATCCTCCAGCTGTAAATAAACTTGGTGTTACAGGAAAAAGTCTTACTAGATTTGATAAATATTATTATTGTTATGATCATTATTATTTGTTAAGTATCAAATGTAAAATGAAAACAAATACTTCTCCTTAAACAATGTCTAATATACTCAGTGTAGCATTAACCGGGAGATAATAGGTTAAAAAATGTGCAGCCTGGAGAGGGAGGGGTGTGTTCAGTTCTGAAGAAGAAGCAACAAGTTAAGCGCCACCTCCGTGAGCTGTCAAAACAAGACAACTGGAGCCAAATAGAAATAAAGCTAACTCTGCACTCCACCGGTGCCCCCTCCCCACCGCACTCCGAGCACATAGACTGCCAGAGGGATAACAGATGTGTGTTGGTATAAGAAAGACAATTGACATGCACCAAGGAAATACGAGGCCATCCAGGCTAAAATCCACACAACCGGCAAGAGCCTAACCGGCAGTCGCTGGGCCACAAGGCTGTCTAGTTGTGACAGAGCAAAGACATCTTACAGGGAATAATACTGATGTTGTTACTTACAGCTCCTGCACTGACACTGAAGTGTTGAAACATAGAGTCTTAATGATGTAACAATATAATAGCTACCAGTGCACCTATACTACTGGTCGTAAATTCACACAAAAAAGTGGGAATGTGTGCGTGTGGGGGGGTCTTGTCATTTTTAACAACTTTGTTGTTACAAAGTTAATATGGAAAAATACACTGATGC